>NC_031773.1:60115264-60124015 GCF_001522545.3 Parus major
AGTTTACAAGGAGATAACATGGAGTGCCAAAGCAGGAAGGAGTCCACAGTTTAGTCACCATGACTAAGTAGTTTTCTTTTATCTTAGGGGACAGATCTTCAAGGTGGAAGCCCTTCCGAGGGCTGGCCTTCCTCCACAAATACCCAGCCCAGGCAATAGTAACAAGCTAGAAGGATGCTTAACTGACCTAAACATTCACTCCTTCACCCTTCTCCTGGGTCATGTGCCCAACCCAAGAGTCACACCAGTCATTAAATTGTTTATAGGAACACAGCTATTCCCTTTTGCTGTCACAATGAAACAGAAATGAGATCTCACTTTTCTTTTTAAAGAACCTAATAACGTATAGATATTTATGCCTTACTGCATCCTGCTGATCACTTGTGTTTTGATAGCTTTATTTTCTGTTGCACTGTGCTTTATATGGTGCAAATCAACAAAGGGTTTGTGTTCTGATGACCTTCAGCTTTGACTAAAAGCTGCCACATCACACCACTAAAACAGACAGACCATGAAGAAGAATTTATTTTTTTAAATTTCAAGTGGCACTTTACTACTTCAATCTTAGAACAGTATGTTCTTCAAACATTATTTCATCCTTCTGATGTGCCAGAACTGCTCCTAACTACTCATATCAATACATTTGCAGAGATCATTCAATCTTGTGACACAACAAACTTCAGGTTTAGGTGCTGCTTTATGTATTTTAAGGCACTGGGCTTTCTGCTTAGCCTTGCTGGAAATCCCAGATCCCATTCACAGGGGAAGGAAGACCAGAGAAACTGACATGCCAATTAATTCCCATTACATCCATTGTAATTTAGTACCTCAAAATTCAGGCTCTGTATTTTTGAATCCTTGCTATGAATACTTGCTGGGTGACTGTTTTTGGTGTATCATTACATTTGCTAGCAGTAGCAAGCAGTAGAGCATGCTGCTTGCTTTACTGGGTCTGCTTTGCTACTCACAGCTAGAAGATTCAATTTTGGTTACATCCTTCTTCCTGCACCCCCAAATGACTAAAACCATCATTCTGATAGATTGCATTCAGCTTGGATACAGAAACAACATGCAAGATAATTTCACCCTATAACCCAAGAGGTATTTATCACTAAATACTCTTTACACTTACTGAAAGAGGATTAAAAAAATTGTGATTCTATCATAAGAAGAGCCATTATGGGCTTAAGAACTGAAAATACTAAATTCCTTGAGGACCATGTCTCAGCTTTGTTTTCAAGAAAAGGACACAGGTAATCTACTCCCTTCAATGAAGCTTTGGAGTTCTTTTAGTGGTTTCCTAAACTCTTCAAACTCTAAGTCCATGGCTGTTCAATCATGGAAAACGCTCTTGTCCAAGAGCATAGGATTTCTGAGGGCTTGTGATGATGACGGCTGTGGAAACAAATTGATCATATCTGTGCTTAGCATCTCAATTCACAGAAGAAAACATGTTCTTGTGGAGGGCCACTCTGTGCCAGATACAAATTCTCCATAAGGGTTATGCAACTGACAGGCATTTTTTGCTTTTTTGGCAGCGGAATTGGAAGAAAATTAGCAAAGAAATTAATGTTTAAACAGGCTAAACATTTGTTTGGTTTTGATGCTTGAAACTAAAACACCAGAACATTTACTTCATGCCAAGCAGAAAGGAAAAAGAAAGGAAAAGGCAAAGGAAAGAGGAATTAGGCTCATGGAACAGGAAAATTATTTTCCAAGTTCTGATCAGTACTGCCTGAAACAAAATCATTGCTACCAGCCCCAGCACCACTTCCCATGGAAGACATGAAGAGGAAGAAGACTCCAACAAATACTTCTAAGATAGAAGCCTGGCTCATTTGGAAGTTTGTTGACAGCTACTGGGCAGCCAGCCCATGTCAGCAGTAAACTGCAAAACAGTCAGTCCCAACCCTGGTAACTAAAGCAAATTACAAGATTTCCATTTGCCTGCCTAAGCACCCCTCAAGAAAGGATACAGGGCTGACAACACAGAACAGGGAAGGCAGAAAAAATTCAGAAACTAAGAAGAAACTTTAGCTTTGATCATGGCAAGTGATTGCACTACAGTTTCATTTGCATTATTGATTTCATACAGGGTTTTTAACTGTTCATTGTAATATGCATTGTAATTTGCAGGTAGCAAAAACAATGCTTTCTTTCTGTGCCTAATTATCAAAAAACATAGTAACATAACACAGTAACATAAATGCATCCTGCTTAAGAAAAGTGTTGACTTCCTTGAGAATATTGTTCCTCTTTTATCTTTCCTTGAAAAACAACTGGCACCAAGAGCTATGACTGGGGCTTTCTATGGCACAGACACAGTACAGGCTGCTCCTGAAAACCATGGCAGGAGCTCTGGCTTGAGGCTCTAAGGTTGCTCCATAATTACCATTGGTTTAACACTACTGGAATAAATTTCAGTGATCAAAAGAGAAAAATAATGCCTTAAATGTTTCCAACTGAGAAGCCTTGTGAGCATGTTCACTCTGTATTTCATTTCCATCTCTGCATTAAGTTTGGAGCAATGTTACTTAGCTTCAACACAAAGGAATAAATTGTATTCTTAATAGTTCTCAGCCACTAGAACTCATGTTCATGCTACTGAAAATTTCCCACTGCAGTCCATACTCAGAAGGTTTAGGGAGAAGTGGAGTTAGGGAATAGCAATAAAGGTTAAAAACTGAACCAAAATTTGCCATCAGCTTTAACCTTCTTGCAACTCTAATCACAGAGAGAGCAAACCAATAGAGAAGCACAAAATGAACACATGTGATACAAATTAATTTTAAGGAGAGCTATGTGTTGCTGTAAAACCAGCTAGGCAACCTGGTTCAGGAACAACACGGCAACTACCTCAAGCCTGCTTGGACCACTGCTCACAGACACCAATGTGGTGGATGGCAAATGGTGTTTATTAAGGGGTGATTCAGCTTTTTATATTTTCCAGCTCAGCACACCATTTCCGCCTGCTTACGTCATTGCCATCTGCAGCTGGCATCATAACTATAACTGGCATAACCATAAACATGAACGGGAGGTGGGGAGGAAGGACCCTGCCTCCTCGTACAGTGTGCCATCATCCAGTCGGTCACTCTAACTTTTTCCCTCTCCCAACATCTCCCCCCCTCCCATAAAAACTGTTTAAACTTTATGAACTGTAAACACAGAATAACATTAAGAATTATAACAGGTGTTAGTAATTGTAAAAACACTAAAACGTGGTTAAAAGTTAACAAACGAGTTTCTAACTGAAAATTAAAGCAATTGTTGGCATTCAACCAATATAATATTAATTGTCTCTAGTCAGCTTTTGATAAAAGTCATCAGTTTGTTCAGTACACAAGGTCCAAAAATCAATGCTAGGACTAGCATTGATATCAGTCCAATCAGGGCAGATATCAGGGTGGTCAGCTATGAGGATTGGTGAAACCAAGACTGGAACCAGCTTTGCTGGGCTTCTCTCTCCACCTTCCGTCAGGACCATCTGTCTTGTAGCTCAGCTACGGCGTCTTGCACAACTCTACCGCAATTCGCGCAGAAGCAGCACTCTTCCCTCAGGGCGACACAGAGGCGTCTCCACCGCATGAACTGAAGGCTGAGATTTTGGTCGCCCTGCAAAACAACTTTGGAGAGCAAGGACGCCGACCCCTCTAGAAGGGACATAGATCTCTTAATTTTTTTGTAGATCTCTATCTACAGCTATTTGCAGCCAAGAGAGACCCTGACTCCAGGCCACCAGGGTGGAGACATCAGTGGCCGCACCGGTTGCTTTCAAGCTAAGCAGCACCGCCACCAATAGTCCTGTCAGCAACTTTCCCCTCTGAAGGCGGTCCACCCGCTCAAGGTACCGATCTACTTCCTTTCCAGAGTGGTACAACACTCCAGGGATGACAGCCGCCAGCACACAAAAGTCAGTGGAGGAGTTAAAGCTGTGGGTGTAAATACAAGGGCTTAGTTTACTGCGGTTGCAAACCCACACTGTGGGCTCATCATTTGACCACCTGCTCTAACCAGTGTCTGGGTCAGTGCTGGAAGTCAACTGACTCGAGGTTTCCAGGCTGCAGTGCCTTTTTGTTGGGCTCTGCCCCTGCCTACTTACCCTTTCGTGGGTGAAGCGTTCTTCCCGTTTGGGCTGGCTTCGCCTCCTGCTCGTGAAGGCTCTAGTCATGTGAGGGCATGTTTTTTGACAGGTGCCCTGATTGGCTCTTTTCTCCTTACTAGCATCTTCCCCCTCGACCCAATCTACCTCGGCACCCCCGCCATGCAGAGGTCTGCTCTCAGTTGCTTGCGCACACCCGTGATGTCTAAGGGTTCTCTTCCTCCCCCACCACAAACTTGCACACTCTGCCCTCCCTCTTGGTACTCAGTGCCATTTTGTGCCGCATAGGGCGGAGGCCGTTCTGGAACTTTTTTTGCTCTAAGTCGGCCATGGAATGGTTGGCTTTTACAATTTGATCATCTCGAGGGGACCGAATCTGTTCCAGTTCCCCCGTGAGAGCGTCAGAGCTTTGGGAGTGTACGGACCGCTCTTGCAAGGGCGAGGACCCAGTGGGGTCACAGCCGATCGTTTGGGTGGCTGCCGCAACTCCTAATTTGGGAGTGACTCGAAGGCTCGCCTGCACAGCCTTCCACGTCTCCTGTTCCTGCAATGCTTTTCGCAATGCATCTACAACCCTACCCCACGCTTTAAGTGTTTTCCCACTATCCGAGGACAACGTGTCCTCCGCGAGTGCCTCTGTGCACCTTCTCCATATTTCTGGGTGGAGTATGTCCACTGGAAGGTCAATGACCCCTATCTGTATTAACCTCGTCACGGAGAGGATAAAATCTTTGGGATTACAATCGATCCCCCACTGCTTATATATCTGGTTTACAACCTTCATGAGCGATTCCATCATCATGGGTCCAGGAGCGTCCTCCCCGCTGAACTGGTCCCGCCGCCCGGCTGTCGTTCACCCGTCCAGGTGAATCCCTTTCCCTGGGTGTTTTTCCCGGGTTTCAGCACCACTTGTTGCCATAAAACCGGCTAGGCGACCTGGTTCAGGAACAACATGGCAACTACCTCAAGCCTGCTCGGACCACTGCTCACAGACACCAGTGTGGTGGATGGCAAATGGCGTTTATTAGGGGTGATTCAGCTTTTTATATTTTCCAGCTCAGCACATCATTTCCGCCTGCTTATGTCATTGCCACCTGCAGCTGGCATCATAACTATAACTGGCATAACCATAAACATGAACGGGGGGTGGGGAGGAAGGACCCTGCCTCCTCGTACAGCGCACCATTTTCGGTCACTCTAACTTTTTCCCTCTCCCAACAGCTACGCATGCATGCAGATCCATATTTACTTCTCTCTTGTCCAATAGATTATAGGAAAAAAAAAAAAAGCAAACTTCAGATTCTGGCCTTAGGGCTTAAATGACTAATGATGGATAGAACTTCACCTGCTATTAACATGTTACTGTGAAAAGAGGAGACTCTCTAACAAAGACTGAATTAATGAAGTGCATGGCACAAAAGCGTGGAAATCTAATCACAGAAACAGGGAGTGGATGGAGCTGGCAGGGACCTCTGGAGATCATCCAGCCCAATCACCCTGCTCAAGGATCACAAGTTCCACAGGACTGCATCCAGGTGGGTTTGGAAACTCTCCAGAAAAGGAGACTGCAAAGCCTCTCTGTGAAGCTAGTTCCAGTGCTCTGTCACCCTCACCCACCCATAAGCTCTTGGCAAAGCCCAACACATTCCAGCTCCTCTCTCACATAAACAGCAGCTCCACCACCTTGCCTTGCTGCCCTGGCTTCCCTAGAAGGAATGTAGCCATCCATGACTGTATTCCCACCATGTCTCGGTGGCTGCAATGAGACCATGGCCCCAGTGATAAAGAGCAGAAATGCAAAAGTAGTACCATTGCTGCCAATTCCCTTCCTCATTAATTTCTCATTGTTATGTTTAGCTTACTGTCCAGGAGTGCATCCCAATTCAAGCAGAGAGGACTCAGCAAGGGTTTACTTTGACAACAGCAGCCCTCAGGTACATGGGACCCTGCTCCCATTCAAATAAATAAGAATTTGCCCATGGACTTATAAAAGTAGGATACCTGTCTTGAAAACAATTATTTCATATTAAAGATGTATTTGAGCTTTGTTCAGTAATTCTTCACTTGTCCCCTTCTGCTCCAAAACAAAGGCAAATTGTTGCAAGACAAGCTTGTAATTTAACAATATAGTCCTATGTGTGAGGCTTCTAAAAAATTATCACCAGCAATGTACAACATGAGCTGGTTTCTTATGTAAAATTTGTTTCTGAGGTAAACCCTCAGGAGTTTCAAGGAGCTGCCTTTGACTGACCCTAGCTGGGAGATGAACAGTGAAAAGGAAGAACAGAAATGGGAAGAAGAGTTACAGGGCCTGATCTCTGCAGCAGAGGTGAGCACAGTGATTTGTGCACTCTTCTGCTCTTCCAGCAGTGGAACTGCTTGTCAAAACCCACAGGGGAGAAGAAGATCACCAAGGCCACGGGACTCTTTCCATTCGCCACCTGCCCTGAAGGGGCTGGGGGACAGGACATTGCTCAGTGCCACTGCCCTGGCCTGTGTCCCTGCACTACAGCAATCCCTCTGCCAGCCCCTGACATAATTTCCCACAAGAATTCACACACTTGCCCAAACAGGGATGAGAGGGGCTGCAACACAAAGTAATAATTAAAAAATCTCCAATGTGTGTGTAAAGAATCTCCTTGCAGAGGTGGCTCCAGTCAGTGATTGTTCACTTCCTGGCTGGGGTCCAGGTTTCTAAATCCCTGCCAATAGTACCTCAAAATGAATTTCCAGCAATATCTTAATCAACAAAATGTTGCCACATTACAACATTTTACAGCAAAATCACAACGAATTACTCTTAGAACTCCACACAATTAAACAGGGTAATGAGCATTATACGGAACTTGCCTCTGAAGGATGGTTTCGGTACTGAGAGCAGCCACTCACTGATTCCTGCCATGACTTTTATATTCCTGCCCTGTCTATCTGTGATACTGTCTGTCTCTCAAGATGCCAGATACTGCACCGGTGTTTTATTCAGGTCAGGGCACCTTCACCGCTGATCTATAAGGGGATTTTAACTGACAACATGAATGTTAGAAGAATGAATGTATTGTTTTCATGACAAGATAGAAAATAACTTATTAGAAAGTATTAGAAATTAAATTAATTAATAGAAATTAAAGCAATTAATCAGTTTCAATTATTTCAATTTACACATGCTTGACAACTCCCCACTTTGGGATAAAATGTTCTTCAGGACCATGAAATTTTGGGCCACAGCTTTCAAGTAAATTATTCAAGCAGTCTTGTGTTCAAGCTCTGCTTTTTGGGATATTTCTACCTTCAGAAATAGAAATGTTTGGTATCTTGCTGCTAGGAAGCTTGGTTATTATCTTAACAGCCCTCTGTCCAACCATATATAATGGTCATACTGAAAAAAACAAGACATGAACAAAGAATCCAAGCTTAACTCTGGATTTTAATGCATATCAAACACTTATATTTGCCATTCAAGATAAAGTGTATGCAATTTCCTTGGAAAAGTTTCTCTCTCTAGACTTTTGTCTCTATGTTCAAATGTTAAAATAGTAATTACCTGGAAAGTGACATAAGGGAAAGTATGTATGCTACAGGCTTTACAAGTGAAAATGTTTCTTAAAGTAAGTGTACTAACTATTGGGCAGGGGACTAAGTAAAGAAGAATTTAACAAATGTTGGTACTGTTATGACACCAAAGCGGGGAAAAAAGCATTTTCGCAAACATTCACCACACAAAAAAAAAAACCAGTCCAAGATGGGAGATAACCAGAGAAAATGATACTCTGGCTACCACAAACTGAAAATTGTGTGAAAAAAGAGCCCTGAGGCTCTCATGTATGGGAATGCAACACAAATCGCAAAAGCACTGATCTATATCTTTTCACCACTCCTTTGCACCCTGACAGCTCTATTTGGAACAGTGCCTTTCTAGTGGCAAAATTAATGGAATACATGGACTTGGGAAAGAAAATAATTGCAGATATCTATGAGGTACATTTGGAAACCCTTGCTTCCAATAAGCTTTAGGTGATTCATTTTGACCCCTCTTAATGAGAAAGCCTGTAACTGTAAAGGATTGACTTCTGTGAAAGTGCAATACAGGAATGTCAGTAAAATGAGGGCTGGAACATCTCTACCTAAAACCAATAACATCCAAATAAAGAAGAAGAAAGAAAAGTTTTAGTTAGGAACCAGTCTGGCTAGAGTATGATAGCAGCAGAATTGCATTCCAAAGTTTTCCTTAGTAACTTCCAAGAGTCTCCCACATCAGTGTGGGGGATGACATTTTGCTTGTTCAGGTAAATTGAAATCCCACTGCTCTTTCTGCTTGATGTAGAAAATCTTTTGTACAACAACTACTACATCACACCTCGCTGCTCCTTGAGTTCCGCTCCTGATATGACCTAAGGGGCTCAAAATGGCATCCATTAGAATAAACAAGATTTTATCAGTAACATGCTGAAGCCTCAGTTGTTTCTCTGGGCTGAATGAGAGCGAATAATCCTTTACAGTTGTTGAGGGTTAGGTGTCCTTTTTTTTTTTTGTTTTGTCCTTCTGGCCTGCCCGGGGAATTTTTTTACCCATTATGTGCTGAGACAACCTAACTGCCGGTACTTAAGGGTGCTCAAAACGGACAAAGAGTGGCCGGGCCCAGGGGGGGAGGA
>NC_031773.1:60124500-60134839 GCF_001522545.3 Parus major
ATAATTCGGAGGGAGGGGGTCTACATTCATTCATCCGAAGGGAGGCTCCTGCTCTCCCTAGCAGACACCTGTCTTCTAGAACCGAGACAACAGTGCTCCAAGGAATGCCCTGAGATTTGCTGTTTGCAGTGCTTGGTCTGCAGACACGTTACTGCTAAGAGCTCTGAAGTGAAGCTCAGAACAATGCCTTGTGTTCTGTGTTATACGAATCTGGTTCTTTATTAGGAAGTTTCTTTCTAGCTACTGAAGTATGTTTAGGAATACATCTTGTTCCTATGGAAATCAGAGAGAATTCTGCTCTTGCCTCCAAACAGAGCAGGAACAGACTCCCTGTCTGCAACATCAGACATCTTGGCATAAAGTGAGAAAATTGGGAGGGCCTGCTAAGCTTCATTAGTGTGGGAAGGTCAGCCTACAAATCAAGAGACTCCCACAGGAGAAGCAGGAGGGCTCCAGCACACGCAGAGGGGAGGCCTCCCCCTGCCTTATCCCTGGAGAAAATCCCAAATCCACTCCTTGGCTCCTTCCCCCTGCCAGCCCATCCTGGCAGCTGAAGGTAAAAGGCAGCTATGGCTGAGGTGCTGCTGAATCCAACACTGAGCAATACAGGTATGGGAAGAACTTGAATTTCTAAGAAATTTGAGCTGACATCTCTATTTTATAAGTAGAAAACACACCCAGGTCCAAAAATTCCAAAATGGCTAGGGAGTTTGAGTACGTGAATTTGCATGTGTGTAATCAGGTACCTCAGAGACGGGGGAGAGGCATCCCTCCAGAATGCATTTTTTAAAACACAGATTTATTTGGGTTGTTTCAGACATGGGCCTTAAAAGCCTAAGTAGTTTTGAAATTATTATACATGGTTCATTAAAAATATGGTGAGTAAGTGAAAGGCCAGAAAGGAGCATTTTTACATCTTCACGTTTAATAAGTTTCACTTTTTAAAATAATTAAATGACAGAAACAGGAGAGTTTTACATTACTACTGGTATGTAAAAATATAGTTTTTGTTTTATCTTAAGTTTGGCCATTAAATTCTGATGAAAAGCAGAAGTAAGTCTACCATATATGAGAGATACCATTTTAAAAGTCAGTTTTTCATCTGCAAACCTTTCATACAAAACAATCATGCCTCAGTCTAAAAGACTGGTTTATCAGAAAGATTATTAGCATGATTTTGAAATGAAGACCAAACTACAAACCCTATAGCTAAATCAAGTACATCACTATTTGAGGTATAAACCCTTTATAGTAGCTTATGAAGAACATAACTGAGCTCCCAACTGGAATAACAGAAACATCTCTCATACCTTCCTAACACCATTACTCACTCCTTTCAAATGAGGTTGTGCATTTTATAAGCTCAGAAAGTATACCTGGAAACTCACCTGCTCAACCCTCTCCTAAAAATATAGAAAAAAATTAAAAATTTCACTTTGAATATTTAGTGCTGGTCTCTGCCCTTCATGAGCCCCTTGCTGCCAGTATGCCTATTTTAAATTCATAATGGACTTATTTTTCCATCCAGAAAACCAGTACATTCAACCTGACAGCAAAGAGGAAAAGCAGTGATGAGCCATTCTTTATTTTCAAGTCCTTGGAGTACATACCCTGTGAACTTTTTCTCTGAAATCTGGTTCCCTAAAATATATTCAGCAAGATGAATGTTAAGGAACTAGCACTGGAAGCAATTCCTCCATCTTCACACTGATCTCCAACAATCTCACTGGTGTACAGATGCCAGTGACCTAGGACTGAGATGGGAAAAATCTTGGCTCCGCTTTGTTATTGTGCTGCACTAACATTTTCCTGCTTCTCCAGAAATCTTTCTAGGCAGAATATAGGCACACAGCAAAATAAGCAACACTGGATGATGATTAATGGGGATAGGAAAAAGTTAAGATAGTGGGATAAAATGACTTGTCCAGAGTAGATCATTTACAGAGAAAGAAACTCAACCACCTCCTCTAAATACCAGTCCAGTATCATTCATCCCAGGTGTGGGACTTCCAACACCAGAGAAACAAAGAATATTAAGTCTATTTCCACATGACAGCAAAGTTTGAGCAATAGGCTGGTTGAGCAATTTGAGGTATCTTGAATATGAACACCATTAGAAGCACTATTGTTTATAAAACCAGCATAGATTATATCCAAGTTACTTTGATATAATGTTGAGTAAAACACAGAGCAAAGCAATATTATTATTATCCATATTTATAGATTTAGCCTTCAAGTCTGTGTACTTTTTTCCCCACTCCCTCAAACAAAACCCCTTTATCAGTGACAGCTTTACATACTCAGATACCTTCTCACAAACTAAAGTGATTATTGTTCTGAAAATATCTATAAAAGTAATAAAGGCTTGCTACAAATTATCTTTCTTGATACCTGCTACCAGTCTTAAAAAATAAAGCTAAGAATTTTTTTTTTTACCCCCTCATGGTACCTAGGGTCTGAAAATTAACTGGAATATCTGTTGCTCTTAATACCACCAATAATAAAAGGCTGAGCTTTACAGAGGATGCACAGCACAGAGTAAAACCTGTATCACTTTCTCTCTACTTGTATTGACTGTATAGCACTAAGTAGTAAAAATTTAGTTATTCAGCAAGGAAATTTAGGTCAATGACATCCAAAGGAGACAAGACAAAAACTAAGATTTCTGGTTTGTTTTTTTTTTCTATTAATGGGATTGTCGTAAAATTATTTCACTGGTAACTAGGGGCTGGTGATGGTCCTCAAATCACAAGAAATATTTTCAGACAGGTATCTCACTACTGAGTTACTAAACAACAGAATACAAAATTCAAGGTCACAAGTCATAGAGGTATTTCAGTAAAAATACCTTTAGGGTATTTTAGCAAAAGCCTGAAGTGTGATTTGCCTACTCCAATGCATTTGGAATGAGGCAGATGTTTTAGTACTTTGCTGGAATGAGCTGAGGATAGACTCCTCATAACATGAGACACTTATAACAGTTTATTCACTCAGAAGGAGTGTTTCAAGAAAGAAGAAAGAATGTATGCTTCATATAGAAGTTCCCCCACTATTATAACTTCCTACTCCAGTAATCTGAAACAGTCACAACTGAACGTCTCTCAGGCAGTATTTCAGAACTGGATATTCCGAAAGATTCCATACACACTCCCAATGCTCTTCAACATAACACTACATATTAAACTGTATCATGCAAAACCATGAAAATTTGCAGGGGAGTTTCAGATGTTTAACCTAACATATCGTTAAGTTAAAAATGTATGTTTGATCATTATCTCTAAAAAGAGCTTTTAAGTCCCTCTTAGGTTGCAATGCTAAGGCAAGTGATCAAGACTGTCATTCAGTTTCACAGCATTTTCTTCCCTTACTCTTGCATCTTCTCACTGGAGGTGTACTCTTTATAACAGTGGATATTCCTACAAATTTCAAAATGCTAAAGACTTTCATTTTTACCTGGTTCTGATGAAGATAACCCAGGAAAGTTAACCAGGAAAAAATAACATTAGAAACACTCTTTACAGCTGGATGCTAACGGTTCCCCCTTTTGAAGGCCAGCAAGACTGTGCTATGTTAAATAAAGACTGGAGTTTAAAAGGAGGATTTTTATCTCTACCATTAAGGAAAAGGAACTTATCATGTATGTTCTCTCCTCCTCTCCTCGTAACAGAGGGCAACACACTCGTATACTCGATTTTAACAGTACTCCATCTTAGATAAAGTGCTGTGCTGGATTAACTCTGAGCACAGGTGCAAGTAAGCGATATTTCCTTCTGTTAAGAGCAGTGGGGTAGGAAGAAGTTAAAGAGACCTGTCAAGGTCACACTACAACGCGATGACAAACTTAGAGGGGAAGTCACCACTACTTCCCAGCTCAACTGTATCAGAGACTGCAAAACGAATCTCCTCAAAGGGCTCTGTGCTGCCAAATGGCATACAAGCAAGAAGATCAGAATCACAGTTTTTAGCACTAACACCTCTCAGGAGTACGCTGAACGCGAGACGAGTCAGAACACGTCTTAGTTTAAGCTTTATACCTAAACGAGGTAATGCAGCAGAACAAGTACTCAGAAACCATGTGTAACTCTCACACTTGCTCAATTACATCCACGTTTCGTCAATTAAGTCTAGGGAAATCGTTGAGCTTTGGAGGAAAAGCGGAAGAGGGGCTACAGGATCACTCACTCAAGGTTTATTTGCTTGTTTTTGTCCCCGGTGACAAAACACGGTGCTAGTACAAATATGAAAAGAGAGACAATCAGGCAAATAGGTAACTCCGAAGGCTCCGAGGGGTCCTGTCGTCATGGAAACAAGTCACCGCTAATGAGCTTTCCACGGCATGAGTGATTAATGCCCGAGCCCTGTAAATAAACATTAATTCCGAGCCCAAACAGACAGAGGCAGCCGTTGGGTTGGGGCGATCAGCTGCGCAGCGCGCACTCGCCGCGGCTCCCTGCGCACGAAGGGGACCGCACAAAGTTTCCCGAGCGCTGCTGCCACCGCGCTGCGCGGGGGAGCGACGGCGGCCACCGCACAGCACAGCCCGGGCCGGGCCGGGCGCTCTGCCCCGCTCCTGGAGCCGCAGATGTCCGGCAGCTCATGGAGCAGTGCAGCCCGCGACCCGCACAGGCACACAGATACACCAGCCCTCACCTTGCGCTAAGTCGCTTCCCGGACACAGCCACCTTTCCCGACAGTCCACGAAGGAGAGCGTGGCTCCAGCTTGTACCCGGGGACGGCAGCGGCGGCACCTCCGACCTCGGAGAGCAGAGCAGAGCACGGTGCTTCAGCGAGCGGGCGGAGGAGGCACCGATGCACAGGAGCAGGAGCAGCTGCTGCTGCAACCTCCTTCCCCAACTCCCCCATTCCCTCCTGTCCCCGCCCGCTTCTCCACCTTCTCTCTTCCTGCCCCCGCCCCCGCTCCAACCAGCTGCTCTCGCTCCACCTGGACCGGCTTTCCAGGTGCCTCCCTGCTCCCACACGCGTCCCCTACAGCAGCTGGAGCTCCGGGGTGGCGGCTCCGCCTCCTGCCGCGCTGGCTCCGCTGTCCCGCACGGAAACTTCCCCGCTGTCGGCGCTCCTGTTCTGTTCGGCCGGGGACATCGCAGCCCGGAGCCCTGTCCCGGCACGGGGACAGGCAGAGCCGCCCGGAGGTGGCCACTCACCTCAGGAAAGCCCGGCAGTGTCCTCCGGGGATGGGGGTGAACACGGCGCTGGCGGCGTCACCGATGGAGGTGAAACCTGGCGGGGGAGCGGGGTGCTTCCTGCCCTCTCCCTGTTCTACTCCTCCTGCAGGACTCCCCGGGGAGGGACGCGCTGCCTGCACTGCCGGGCCGCCTCTGCGGTGGCCGCCGCCCGCCCTCCGGAGCCGGCGGGGGGGATGGATGAGGAAGGGGGCGCTGGCAGGGCGGATGCGGCCGGAGCTGAGCCGTGCGGTACCGCTCTGAGGGGCACAAGGATCGGCTTCCCTT
Source organism: Parus major (assembly GCF_001522545.3). Taxonomy (NCBI): domain Eukaryota; kingdom Metazoa; phylum Chordata; class Aves; order Passeriformes; family Paridae; genus Parus; species Parus major. The sequence goes on from NC_031773.1 coordinate 60,129,969, forward strand.
GGGCAGACTGGGCTCTGTCACCAGAAAGCGGGCGGCCGGACCAGGAGGCGACAGTGCTGCGGCTTCCCCAGGGCTCCCAGCCAGGCGCTGGTTCCCTGCCCGGCTACGACCCGGACCCACTCCCTTCTTCTTCCCCCCCCGCTCCCGCACGCCGCCCTCCCTCCCAGGCGTTACGAGGGCACCGGGGATTAAGTGTACGTTCAATTTTAAGAGCATTATATTAATAAACAGCGATTCGGTGGTTTTAAATCACTCTGCGAGCATCCATCCAGCAGCCTGTTAAGAAGGAATCCTCTCCAAGCATCGGAGGGATCAGAGCGCGGGCGCCGCGTCCTCCGGTGCCTCCGGCGGGGCTTGCCCGCGGAGCCGCGGCCGAACGCCCGCCTGCTGTGGGGTTCCTTAGGAAAATTCCTTACGGAAGAGCCCTGCCCGGTTCGGGAAGGAGGTGCGCGCACAGCTGCCGGCGGGAGGGACGGAGGGAGCACCGGGAGAACCCCGGCCTCCGCCTGGGAACAGCCCCAGAGTTTGTCCCACGTCTCACTGGAGACTAAACCAGCCCGGGCTAGGCAGGGGCTGGCCGTGAAGCCGGAGTTTAGACGCTGGAGGAAGTGCACGCCTTTAGAGTAGTGGAAATGTGGCTTTTATACGGCGTGACGCCAGCGGACACACGGACAGCAGCGCGATGTGAGCCTTCCTGGCTGCCAGAGAGAGCCTCGAGCTCACCTGCGCACCCGGCGGCCTCTCGCTGCTGCAGCACCCGCGGCTCCAAGACAAAGACTGAAGCAACCCCGAGATGGGAAGAGGAGGATAGGCACTGATTTGAGGGCTCAGCCCTCAAAAAATGGCTAAAGCTTCCCCTTCTCCCCCTCCTTCCCTCTGCATCACAGCTCCAGAGACCAACAGGTGGTTGGCATCTCAGAGCTTCAAAGATCTAAGCTAATCTAAGTACTGTCTATAAATGACCTCTCTCATGAATTAACATTATAAGAAAAAAAATATTTTTAATTTACATTTTAATGTAATGCAAAGTAGGGAGCTCCAGACACTGTTGCAAAGAATGATGACTCATGCCCACCACATGTACATTGTTTATTGTCCGAAGATGGGACCGAGTTTAAATTAGGCTGATTGATAACCTAATCCGAATGTTCTCAACTGCTTCCCTATAATTATGTTCTGGAGAAAGTAAAGCATCATTTCTTAACCCTAGTCTCTCTCCCTGACACATTTTAATTTAATCTTGTGTGGAACTACATGTTTTGAATTTCCTAGCAGGTGGAGTGCTCTTTCTGCACAGGCACTGCACATGGAAAGGAATGATCACAGATGTACTTCTCAGATCAGGCAGGAATGTAAACCATGGTTTTCTGCACATTAGCAGACAAAAGCTGTGAGTTCAACAATTTCAAACAGAAATTAATACCCTGTCAGCTTGTGCTAGTTTCTCATACTGGGTTGTCTCATTGCACAGCTTTGTTAAACTAGGCTTCACCATCCTACTGGGACTAATTCTATTTCAGACACCAAAAAAAACCCTCCTTATGGCTAGGTGGGCTGCTGTTATTTTTTCATAAAATAATTACAGAGCAAAGAAATGATGAACCATCAGTTCATCTGTTTCCTTCTTGCAGTCCCATACTATTGCCAATTCCTGCATTTCACTGAATCTCCAGAGTACAAGGGCAATAAGCTGTTCTGTTCCCTGTTCTTCATTTGTTTTTTCTTTTTCTTTTCAAGCAGATGGTATTAAGGAAACTCTTCCCACACATACACAAAGATTCAAGTCCATTCCTATAAGGAACTCAGGCTTCAGCTACTCCTTTTGTTCTGTGCTTCTCTTTCTGTGAGAGTAACACACTCTCACCCTCACCCATTTCATTGTTGTGACCAAAGGAGAAGCTATGGCCAGTCTCCTCTAAATACGACACAAACAACTCTGTGGTACTCATGCCTATTTTGTGAGGAGCAGACATTTTTCAGTGGATAAATGTGTGAGGGGAAAGATCAGGATGAAGAGTGTTTATTTTTGCTCAATATTTTGGAGGAAAGAGAGAAACGCTGGGCTTTTAATGGTTTGAGCTTTCAATTGGCTTTTGGTCAGATCCCAAACCCACAGGGTTGAAACACAGCAAACAGTAATAGGGAAATGCAAATTAAGACAAGAAATTAAAATTTAATCCCGATCAATGATTCTGTCATCCCATGCTTGTACCAGATGCAGCAACCAAATGCTTGTGTCCCAACAGCCTCATCATCTGCTTGATGTTGTGTGGCTCTTTCTGCAGTAAATATAAAATAAAACAAGTATTATATTTTAGCGAGTTGGTAGACACTTTCTATTTTCTAAAATATCTACAAATCTTCCCACTCTAGCACTCCTGTTTCATAAATAAAGCTGTTCAAAATCATGACTTCTGCCCCAGTGTTACCTTCAAATACCTGCCTTGGTGTGGAAGATGACACCAATCAAAAGACAGTGATTTAACTATCACTCTTGCCAAAACCAGTGCTGGAATTGGTGTTAGGTTTCAATACCACCGAGTGTGGCAGTGTTCCCAATCCAGCCTATACTGCTTCAAGGTTTTGATGTTAAAGCTCTATATAAAAATACAGAAGATGGTTAGAATCCAAGAAGTGATCATTTGCTTAATGTGATATAAAGAAACCTTAAACAGGAACCTCATTTGGGCCTTGAGACAATACCACAGTAAATAGTAAAATAATGAAAAATAGCATAAAGCTGCTATTCAAAGAGCCTTTTTTCTCTCTCATCTGGAGTTAGAGAAAGGCAGTATTTTCAAGTTCACAATATCTGAGAAGCTAATTTGCTATTTTAGCCCTTACAGGCCAGCTCTACTGGCTCACATAAACTAACTTTGCTCACAGGGAACATCCCACTGACTACAGCAAGGACAAGTTCACACCCCAGGCTTTACACTGCAGATTCTGTACTGGGACAACTGTGTCAGGGGCCAAATGCTGCAATGATCTGCAGACATGAGTTATACATGAAGATAAGCAGGTGTCTAAGCCTTTGTGGGTCTGACCCCAAATTTCTCAGGTATTCTACACTAAAGATGGAAGGCCAAAAGCTTAATTGTTCTGTCCTGGGAATCCCATTCACTTTCATTGTCTGTATGAGGATGAAAAACTTCATGTTTAACATAAAGTTTTCCCTTGGTAGCATCAGGAAATCTTGCTAAGGTATTATATGCACAGAAATACAGCATGTCAGTATCAGATTCATTTCTGAAAAGGCTAATTTACCTTCTAGCATTCCTAGTAGTTTTCATTGGACTATAATGACATGAAATGCTCTGTTTCCACACAGTGTTTGGAAAATACTGTAAGACAGTGTTTCAAATATTGTTTCACTCATCTTTCATAACTCATTGTAAAAGATTACCTAGGGGGAAACCTGCATGGGTTTTCTTTTGTGAGGGACTTACATGCTGACAAGGTGCATTAGATCATTCCAGATGAAAAGTGTTGGCATCTGCAGTGAATTAACAGTCAGAGTGCTGACTGCAAAAAGGGCAGTCCAAACTTAGGTGGTTTGGACATGGCCTTGGCTATCACATGGTCACTGAAGATAGCCAAAGATGGTTTTACAAAGCTAAATGTCAAATAAATTACTTGGGGACGGCCCTTACTGTTGCTGTCCAGGCTGTACATGTGTATATAAATGTATGTATGTTTCATTTTCAGGAAAAAAAATTATATTTAAAAAGTAGATCAGAGCCAAGAACCTTGGCATATACTTCTAAAAACATTCTTGAAGCTGTGAGTCTGGAAAGGACTACCTCTAACATAAATACTTGGGTATCATTTAAATTAGCTGGGGTTTCCAAAACAAAAACAAAAAAAAAAGAAAAGGAAAATAACAGAGGCAAAACAATAGTTAATTATAACAGTGTAAGGACATTTATCTGTGTGATTTGTGCACACATAATAGGCACATATACATAAATACACATTTTTCAAGCCCACATCCAGGGAAGTAGAGTGGGTTGCAATATTACACAGTGCAGATGCCACTCCATGCTAGCTGGTGGTAAGGGCTTGTACTGGTAGATCCATCCCAGAACACACACAAATGTGTGGGATTGGCATTAATCCTGTTATCCCAGAGGGAAGGACATTCATTCCTCCTCCCACAGAGCAGCCTACCAAGAATTCACAATGCTCTCTCCTCCCCTTGATTCCTAAGCCAGCCAGACTGCAGCACCTCTCTCCCCCTCATATGCACTCCAGGCAGCTGCTGCTCAGAAGGGCAAGAGGGGAAGTGAACTGTTTTTGTGGCAGCAAATCAAAAATACTGGTTGCTTCTGGGTGTAGACAGTGGGTTCTGCTATGGCAGCCGACATTTAAAACACATTCACACTTGTCACACAAATATTACACAGCATGTGGATTGTCCCTGCCTAGCTCAGCAAGGCCATCCCTCTCCCCACTCTCTTTTAGATGCTTTTTGCTCCGTGTCTGATTGCCAAGGAGAAAATGTGTGATTGCTCCCAGAAGGTTAACAGACCTCTGCTCTTAGGCTGTGCTACCATGCACTTGTAAAGCAGAGAGAGGAGAACTGGAGTAGCCTTCCAGGCTGACATTAAAAGCAAAGGTGCCTCTGCAGCTCTCTGTAAAAAGAAAACCATCCTTCTGAGTCATTTTGTGCACAGCAGAGGAGTTATTAGTTCCAAAAGAGTCTGAGTTGGATGCGGCTGGATAACTTTGTGTTGGTGAAGAGAGGAGGGGGGAAGTGAAGAGAAAGGGAAGGGAGGGAGGGAGGGAGGGAAGGAAGGAAGTGGCAGAAGGAAGGCAGGAAGTGATGGAAGGAAGTGGCGGAAGGAAGTGGTGGAAGGAAGTGGCGGAAG
>NC_031773.1:60136907-60147917 GCF_001522545.3 Parus major
AGGAAGGAAGGAAGGAAGGAAGGAAGGAAGGAAGGAAGGAAGGAAGGAAGGAAGGAAGGATTTGACTCTATAAAATGAAAGTAGATCTTTGTGGTCATGCTGTTCAGCCAAAGCCTCCAATTATGAAAGAAAGAGATGCAGCTTGATGCAGTATTTGGACTTGTATGTAGAATCCTTAAGAGAAAAATGTGGTAGAACAATTGCAATATAAGTTGATCTATGCAAACCAAATGGGAAGTGTGAAGAGAAAAGGGTGCAAATTCTGGTGCAAGTTTTATGTTCTCCATAATTTATGGTGTAAATTATTGTACAACACATATCAGCTATTAGTTTTTCCACAAGTTCAATTCTGTCACTGTTCACTTTCTGTCAGAGATCATTATACAGGGTTGGATTGTTGAACAGTGGCTACATTTCATTCCAAATATGGCTGCACTTCAGGGGAGAGATTGTTATTGCTGAATTATGTCAATTTTTAAAGGAGTCTGAGATCCTTGACATGGAAAAAAGTTATGCAGATGTGTGATGACTATATTTTACTGGAAGATACTAACCAAAGCAGGGAGGAGAGCCAGCAGGGTGGACTTTCATGTCCTTACAGGACATTAAGTTTCCCAAGGATCTTGGGAATATTTTTTTTCCCCCTTACTGGGTCTTGACAAGTAGAGCATGTTTTGGTTTAGCTATCCACAACATAAACACAAAAATATCTGGTCTCCCAGATGTGCTGAAGAACATATTGTTTGTCAAGTATTTTAAGGTTCCCTAAATGAGAAGGAATTTGTATTGTGTTTTGCTTACTAGAAACCAGCAGGAACTTTTCCATGACCAACTCCATCACCACTGGCTCACACTGGGGGGTTTTTGCAGGGTGGTACACGAGACAGGGGAGTGACTCATGCTCACGTTTGTCAGCATAAATTACCTTTTCAGGACAGATTGGTTGGAAGATTTCTCGGAATATAGCTTAGCTTTGGGTTCTCTTGTCTCTTTCAGTCCTCTTGCAGAATATTTAAGGATCTGGTGCAATGAGGGAAGAAAGGAAGGCTGCTTTTAAATGAGTTGGAAAAGGTTTTATTTTGATGGGTGCATGAAATGAGATTTCTCTCTAATCCTCTGTGTAATTCATTGGCGTAATCTCTTTGTAGGCACATCATATTAATCCTTGTTATTACAGAGAGGACCTCAAACATAGAAAGTTTCAAAACATGCTGCTGTATGGAAAAGGTGAAGACATTGGAGCTCCCTACTCTTTATACTGTAATAAAGATTTACATCATTTATACCTTAGCAGTTCACTGGAAATAGTCCTTGAAGTTAGTATGCACAGAAAAAAAAGGAAAAAGGAATAAAAATGAGAGAAAGTGTTTGAATTGAGAAACATTGAGCCATACCAGCAAAGGGATTTTTCTCTTGTGTGGGAATGAACAGCAAAAGTTCACTGAAAGGGGTTTTAATGTCAGTGGAACCCAGAGCCTGAAGCATAATTTGCAGAGTTGCTTATGATTTCCTTTGTATTCAACTCCAAGGGTTCTGTCAGTGCAGAACATACACACAAGAGAAAATAACCTATAAAACCATAATGTAAATAGGTTTCTCTCTCACAATATTCTGTGGTCACAGGTTTTAGATTGCTGTCCTTGGGCTAGGATTTGCAGACAGGAAATGTGCCTTTACTGTTTCATGGGTATGTCTTATAATCCAAATTACCTCTACATTAATAAGTGATTACATCCAGAGCCATATTCCATCCTTCTGGCTAGGATTTCTTCCAGAGGGACTGGAAAAGGAAATTTTTAACTCCACTGGAAATTTATTCTCCTGCCTGAAATAGGAGCTGGGATATGTACTTCCCCCATGATGGCATGTCCCTCCCTCACAGTACTGCTGTATCCTCCCTTCTACACTTCACTTGTGTATTTTCTCCTTTGCAAAAACCAACACACCAACCATGGGCAGATTGGAGGACACAAATTTACATGTTCTCTTAAACCATCTCTGTCCACACCCATAAAGTTATTTAAGCATCAGAGTAACACTGCTCCATATCCTTGAGAATCCAGGTCAGAAATGTATTAGAAAATGTTATCTTCACTTTGAAGTCCATTTTCATTACAAATCTGCTTGCTTCCTTGCTGCTCCCTCACTTCCTGTTTATTTATACCAGAAACCTTTTTGTTAGTGAAAGAAACAGAAATAGGTTACTTGGTATCTCAGCCTCTTAACCAGAAATTTTTGGGCCACTCTTTATCCTGAGGATAAAGAGGATATCCCTTTTTAGAGGTGGCACACCTATGTTAAGACACCACAAATCACTGACAAAAAATGAAGGGATTTGTGAATGAGACTTCTAAAATGAAGGTGATTTTCTGTTCAACACAAGCTTAATAAGGTCTTGTGGTTCTGCTGTGCCTTGCTAAAGGATGGTTGCAAACCCATGCTGTTCTGTGAGCCATGGCTGGTCAAATTCCTTTTCAGGATGAAACACATTACACAAGATCACTGTCTGGAAGTAATAGGCACCAGTCATTTGATGTCATAATATTAGGCTTGCAATTCCAGAATCTTCATAAAAATAGAAGACTGTTGTTCATGCTGCTTCTTGGGGAAAGTTTGCTTTCTCTTGGATAAAGTATTTCTTTTTCCTTTTCAACAAATAACACACATGGAATTGTAAGGGATGAAAGAGAAACCAGTGGTTCATGTAATCATAGGATCATTTAAGTTGGAAAAGACCTCAAAGATCATTTGGTCCAACTTTGAGCCATCACCCCCTTGTGTCATGTGAAAAGGGGATATTTCCTTGATCCTTGGTGTTTAATTTGTCTGTCAGTGCAGAGGAAAGCTGAGATCCTTTGTGCCTGACCAGTCCCATCCCATTTTGGGAACCTTTTCCCTGGACAGGCCTGCTGGATCAGAAGGTGCTTGGACTGAATTCAGGGACACACACCAACAGCATCCCCTTCAGCGGGTGCTGTGTATGCAGTTTGTGGCTGTGGGAATCATCGTGAAATAGCTTTTGAACATTCCATTCAGGAAGCAGCAGCTGAATTTTACCCTAAAATTTCTGTACTGTTACAGTCTGTGTTGGGATATGAATAAAGTTCCTCAGCTTCCTCTGATTTTACTTACTGCCATCTTTTCACACCTCATCAACCAGCCCAGAGCACTGAATGCTTTGTCCAGTCATTCCTTGAACTCTTCCAGGGACAGGGACCCAAACACCTCCCTGAGCAGCCTCTGCCAGTGCAAGAAGAAGAAATTTCACTGAAGAAATTCCTCCTGATGTCCAACCTGAACATCCCCTGGCACAGCTTGAGGCTGTGTCCCCTTGTCCTGTCCAAGTTATAAGGATCTCATGGCTCCTGTGTAATGTATGTGCATAATTAGAGGGCTGGAAGTCTTTTATGCCAGTCATGGTGACAGTGACCATTGTTGCCTCTTACCCAAATTTACATGTCAGGGCTTCCAAATCCTGTTGCACAGACTCTCACACTGAAGCCCTTTCAGGACAGCCAGAGAATGCTACCAGCTTTACTGGTCATTCCTGTAGGAATTCTGGACATTCTCTTAGGACAAAAACATTTGCAAAGAAAAGGAGTAAATAAAAAGAAGTCACGAGTGTTTTCACAGCTATATTTCAGTGTTGAAGGTAATGCTTAAGAATATCTCCTCTCCCCCTTTCCCACATGTCAGGGCCTTGTCCCAGCCTCCTCAGGATCAGAAATTAAAGTGGGAGAGAATTGTAGGTGGAACATAATATTAATATAATTAATTATTGAATACTACTACTTACTTTTATTTTTAGCATCATCATTATTATTATTTTTGTTTTTATTTTACACAGTGCCAATAGTTTTTCTGATTCCTGTATTTTTCTAGTACTCCTGTATTTAAAAGGATATTGTTTAATCAGAAGCTGTCACTGCTTTCATTACAATAGCAATATTTGCTCTACAGAGCTATGCAAATAAGGCACACTCACATTCTGATCTAGTGTTTCCACATCCATTTATTTTCAGTATTCTTAAGAACCTTGTAAGAGCTGTTTAAACTGTTCTCCTCTGCAGAAGAATCACATTTAGTTGGATTTCTGCTGCAGTCGAAGCCAGCCTGGCCACCTTCTCTTGGGCTCTTCTCTTCATTTAGAGATGGGAGCTGTATCTACCTGTTAATTTTTGCTTCACAATGGTAGGTTAAAAAATAATCATGCATAATCTTTTGCTTTTTTCTTTCATGGCAAGGACTTGCCTAAAGTTTGAATGAGTGGGCAGGGCTGCTAATAGAAATACAGACTCACTTGGCAATGCCTGCTGTGGTTGGAATCAGCCAGGGAAGGGCCTGAATTTGTTCAAGGTCAAACAAGAAGATAAGTCTTAATAGCAGATTCTAAGAAACCTGCACATGACCAGAAACCACATCCAATTGTTGTCACCTTTCAAGCACATGCAGTTGTGGCAAATCTTGCAGTCTTCACACAGAGAAAATTCCCACTAGAATTGACAGGAATTTGTGTGAACAAGAGTTGAATAAGTGCAGACTTGCAGCCCAGCCTGACAAGTCTTTCCTCATTATAGCATCCAATTAAAATTAATGAAGTAACTTGTTCAAGGATCACCCAGGGAAATAATGGGATAGGCAGGGGTAGGACACAGATTACATGAGTCACTGCCAAGTTCCCTGATGTTAAAAAGTCAAAAATACTTAGAAGACAGAAATGCTGAAGAATAGTGAGAAATGAGAACCATTAGTTGAAGTGGCTTCCAGGCAATCTGTCTGGGGTGATCAATTTAAATATTTATCCCTACCAAGGTATAAACCCTGCAATATTTCTCACCTCTCTCCCATCTAATTGGGAATTATAGTCAAAATGTGAGAGTACCTCATCTTTTGCAAAGGAAAATAATAATGTCTTAATATCACCAGTGGACTTCATCTCTGTTTCTTCAACTACCCAAATTTCAGTTCACCCTTGACTTTTGAGAGCAGCCCAGACATTTCAAATGCAGCTGTCTGTGCCTGATTTTTCCCCTCACCCACCTCAAACCAGAAAGTTATATTCTTCAGCAATTTTTTTTTCTGATTTTACCCCTTACCCAGCTCAAACCAGAAAATTATATTCTGTTTGTGACCACCCCTCCTCCTTTCTCTAGTTTACCCTCTTCACAGGAAGCAGCTGAAGGGAAGTAACATTCCTTTGCAAAGAAAGCCGAGAAAGAAGCTCTTAAATCATTTTATCATCACCTGTGATGTTAGATTGGCATGAGGGGAATGGGAAGGGTGTAAGGATTTGGCCTGCTACTTATAAAATAAACAAGTTTGCTTGCTCATGTTACAAGTGCCAGATGGGAGTCAGTAGAAACAGGAAGAGTTTCAGAAATCTAATTTTCTTTTCATTGTGTATGCTGTTTGGTTACCTTGTACTGTTCTTTCTTTCTGCAATAAAAACAGAGACTTCCCAGTCATTTTCATTTTAGGTCTCCCTCTGGTATTCATGCACCAATATAGCATTTGAATTGCAAATACTGGAAGTATTTATTAAAGATAGTCACTTCCTCTGGATTTTATGTGTATGTGCGTCTATATCTTCCTAATATTTTCAGTTGCTGTGAGGTCTTATTCTGTTTCCCAGGTGCCTTTTAACTAGCTCTGTGTCCATGAGTGAGAAGGAAAGGAGGGAGCAGTATATTTAATGTACTTCCCTGGAAAACTGTTCAATCACAATTTGTGGAAGAAACATCTGAATACTGTGCAAGAAATCCAGTGTGTTCTCAAAGAAAGTTCCTCTTGACTAGGCACTCAGAGCAGCCTTGTCTGACACCCATGCAATTTAAATTATTAAATGAATTCAAGAGGAAGATCCCATAATGAAATTGCACCCTCTCCTATTTTTCCAGGTGCCTGCCTTTCTCCCAGCGTACCTAACTCAAAATGAGGAGATTGCCTGCTGTGGTCCATTACACTCCAAAAAGAACAAGAAAGAGTGTCTGAATGAAAAGTATAAACCATGTCAACACAAGTCCACAAACACCATCCAAGTCCCTGAACCCCAGAATGCAATATCTTTTCTCCAGCATCCAGCTGCTCATGGGAATGGTACAAAAGGAACAACAAAAAAGAAAACCTCCCCATCACGCAGAGAGAAAATTCACACAGGCCACTGAGAAAGGTGGAAAATGGGTAAGTCCCACATGGGAAAAGCAGTTTTCCCAAGCTTCTTCCAGGGAGTGTGAATTTTCCCATTGGAGCAAGCACTGTTAACCTGTCTGGAAAAGGAACAAAGGCCACATTGGGCTGAAGCTGCAAAAGCCTGGGTGGCTGTACATTTGCTAAAGAAGGAAAAGGTCCCTAGATGATGTTGAAACCTCTTGTTACAGAAATAAGACCTAACAGTCTCAGGTTTCTGCTCAGCTTTATGACAAGCATTTCAAAACAACCTGATACCAACATAAATAACTAGAATAATGTCCTATAATTTCTTGCCATTTTTGTAGTTTCCCTCTACTCCTTTGACAAACAAGGAGGTTCCAGCTATTTTTTTTTCCTTAAGTTAGTTGATAAATTATTTGCACCTTATGCTTGGTGAGCTGTAAACTTAAGATGGAAGGCACCAAAAATCCAGATTTTGTCTCAATATGTCTATATCTGTGTGTCTGAGTGATATTACATCACCAGGGCTGCAGATTAAAGTAAGCAGAATTATGCTGCTGTCATAAAGTCAATGCATGCAGCACATGCCACATTGCCACTTTTGAATGCCTCTGGCTTTATTTAGGGGATGTGGCATGACAGTGCATGCATCATGAAGCCAAAGCAAATGTCAGGTTCCTCAATTTCCTGACAAGTGGTATTTTAGCAGTAGGATTCCCCCATTCTCCCACTTCCTCACTGCATTCATAAACTGAAATCAGTATTTTTATTTCAGACTCAATTATGATAGATGTTTTTATATTGAACTGAGTCATTAGTAGGATATCCTCTGTTCTTTGTCTCCCCTAAATGATGTTCCTGTTTTCCCTTCATGATAAGTTCTCATAACTACATTTTCAATAATATCAGAAAGAAGGAAGTTTCTATTCTTTATTACTGAATGTATTTTTAAGGTTAATTTCTTTCCTTTTTATAGAAGACACACATATAAAACCATTTCGGACCAGCACCAGTTGAAATACTATTTGAGTTTGGAAACATCCAATTGCTAATGTAGAAACAGCAGGAAGACCTAGAGGCTATACAAAATCATTATTTTTTATAAGTCATGCTCATAGTTCAGTGAGTCTAGTGTTTATCTCTAGAAGGGACTTACACCATGTGCTTCATCTAGAGGCAAATCTTGTTACTGATCTCCTTCCTTTTGCTCTTGGCAGTAGCTTAGATTGGCATTACAATGAAAACTGAGATGGGAATTCAACAAAAAGCCATGGCTAGTGCTGGACCTTTCGTTCTCTGAAGAATGTCCATGCTGTTCATGCTAAATTCAAGTTTGCAGCTTACTTGGATTACCCATGACAAAAAGCTGCTATGGTGTCTAATTCATTCCTTCATCAGAAAAAAATAGTTGCTTTGCCAAAATGTCAAACCTTGTACAGACTGGGAGAAAAGTATTGGCAGGCAAACAGAAACCTCAGTGGCAGTTAAAAGAGAGGGAACAGAGAGATGTGGGGGGTTTTGAGACCACAAGGTGGGCAGGCAGTTTTCAAATAACTCCATATTCATTGTCCCACATTGTGCTGCTCAGCGAGGAGAGGAACAATGGTTGGCTGGGTTGGTGATGCTTCAGTGAGAATGGAGTGACTTCCCTTCCTCTTACAGACTCAAAATAATCTCTTTCTCTTTCATTTACATGAGATGCAGTGAGGAAGCTCTTGAGCCTACTTGGGGAATTTCTGGGATATGACCTGGAAGAGTCTGCCACAGGCTTCAAGAAAGCCTGACTGCTTAGGATGAGACAAAATGTTTCTCCCATGGAGCTATGCAACACTAGATAAATTTAGCTCATCCCCTATAGGTCATTGACCTTTGCGTAGCCCCTCTGCTGCCCCTGTGCCCCTGTACTATTGGCTCCTGACCCTATACTTAACCTGAGACACGGCAGGAAATCTCGGTCTTTTGTCACTGAACCCCTTTGGTGGGGTTGCAATAAATCTCTCTGAGAGGCTTTGGACAGGCAGCAGTAACAATATCCATTTACCAGGCTGCTACAATGCAGGTGCATAGTTGCTCAGACTCTGTCGGCAACAGGATGGTTTATGCTGAGAGAGAATCTTTGGTGTGTCATTGTCACGGCACAGAGGGGACATTATCTTAAGGCACACAAAATGAGGCCTTTGTGCTTGTCTGGGAAATAAGACACCAAAAAGATGTCCTGGGACAGTCATCCCTCTGGCCTTCCTCCCTTTTCTACAAGCTTCCTGCAATTTCTGCTGACCAGGATTCAGTCCTGTCTCCTACTGGAGGATCAGTACAAGCCATTGAAATGTGTGGGATCTGTTTGGCAGTAGAAATGGTTCACTTTTGGGCAAGAATGAGCCGAGTCTGCTAATTTTGCCTCTATCACCTGAAACACTGGGACTGTCAAAAATAATTAATGAGTCAGAAAGAGAAGTACTAAATAAAATAGGAATGTGAAAATATCCTGTTATTACCACATTGTCACCATGTTAAATGATAATCCAATTCATCTTTGATACAAAAGAAAAAAAGAAAGTTGAAATCCTCCACAGAGTTAGAAATGTAGACAGTAACACAGCTCCTGATACATCTTAAGATACTTGGTTGTTTATTTGAGAAAATTGACTCTGTTCTTGACGTTTGCTCTTATATTCATGGCACTAAAGCCCTGGAAACCTGGAGAGACAGTTTCTTAACAGTCTGGCTTATGAAAAAAATACATGGACATCCAGCCAGCTGTACAGTTCAAGAAAAAAATGCCAAATTTATTGCTAGTTGCCTTGTCTAAGCCAGATGAGCTCAATATCTGCTACCTCACATTTTCACTGGGCTAAACTCACCTATTTTTTTTTTTTAATTTTTTGGAGTAGCACAGGTTGTAAAAGGAATAATTTGGTATTACTGAATGTTTTCACTGGCCAGAAGAGAAGTGCTACCTTTAATTCTTTAATTCCCTCTGTTTAAAAAAAAAAATAAATATTGGCAACTTCAAACGGATTTTGAAGGCAAAAGTTGAAAAACCTTGTTTAATTCAGCATATTTATATTTATAACATTGTTTCTATTTTTAGACCATCAACCAAATCAGTGAAGAGTTCGGACTGTCCAACAAATGCATTTTTGGTAAGAGATTAGTAAAATTTATGAGTCTGATTCACTCCACTCTATTGGAATAGAACAAAATATTGTTTGTCACAATTTTCTAAGATCATTCTTTGTTTAGAAATATGGCTGACTTTCATCTCTTTGTGAAGCTCTGAATGCATATCTAACCTTGAATTACAGAAGCAACTGAAGAATAGCACTAATACTTCCATGATTGCTTTACAGTACTTCCCCACTGATATGAGGCTCCCACTGGATTAAATGTTGGTCAAATAAAGCTAATCTCCCTGTCTAGAATCCCTCATAATAGGAGTGCTTTAAAAAGACAGGAGTAAAAGAAGGTAACACCAAAATCTGCTTTGTCAGAAGTTTAGTGCTGAAACACAATGAATGATTTTCTCACGTTTTGCAAGAAATCTGTAAAGATTAGAAACTAAACCAGCATCTCCCAAGGGCCTCTGCAGTGCCTTTCTAAAGGGCCAATCCTTCCTGGCAAGGAAAGGCTAACCACACCTTTTATTCCACCCTTTCCCAGCTCCCAGGGTAGCAAAGCTGCTGAGCCAAGGATCACCCCAGTCGCCATGTGTGCTGCAGGACAGGACAAAACAGCCCAAATGAAACAGCATTTTGAGGAAAGAGTTCAAGATTAGGCACTGCTGGTACCTCCCTAGCTTAAATTGCAGCTGAAATCAGGAGCGTATAGTAATGATACATCATTTTTTTTACAAATAATGACAAGCTCAGAGGCATATGAGGATCTGAGTTATAATATTCTGATGAAAGTGTCTGTATTTATATTCTCGTAAAAAAAAGAAATCTCTTTGGAAGGCATTTATCATAATAAGTTTTGGTTTTTTTCTTTCCTATTTGAAATGTTATGTTCTTTGGAAGATTTCAAGTATGGATGAACAATAAAATTCACAGGAAGAAAGTCACAAAGGGAGAAAAAATTATTTTCAAAAAGAGAAATTACATGGAAATATGAGAGAAAGATAATTTTTCTTCTATCTGGCATGCAAATAGAATGGATATTGTTGTTTTTAAGAATACTTACTTGATAAAAGTAATCCAGATGTTTATGAGAAAAGAAAAAATGAGAGATCATGAGGAAAAATGTAGGGGAAGGAGATTTAGCTAGACTCCTACCTTTCATTTTAATTAACAAGAAAATAATCTGCTAAGATAATGGTCTTTGGATGGCAGATCCAAGAACTGTGCCCCCCTTCTTCCAAAACGTATCTGAAATTTCTGCTGTCTGCACAGATTGTGTATAAATAAATTTTAACTACAACATTTTTCTCTCTTTCTTAAGCAAGCTTTTACTCTCTATACTAACTTTTACTCTATTTATGGTCTTTGGTTGATGATAATGAGCTGAGCCATATCACATATAGAGTGACACAGAGAAAGTGTGTGAAAAGCTGTTTCAAGGAGGCAGACACTGCTCTTTTAGGCAGCATTTCATGCCTTATGCAGCAACTTACACATGCACCTCACTAACAAAACCAGACCTGCAGTATGAGACATATTTCAGTCGCCAAGAGCCTTTTCCCAGTAAGAAGCAGGAATCTGGTCTGGTTAATTAATAGTTGACACTACTGATCAATTTTGCTACTAGTATTTTCAATGCTTTGTGCAAAGTTTCATACTCATTGAGTATTGCAACAGCAGTAGAACATTAGGAAATTGTTCCCTTCCCTTCCCTTCCCTTCCCTTCCCTTCCCTTCCCTTCCCT
>NC_031773.1:60148017-60151193 GCF_001522545.3 Parus major
AAGAAAACCAGCCAAAAACTGTGCCCACCCTCCTTTTTCTTGCCCCCTTCCCCCCCTGGGCCCGGCCACTCTTTGTCCTTTGTCGAGCACCCCCTAAGTACCCACAGTTAGGTTGTCCCTGCAACTAATGGGTAAAAATTCCACGGGCAAGCCAGAACAACAACAAAACAAAAAAAAAACAAAAAAAAAAAAGGACACCTAACCCAACACCCAGACACAAAGTTTAAAGATTTAATCCATTTCTCCTCACTTGAAATAAATTCATTCTCTCCACCAGAATCAGAAACACCATGATAAATTGTGATTTCTACTGCTTTCAACAATTTTACTCCAGTGACAGCCCCATAATGCTGTGTGGATAATGGAAGTTGTTGCTGGTGGCTCTTGGGCTATTTCAGCACAGAATGCAGTATTCCTGAGAGTGTGCACCCCATATACACCAAGTAGTGTATTGGTAAGAATGCATACTGAATTGGCATAGCAAGGATAAGAAAGTTCTTATCAGAATATTACATAAACAACCCAATTAATGAGAATTAGTTTAAAACTAGAAGTGTTTTCGTATAATTTTAGTTAAATTCAGAAACAGAAAATGGATAGCATATTTAGCCTAAGGGGAAGTTCTTGATTTATTTTAACTTGTATCTGGTAGTGAAAACCATATTTTTTCCATGATTAGAACTATGAAGACCTTACATACATATTTTCTTCTCTCATATTTCAAATCTAAGAGACTTTTGCAGAAGAAGCTGATGCTTCTCAGCTGATAAAGTTATCAACTCTTACATAATAGTATATTTGATTCCAAGAAAGTCAGACATGAAATCTCATCTCTGTCCAAAGACAGATCGAGCTGTTTGGGTCCAATGAAATATTTTTGGTGTATGAATGTATTGAAATCTGTTATCATGTGAAAATTAGGTTCAAACAGAGCAGATCCTTCCTGTGGAAGTGAGATGTCCACGTTTCCAATGAGGCCTAGCCTTTATATCATTACCTGAAAGTTACTATTTTTAACTGAGTATGAGGTGTAAATTACAGTCACAGAAATGGACTGATGCCTCCACAGGTATTATTTGCATTCTTCAGTGTGGATTACCAACTCTGGGAGAGCCAGGGAGAAGCTGTATATAGGAATATATATGAGCTGTATATAAGAATTTGGCAAAACTTCTGTTTAAGACAACTCACCCAAGGCATATGAAGATATTGGTGTCATCCAGACAGCAAGCTAATGTTTACTGAGGAGATTTCCCATGGCAATATTGCTGTTTGCAAAATATCCCAGTAAGTGAGAGTTTTTAGCAAGCACTCTGTGTCTGTACAACACTAGGGAAAAGTTTTGTCATGGTATGAGGTTATACGAAAATGTAAAGGCTTTCTCTCAGATGAAGAAATGACCAGAGGCTGGGGCACCTCTGCAATGGAGACAGGCTGAGAATTGGGGCTGGTCAGCCTGGAGATGATTGAGACTCCAGGGAGACCTTATAGTGGTTTTCCAGTATTTAAGGAGGGTGTGTAAGAAAGATGGGAACAGAGATTTTAGCAGAGTATGTGGTGGTAGGGCAAGGGGTAATGGTTTTAAACTAAAAAATTATAGATGCAGACTGGATTTAGGGAAGAAATTTTTTATGATGAGGGTGGTGAGGCACAGGAACAGGTTACCCTGCCGAGATGGTAGATGGCCCTTCCATGGAAATATTCAAGGTCAGGTCAGACAGGGCTTTGAGCAACCTGATCTAGTGGAAGATGTCTTTGTTCATTGCAGGGAGGTTGGACAAGATGACCTTGAAAGGTCACTTCCATCCCAAACTATTCGGTGATTCCACGCTGAATTCCTAAGCATTCATCACTGACACTTGTAGGTAGTTCATCTCCCCGTAAATTTTGAGATATGTGAGGTTCAAGCCTTGGCATACTACCAGATTTTATATTAAAAAGAGATGAGCTGTGGTGACCAGCTCACATTCCTGCTAACAAATAACCCTTTCAGTGTCATGTCAGCAGCTTGTACAGGGTAGTGAAGAAAAGGTGCTCAGGACCACACCACTGACTTATGTGGAGTCACAGGATGTCTGAGGCTGGAAGAGACCTCTACAGGTGGTCTGGGCCAAGTCCCCCACTCAAGCAGGGATACCTGGATCCCCCTTCCTTGGGCTATCTCCTTGGATGGAGATTCCCCAGCCTCTCTGGGCAACCTGCTCCAGGGCTCAGTCACCCACACAAAACAAAAGTGTTTCCCAATAGTCAGATGTACCCTGCTCTGATTACACTTTGTGCCCCTTTCTTCTGTCACCAGTGAAAAAGGCCTGATTCCACCTTTTTTGCATCCTCCCTTCAGATATTTATGTCCACTGACAAGATTCCCCCTGACTCTTCTCCAGGCTAAACAGCCTAAGTTCTCTTAGCCTTCCCTCACATGAGATGCTCCAGTCTCTTCATCATGAGTGGTGTTTTGCTGGACTCTCTCCAACAGTTCTATATTCCTCCTGCACTGGGGAGCCCAGAAGTGTACACAACACTTAGGTGTGACCTGGATTCTACCTAGGGAACTCCTGGACCTTCTGGGGACAAGGCTCAGAATTATCAGGGAACTCCTGGGCAGGAATGTCCCGAAGGGCAGCCAAAATAGGTGCCAGTCTCTGTATGGAGCCTAGGGAACTCTTCTTCCAAGATAAAAGCAACTTTTAACTGCTCAACTAATTTTGGAAGGAGGAAATTTTCTATCAGTGTGTTTTCCTCAGGTCTTTCTTGGCAAATGGGACCTAATACATTTATTCCTGTTTTCTGGGAGAGGACAATGGCAGTAGAAAACTGCTCCAGGGAAGAACCTTAAATAGGATCAAGGCAGGAGCAGTAGCATTGTTAGGAGCAGAATAGCAGGTAGAAAGTGACAGACAATCCTGTAGGTTTACAGGAATGGAAATTTGTTTCCCATTGTGCTTGGTCCAAGGTTGAAAAGCAGCTCAGCTTTCTGTACTAGCAGACATTAAACATATGATATTTACTCATCAGATTTCTGTTCTATCACTCAAGTTTTCTTTCTGCAGGCACTGAGTAGTCTTAAAAACTATATTCTCTTAATAAATTATAAAAAGAATTTAATATAAATAAAAAGACAATTAGGAGACAAAAGAAATAAAGCAAAGGGTTAAAACGGCCGGGTGCCCTGGGGG
>NC_031773.1:60151483-60176594 GCF_001522545.3 Parus major
GATAACAGTTTGGCTTCTATTGTTCTCCTGATAACAGCTTGGGCCCCAGTGTCCTTGCCCTCTGGGGTTTCCTCGCCTTGTACCTAGGAAATTCTTTTAAACTTAAAACTTGTAGCAAGAAAAAGGTACATACATAGCTAAAAAGTATTTAATATATAATATTCATCTGCGAGAGCCAATATCATAATAAAAATTTATAACAGTAGTTTCACCACAAGTTCTGCTGCTTCTCTAGCACTTCTGGGTGTCAGGTGAAGCTCATGACTTTGTTTTTCACATGAGCACTGACAGAGTCACAGAGGGTATTCTGAAGAATTGTTCACTAAATATGACCGGAAGGGCTGTTGTGTCTTTTTAATGATGTTTTCCAAAAAATGGTGTCCTTCATATTTCTGCACCTAATTAGATATTTTTATATGGTTTTGTTTTTTCCTCAGAAGGTCTTGACTGTAGTATATTAGTGTATATTTCTGAAACACTTTACACATTGTATTAATGAAGTGGTTTAAAAGTGGCTGCTACTAAACCTTACAAGAAAACATCTCAGTAATGTGCATGTTAATTCCTGTGCTGGCTGGTAGTCCTGTGAGCAGGTACTCAAACCTTAAGGGTGTGAATTACTCACAATATTAGACCAAACAAAGGCTCTAACTACCAAAGCCCAATTGTAAAAATTTCAGTAAAATAATTCCACCAGTGAAAAAAAGTGGGTAAACTCTACCCAGTGATCTTCTCAGGCAGCAGCCTCATGGGCATTGCAGGCAAGTTTTAAATCTAATAAAGCATCTGCCTAAAAACCATGTGGGAGAAGATAATTTTGTTGAAGAAAATAGCAGTTAAGGAACCTTACATATTATGACTCAGCAATCATTAGATTCAACAGTAAATCTTGATCACCACAGCCAAAGCAGGATCACAAAGTATTTTGTTTTTTGGTTTTCCAACAGTCAGCAGCTCAGGGGCTTCCAGAAGCGCTTTCCTTTCTGTTTAATAGCTACTGACTTAAGGCCTCACCACAACTGCAGCTGTGTCCTTTCTCAGTAGGTGCTGTATAGAGCCTTCTCCTGGAAAATCCTTCTTGAAGCTGCAAATTCTCAGCTGCACTTGAGTCAGGAAACCCTTCAAAGTCGCAAATGCTCAATGGCTTGGAGAGTCAGGGCATTTTATTTGAATTCCAGCCTTGTGCTGAACATCCTTGCCTGAAAGTTTGGATGTAAGCCTAAATGTCAGTGGTAAAGACAAAGAAATCTGACAGTTTTAGTGATCTGCAGCAGTATAACACGACTGAGGGAAATACTCTGACCTGCTCCTCCTAATCTCCAGTACATAAATAAAATGTAAAGAAGAAAGGTAAAATAGAAAGGCTGAATAAAGTGCCTGAAGCATAAAATCATGGGAAGCCTGTTACCTATGATTAAATGGCAATGTAAATCTGCTTCAGGAGTAATTGGAAAATGTATGTAGGTAGCAAGGTTGCATTACACCTCATGTTTCTCATACTGGCCATAAACACAGAGCTTGCTTTCAGATACATCACTCTTGTCAAACCTGCTGCTTCTAAAAAAAAAATAAATTATTATTTTTTTTTAAAATAAGCAGTAATGGGAATCATGTCAGTTATGTAGAGTTACATCTTTCTGCCAGTACTTATATTTGTAATGTTTATTTTTAAAGTAATTCTGATTTTTTTTTTAAATTCTAGACCACTTTTTATTCCCCCCACCAGTGCAAGTACTGTAATATAATAAAATGCAATGATGGAAGCCTTTCTCGTTTGAAATAACCTTTTTAGGAAACTAATACAAAGGAAGGACAAAAAAGGAATATGTAATCTTTTTGGAATAGTATTATCACCCCTGAATAATTGCTAAGCAATGCACTTTGAGACAGCATAAATGTAGAAGTGACTGAGTCAAAGTCAATGTCCCTTTTGTGCCTGTATTTTTGGTTAGTAGGACACCCAGCTTGGATGAAGTAGTGATTTCACATTAAGAGACATGACTAAGCTGCTAAAAGGCTTCTCAGTATTCTGAATAATTTCCCCTATAATGCACTGAGTCCCAGCCAACTCTTGATGCAAATTTGATGAAGATTCAAGAATCAGTTGATGAGCATTCACAGGAACAAGCTATTCACCAGCCCTGTAAACATTTACCAGTCTTCACCCTAAACAAACCAATGTCTGCTTTACTATACGTGTAAGGGAGTAGGAAAACCAAAAGTCAAAGAGGAACCTAAAGAAAGATGCCTTACACCTTCATGGTTATAACAGGTAAATTACTTTATAAAAGCCAGGCTGATTTTATTTATTTTGCACATGAGCTGCTAGAACTCACCTGACCCCACAGACCTACCAAAATATGGAGTCTGTTGAAGAACCAAGAGAATCTACTGTTGTGTGTAAGTTCCTCTGAAGATATTGTACAGTTTTTATCTGTTTGCATCAGATTTTAGGCCAAATAACAAACAAACTCCAGGCTTTCCATACATCTTGATTTCAATTTGGATTGGTAACTGTTTTTAAAAGCAGAATCCCCAAGGAAAACCTGGCACCACGGACATCTAAAGTGGGAACTGCTTGGAGGATGGGCAGTAGTTAATGGCAGGTTGGGTCATTACAAAAGCAGATGTCACTTTGACCTTGTACTGACTCACTTGGTGCCAGCTGCATTTGCAAGCCCACAGGCCAAGACTTGCTTCATTTCCATGGAGGGAATTTCAGGTATCTAATTAGCAGGTGCTATGTTGGCCTGGTAACCATTGAAGTACTAAATTAAGAATCAGTAGAAAATTGAATTATTCAGATGTACAAGCATCACTTTTCTCACCTGTCAATTGCAATCTGTTCCACTGGCAAAACCAAAGTTTGCTGGCTGAAGAGTGCAACCCTTGCTGTAAACTGTTGGATGACGTTGCAGGAATTTTTTGGAAAGGGCACCAAGTAGAGGAGCCTGCCCCTTGTTTGTTTTTCATGCTACCCCAGTGTGTGTATTAGTAGCAAAGTACTAATGCCAGTTCTCAAGAACAAGTTTATGCTATGCTATTTCAGCTCCCTGTTAACACATTCATGCTGTGGTTATTTGCTGCATAACGATTTTGGTGATAGGAACTGATCAGTGCTCTCAGCCTGCTGAGGCTGTTTAGATCAACATTTGCAGATTTATTGAGATATTTATTTGGACATTCTTCATCAATGAGGCACAAAGGTGGAATTCTGCCGCACTTTGATTTCTGGGTGCTGCATGAAGAAAATGAGAGCTATATGTAAAGCATGCAGAGTACCATGGTCTTAGCAGCAGTATTCTATGCAATTTCCTTTTCCGCTGAGGTTTACTCCATTTGTGATAATTTTTGTTGCATTATATCAATGCTCAGGAAAACAGGGGCATCAGAAAAGAGACCAGTATCACATGTAATTGTCAACTCACAGGATTTTGCTGCTGGGCTGCTCCCTGATGTACACAGTGGCAGTGGCTGCAGGTGGCACAAGCACAAGACAAATGGCATTCACTTGCAGACAGAGGAGGACTAACAAGGTTCAGCATTTGTGCTGGCAACAGATAACACTATGCTGTACGAGAGTGTTGGTCTGCTGGGAGCAGGAAGGCTCTGCAGAGGGATCTGGACAGGCTGGATCCATGGGCCCAGGCCAGTGGTCTGAGGGTCAACAAGGCCAGGTCCTGGGTGCTGCCCTTGGCTCACACCAACCCCTGCAGCTCCAGGCTGGGGCAGAGAGGCTGGAAAGCTGGGAAAGGCCCTGGGGGTGCTGGGAACAGAGGCTGGACAGGAGCCCAGGGGGGCAAGAGGCCAAAGGCACCTGGGCTGTGCCAGCTGTGGTGTGGGAGCAGGGCCAGGGCAGTGACTGTCCCTGTGCTGGGCACTGCTGGGGCCACACCTCAGATCCTGGGACAGCTTGGGAACCTCAGGACAAGATGGACATTGAGGGGCTGGAGCGTGTCCAGAGAAGGGAATGGAGCTGGGGAAGGGTTTGGAGCACCAGGAGGGGCTGAGGGAGCTGGGAAAGGGGCTCAGCCTGGAGAAAAGGAGGCTCAGGGGGGACCTCCTGGCTCTGCACAACTCCCTGACAGGAGGGGACAGCTGGGGGAGGGCTCTGCTCCCAGGGAACAAGGGACAGAACAAGAGGGAACAGCTCCAAGCTGTGCCAAGGAAGGTTTAGATTGAATATTAGGCACAATTTCTTCTGCAAAAAGATTGTTAAACCATGGAACAGGCTGACCAGGGCAGTATTTGAGTCATCATCCCTGGAGAGATTTGAAAGATGTGTAGGTGTTGTGCTTAGGGACACGGTTTAGTGCTAGACTTGACAGTGATGGGAGAACAACAGTTGGACTAGATGATCTTTAAAGTCTTTTCCAACCTAAATGCTTCTATGATTCTAACAGAAAGCGCTCTATTTTTTCAAAGACTGACTCTGTTTCCATTGGACCAGTATTGGGATTTAGTGCTTCTCATGACCTGTGTTTTCTTCCTTCAGGAAGGGAAAATTTGAATAAAATCAAACTCAGATTAAAGTAAATAGCCTGAACAGCAAACTGATTGCTCTAACACATAGTGTAAATGTTTTGCTGTAGTTCTGACAATAACAGGTTGGAAAACGAAGGAAGGAATTAGAATTGGTTCACATGGCAGATACCTAACTCTGGAAAGGTACTCTTGTGCAAGTAATTACACTTAGACAATTAAAATCCTAGTAATGAGCTCAGTACAGAGATCTCTGTGGTTATAAACAGATGAAATTTTTGTGTATACACTGATGAATTTTCAGATGTGAGTCAGGGCCTTGTACTCTCTTCTTCAAAATTTGCAAATGGGGGAAAACAAAGAATTCTGCAACTTGAGTCAAAATTTCCCTGTGGAAATTATTTTCCAGAGTAAATAGTATCTACATGAACTTCTGCACAACAGTCAATAGCCTTTTGACAAAGCACAGGGAAAGCAGTGAGACACTGGAAGGTTTCTGTGGCTCTGCCTGTGTTCAGTCCACAGCCTGCACTACCTCTTTGCCCATTAAAACTTTTCTCTTCACTTCCTGAAGTCTGATAGTGTTGGGTGTTCTCAGGAGTTTCTGCAGGTTGCAGGCAGTTTGTCAACAAGAAAATTTCTGTTATTTCTACCCACCCAGAACCCAAGCAAAACCCAATATCCCTTTTACATAACTTTTACAGGGGGGTGAGGATTTTTATGGAGCTGCTGTGCCTGGCAGCAAAGTTGGCTTTAGAGTTGAAGGAAAAGCACTTGTGATCTGCAGGACAGAAATCCTTTGAAGAGAAGCTGTTTTCAGGAGGTATATTTTACATTGAGCTAGGGAAATGTGGGCACCAAATTTGCCTCACAGTGATGTGAAGGAAATCTCTCAAGACTCAGAGGCTTGGTTTAGACTGGATGTGGACCTCAGGCTTGCTGCACAGATTGCATCCAAGTCCCTGCTGCTCATAGGTGGGACCTGCTCTGCTTTAGTTTTGGGTTCTTGGGGAAAGTCATTCCCTACTGTGGTCCTATCTAGCCTCAATTTATTCATCTAAGGCTGAAACTAGTTATACTCCATAATTAAACTTAGCATAGCAGCTCTTTTAGGATTAATTTCTTAATCTCTTTTGTCTTTCGTCATAGATTTCTATGGGGAAAACATAGAGGTAGAGTTTCTATTAATAATTTATTATATTCACACCCATATTTATAATAATAATCTCTTAGAGTGAGAAAATGCATTTTACTCAAGATCATGGAAAAAAGCTGGGGTTTCAGAAATTTTATAAATGGAAACACCAGATATATTTTGAAAAGTTAGGGTGTGTTCTTTATAATTTGCTTTTTCTTATAGGAAGACTCATATTTAGATGAGATCTACCATGAAAAAAAAGGAGCCTGCTTGTCAAAAAAAATTACTATTGGTAGTCTGACTCATATATGTAGATATGAAATATGATGTTTAGTCAACATGGATTTTAATTTTAACCTTTAACATGTAGCTTAAGAAGAAGGTGAGAAAACCTCAGGTCATTCAGGGTCCTGGCTTTGAATTTGTTTTGAGTCAGTTCTCTTAATTCCACTGAAACTTGTCAGACAACCTTGTTAAAAAAGGTCTTTGTTCCTTTCCAGTTTTGGAATCAGTATTTGACTGGGATAGAGCAACAAACATTACAGTCAAAATGGAAGTGGGTTTTGGTTTTTCTGTTTAAAAGGAAGGGATGAGAACATTGTGATGGCTTTTATAAATACAAAGAAAATGCAACTCACATCAGCTGAGCAGAGTGGTAACAAGGCTTTTATGACAATATTAATTACATGAATTTTTTTCTGTTTGAGGCCACTCTACTTGCATACACTGAGTACAAAGATGAGCTGAGAAGGTCTAATTTTGTTTCTTTGCTATTTAACTAGAAAGCAACAATTTCTTCAGTGTTTTCTATTGTAGCAAAAGCTTTTTATTAGAAATAGTAAAAGAGATGTAGGCTTGAGTCCATCTTGTGTTGTTACTCATTGCACATCCTACTCTAAATGTATTTGCTGCTGTGCTGCAGTTAGATCCACAAGTTACTTTACAGCTTCATATTATATATGAATAAAAACCAGTTTACTGTATATAGCCTTAAACTGGCCAAAAGTACCAAGAGAACAATGCACCAATATTTCCCTGGTTTTGAATTTTCAGTTATTACTTCATTATAAAATTGTTAAAATGTAGATTGCTTGGTTTGGTTTTGTTTTACCACACTTTAGTGAGACTTTTAAAACACCCAAAACTAGAAACAGAAATGGTATTTGTGCAGCCACCCTACATTGTCTGTATTTTGGGTCCATGTGACAGGTTATGTAATCTTCATTTCATTATTAAAAAAGCCCAAACCTGTTTGCCAGGATCTTGCATTTTCATGGAACTTCCCGCACTGGAAAGTAAAGTTGTGTGAAGTTTAAGGAACTCGAGCTTGGTAGAAGTCAAACAAGGAGAGTTGCAACCTGCTTACGCATAAAAAAAAAAAAAATAATAAAAAATAAAATAAAAAAAAAAATTAATTACTGCTATGTTTAAAAAGTTGCATTCAGCAAAAACTGTTTTTAAACATTAAAAGAAAGAATACATAGAATATCCAAAACCATGTACACCAAATGTGAAAACAGAGAAACATTACAGTGTTGGTAAACCACTCTCCTTTAAAAGCAGTTGGAAAGATAATAAATGAGTTGCAATCACTCCCCTTGATATTCATTTTCAGTCTAATGAAGTTTGATTTTTTTTTTTTCCCAAACTGTAGTACAGCAAAATTACAATTAATGCTCAAGCAGTGAGGGAATTAAATTCTGCTTGTAATTACAACACCTTGGTAATGCAGAAGGATTCTGCACAAGACTGATTTTGCATTTTAAATGGATTTTTTTATGGGAAAAATCACTCCTAATCAAAAAATGTGTTGAGGAAAACTCTGTATGGCTGTCTTGGGCATAATGAGCAGCCAGGTTCACATTCAGCTCTGGCATTGCTTCAGTGTGTGACTTGGAAGAGTTGTTTGGCTTCTTTATAATTTGACTGTCTGAAAAGTGAAATTAAGAAATTAATGTGCTGGGGGCTCAGAAAGCAAATCAAGATTTTTTTTCTTAAATGTGGCAGTGACTGGCAGCTAGGCCATTCTACTGGGATTTATTTTACAAAGAGGTAACAACATTTGCAGAGCAGCTTTTATTTCCTAGAAAATGAAAGCCTTTAAAGTTGTCCCTGTCTCTGTCATCTTTTAAAAATCTTGGTTTATACAGCCATTCTCGTATTTGCAATCCACAATCTCTAAATGAACATTTTTGTCACTGCAGGTCACATAAAATTACCTGCTGGTATTTGAATGTTTCATCTTCTGAAACAGCTTGCAAAGGTGTACGGCAGAAAAGTCACACAAATAATTTCAGTTTTCTTCTTGTAGTATACTGTTGCTGCTGGTGCTGAATAGATCACACGGACACAGGTCGAGGTGTGGTGCAGAAAGAGCAGAGTTTATTTTACCTCCCAAGATTTATAGGTTTCTGACCACGGCCAGGGATTGGATGGTCAGGATAACACTTTCTCACTGCACTGGCCATGAGAGATGCCCATCACAAGATGTGTAACAGAAAGAATGTACACATATCTATGTTTATAGTTACTGTCCTGGGAAAGTCCTTAGAAAACTATGTTAGCGAGCTCAGAAGCTGAGTTTTCAGGACAACAGTATACATTTAAAATTGGGTTTAAAAAATGATAGTTGAGGTAGCTTGCAGTAGAACTTTTGGTGGAAAAAAAAATCTTCAAATACCAAACCAAACATCTCAAAGAATTCTGTCTGGGGTTTCTCACAGAAACAAAAATATTGTGGGATGCTTCACTTAGAAGTTCCCAGGTGTCCAGAGTAAGAGGTGTTTTTAAAGGCCGGTGTTTCTTCCTCCAGTAATTATGCACTCATTACAAATTGGTTTCTTCTGTGATGAGAGTCCAGAAGATTTATTCTAAGCCAGCACAGTAACAATGAATCAGAAGTTGTCCATAACACATACTCTGAAAAATGAATCATGAGGTGATTTTGGCTGTTAAGGAATTAAAAGGAGGAGATTGTGGCTGGCCTTCACTTACATGTAGTTATACTTACATGTGGTTGATGGCCTTCACTTACATTCTAAAACACAGAGTAATTGCTGATGTCCGTTTTTAGCAGAGACCTAGAGATTTTTAAGTCCATGCAATTTTCCTGTCTTTAGTGGAAACAGTTCACTCAAACCCATATTCTCCCTGTCCATAAGGAATGAAGAGGGACTTAACCTCTAAGAAATAATTGCAACTGTTATTCTCCAGTAGTTACCTGAGTTCACTGAAATGCAATAATCCCTGTCCATCTTAAAAATAAAAACCTTTACAAGTTTTCTTCACTTTAAAATAAAGTGGCATTGCTAGGCATAAAGCACTGAGTGTTTTAGGAACTAAAAATACTGGTACAGCCAAATCCCAGATGTTCACATTTTCCTTTGAGAAATCTATGAAACAAAATAAAAAAAAATAATTACTTCAAGTTACACAGCTTTCAAAGCTCAATGTCATGCTATGCTTTTGTGACAGCTGTGAACACTCAGAGGACTCCCTCTCTTCTCTGATTCTGTGCCATCCTTGTGAGTTTTGAATTAATTTAACAGGAGGTGAAGAAACAGGGTGGTATTGGAACAGCATCCCCCCTGAAGGTGGATGGCAACCCTCCAGCTGACTGCAGTAGGAATGGAAAGTTCAGGGAGGTTTTGCATAAAGCACAGAGTGTAGGGATGCTGTGGAGGATTGCTGTGGTTTCTTGGGGACCACATTTTTTGCTCATCTCCCTCTATTTTTCTTTGTTCAGAGGCAAGGTTACTTTTGTCTCTTTACTTGAAATAGTTTCTTGGATAAAAAGTTATACTTTGAGCTTTCTCAATAATAGAGGCTTGCATCTGTGATCATTTCAGGTGTGTGATACTGTAAATAGCCAAAGAGTTGGAAAGAATAAATGTTGCATTTCTGTACTGCTGCAGTTCCCTCAAACAGTACCTGTGCAGGGAGAGAGACTCAATTACCAGCCAACACAGGAGCTCTGTTTTCAAGGTCTGGATAAATAACTGGGGTTTTTAATGATGGGATGTGAGAGTGTTTAGGCTACACTCTGCTGCCATTGTACTTTACAAAGAAACTCAATTACCAGATGACTTCACCAACACAGGATAGAGAACACGTCTTGTTAATGTTACACTTGACAATCCTACCTAATATGTTTAATCTACAGCTAATTTTGCAAATTGAAAGAGGATATGTGATTTGATAATAACCAGTTGAGATTTTAAATTAGATAAATTATTATAATTACGTGAAAATCCCGTTAAACATTTCCTGAACATGTCTCAATACATATTATATAACTGCAAAAATCTTTCAGTCACTGAGACAAATAGTGATACGACACTTCACATATCATAAAATATTACCGACTGATATGATTTGAATGTGAACTTCATTTTTAAGAACTGAGATTTCTGTTTACTGGAGCTGACCTTGAGTTAATATTTTTCCTGTTTTCAGACCTAATATTATGAACTGGAAGTATTTGGCTGAGTCTGCCAGTCTTTTATTGCCACTTCATGTAGTAATGCAAGCTATTGTTGGAAAGAATGTATTGCAATCATTTTTCTTAAAGTATTGTTCAGTGGTTTAACAGAACTTTTCTTTTATCTGACCACTCCGTTATTTCTTATGGTAGGAAAATGCTCAGTCCACAAAGAAAGCAGGAGAGAGTTGAATGTAAAGAGGATTTATCCAGGTGTGAGCACTGATGCTACAAAGATCTGTAGAATGAATCGGTGCCATCACGTCAAGGAAATGCTTCCTGACAGCTTTGTCTCCCCACCTTTGGGACACCAACCTCTGACCTTCAAAACATGGTGCTGACTGCAGAGCTGGCTTTCTTAGGGTCATTCTGCACTAGGGTGCCCTTCTAAGTGCAATAGAAATAATTTCTTCTGTGTGAGGCCTGCTGGTGCAGCTCTGCTCCACTCAAGGATCACACTGCTTCCAGAGCAAAATGGGCTGAAGCTGCTGAGGAATGTGACAAAGAGCTCCAAATTATCACCTTCTCCTCAGATGAGGGAAAATGTTCACTCCTATCATTTGAGAGTGGTGCTACTGGGAACCCTGCTTCTGAAAGGAAAAGAAGTCTGAGGGATTTTTCTTCTTTTTACAAATTGACATTTATAAAAGTTACACATTTGTCTGCAAGCTTTCGCTGAGCTCAGCTTGAATGCTGAACCTTTCTATTACATAAAGTTGCTTCCCACTGCTTAAAGACTTAAAACCTTGGTTTGGTGTGCCAGCCTCAAGGTAAATTCATGCCATATGGGAATTGAGTCATAATGGTAAAAGCATTCAAGGTTTTGTCCAAATTTTATCTGTGTCACATGTGTCTGAAGCAGGATGTTTAGAACAAGGATGAACACTGAAACAAGTACAGATTTCTGCAGTGCTTCACCAGTCCTCTAGCTGCCTTTTAAAATCCCATTTGTGTGAGATTTTTACTTTATTCTGTAGCTTCTTTTGGTTCATGTGAAGTGAAATGGTACTGGGACTGTTTTGTTTTATTGTGCCATGTACTACCTGTAAAATATGGAGATTGAGCTAGGAAAAGAACAAAACCATCATATTTTTAGTCTTATCACTGACATTTCTTTTGCTAAAAACCTCATGTGGATAATCCAACTTAGAGTAGAAAAACTAGTATTATCAGTGCAAGGTTTTCAAACTGAAGTCTGACACATTAATTACACTTGATAAATAGTCTGGTCTGAATGTAAAATCTTCAACAATGATATCCTGCAACCCATGTACAAATAAAGAGCACATTCAGTTAAAATCTGGTTATAAATGAGTGTTTCATGGTGTTTTCCTAGCCTGGAGGTGTTTTTCCAAGCCTCAGTACTGTCTGACAAGCACAGATGTTCATGAAGAAAACTACTCTGATTTTGAAATTGGAGATATTCTCTTCCATTCTTTCCCTTATCAACTTATTCTCCTACCTAATGGATATTCTGTGATATTTTAATAACTGCCTTTGTGCTTCCCTATCATCCCTTGATGTTTGTGTAAGTCTGGTATTACAAAGACACAGGAACATACTGTAAGAGACAGTTGTTTCTTATAAATATATTAATAATGT
Source organism: Parus major (assembly GCF_001522545.3). Classification (NCBI taxonomy): domain Eukaryota; kingdom Metazoa; phylum Chordata; class Aves; order Passeriformes; family Paridae; genus Parus; species Parus major. Next base: position 60,163,186 of record NC_031773.1, read on the forward strand.
TGTGAAAAGCAAAGACTGTAATTGTACAGTACAATTGTACAGAGTGTAATTGTACAGGATAGGGACAATGTATCAGTGATTGTTAACTCTATTTTTTTAATCATATACAATTATTTTGAGTAGACACTTCATTCTGAGGGTTTGGTGAGGGCTTTTTCCTGTTTTTCCCTTTTTATTTCTTCCTGAACTAACACTTACTGTTTTGGCCTTTTTGTTCAGAGAAATAAAAAAGCAATTTTTTTTTGCTTTCCTTTTATAGTTTGCTGTTTTTACTGTAGAAAAAAATCATATTTTAATACACTTATTGCTGAAAAATACAAAGTGCTTATAGGGCAAATGTATCCTCTGCTGATTAGGTGGGATAATGTGCAATTGACCTTCTCTGGATTTTTCAATTGGCACTGGAAATACTGATAGTTATTCTTTCATCTTCATTGCTTTATGGTTGCACTGTGTATTTTTTTTCCTGGTGATGGCACAGATTTAACAGTTCTTTTGCTGCATATTTTTTGTCACAGTGCTCTGGCATCATCAGGTTCCAGGGATTCCCAGTGCTGGATGTTTTCTGGATCACTGGAAAGCACATCCCTAAAAAAGTCTTTAATATTAAACAGTTTCTTAGTGAGAAGAGACTTGTGACCTCTCTTTAAAAACACATGACTGTCCTCTGGCATGAACTTTCTGCTCATCTGCTAATTCAGTAAACGTGTTTAATGCATAAATGCAAAGTCTGTCATTCTGTGGCAATGTCCACAGGGGTAAGTAGCTCATAACTTCAAAGGTGGGCACAACAGTGCAGTGGTACCTGAAACTTGGGAGCTTGGAAAGTCTCTGGGGATGAAGTGAACAGAAGAGAATGGCCCTGCTCTGCCTGGAAAACCCCCTCCATAAATATCACCAGCACTGCTGGGGGCAGCAGAGCAATCTGTGATCAGGGTGAAGAAAAAAATCCAGAAATCCATAGTGAAAATACCATATTCATTATTCCATTTTATGGAAAGCACCCACAATCTTGGGCAAGAGAAGCAACCACCAGAACCATCCTTGAGGGAACAACAAGTTTGCACTGGGTGCTTGGTAGCAGAGCTTGCAGGCCACAGGAGGAGAGTGAACTAAGGGTGTTCTCCTGCCTGGACCCAGGAATTCCCAGCCAGGAGATTGAGAATGCTCATTGGTGGGTTTAAGGAGGAGCAGTTCTGCTCTCTGCCCTTGTTTTTGATGGAGGAAGATCAGCACTCACAGACTGGTTCTGCCTGTGTTTGTAGTACAAATAACTCAGTAATTACTCTTCTTTATGCTGCTTTTCAACACACTTAAGCTTTGTGCTGGGACAGGGTTCTGAGTGAGAAGATCTGATCCAGTCTGAAAATTCACATCTTTCCAGTGGTACGGCACTATCCTACCACACCAGTGATTTATCAGCCACATAAGAACTTAATCTGAATGACACCTGGAAAAGGACTGGGCAGAAAATCCAATTAAATTCAATATATTCTCCAAAACTCCTTAACTTCTACTTTCTAGTTAGCCTTCTGAAACTTCTTACTCTGATTTTTATTTTATTTTCTAGTGATTTTTAAGCATTTATCTTAAACACAATTTTCCCTGCACACAGAGTTCTCTTGAAAGCTTTGGGGTTGTTGACCCTCTCATTTTCTTCCAAACCTCTCACTTCCAGCTCTGCTCAGCTAACTGCAGAATCATAGCTTGGACCTGTGAAAGGATTTCAGTCTGTTTTAATGTGCAGACAGGCATGGTATTTTTTACTCAATAAACTCAGTTCCAGAGAGAAAATAATTTTTCTGGTAAACACCTTTTGATCCCTGCCTAGGATCAAGAGGTGAAATTAAGAAGTGCAATTCATGGAGCACCATCCACCTGGAGGAGAGGGAAGGGTTCTTGCTTCTCATAAGAGAGAGATACAGCTGGGTGGTAGAAGGAGGCAAATTATTTAAAACTGCTCAGGGAGACCATGGGGCACTGTAGCCTGCTCAACATGCAATCATTTTAAACCTTGCAGGAAAAAGAAATTAAAAATATATTCACTAATATTGAAGGCTGAGAGACAAGGTAAAATCACATGAGTTGTCAGGTATTTAAAAAACACAAACACAAACTAGCACAGCATATCATCCCTGTGTTTTCCTTCCAGGTACGCTTTCTCCTGTGTATGGTCCCCAATTTTTCTGGGACAATCCTGATTTTTCTACTTAATAGTTTCCACAAATTGCTTTTCACTCCTCCAGTCATGCTCTTTACTATTTTACACCTAGATATACTCACCTTGCATTGCTAACCTGTATGACCCAAGAAATTCAAGAATAGTAAATGTGAATAAGCAGGTTTTTATATGTAATGAGTATAGGATATTCTGCAGAATGACACCAATGTTTTATATTGACATTGAATTGTTTGTGGGGTCAGGCAGGTTGGCTACATCTGATTTAAGTACTGGAAATTGTATAACATAATGGTTTGCTAAGTCCAAATTGGAGTTTTTCACCGTGGACACTGAAACATTAAATTCTCAGTAATTCATTTTGCACCATTTAGGTGCAAAGAGAATTTTCATCAAAAATAACCATTTATCTTGGTGAAGGAGAGACCTCAATGGGAAACTTTCATGCTAATCACAGTGTTTTATTTAATATTTAATGAAAGAAATCCTTTTTGTCTTCAATTTAATTTATCTGTGAATTATATGCATGGTTGAAAAGTAGCTGATGCAAGAAAAAATGATGAGTGTCATTTCTTCCATGATATCAACTCTGACAGCTGGATGTGGAGGAAGATGCATTGTCTGTTTTCCTTTACTTGTTAGCTTCCTTTTATAAATAAGGAATGAGGACCAGCCTTCTTTTGATGTATAAGACATTTCTGAAAGTGTGTGTTTTTGTCTCTTTTTATTGCTCTACTATAATGGTGAAGTCACACTCAAAACTTCCAAGGCAAAACTAGGAGACAAGAACACAGGGCAAATGTATGCTACTTTTTATTTTATTTAGATGGCAAACAACTCATAAATCCTTAACTATTTCTTCAGTAACTACAACCTAGTTTGCAGTGAAAAATAACAGTCTCTCTATCAATGTACCTTGCTATCAAAAGAACTTCTCCCCTATTTTTTTTCGAGCCACAGAAATGTCTGTACAGTAGGAGTGAGACTTTCCAAGGCAGGAATTATACTGAAATGCCCATCCTCCAACAAAAACCATCATGAATTGAAAATGTATGGCCTGTCCAGTCCTATATGTACTCTAATAAAACTGCCTTTGGGTTTACTAATGGAAGCAATCATTCTGGGATCTGTGCATAATAAACCAGCGACTGATTGAAAAGGGAGTTTCCTAGAAAGGGGGCTTTGACAATCCAGAAAACAGAGACTCTTTCCTCTAAATTGTGGTTATGCAATCTCAAAATATAAAATTATTTAGCTGAGATGGTCAGTGCACACGCAGTCAGTTCACGGACAGCACCCAGTTAGGTGAGAGTGTGGATCTCCTGGGGTCAGGAAGGCTCTGCAGAGGGATCTGGACAGGCTGGATCCATGGGCCCAGGCCAGTGGTCTGAGGGTCAACAAGGCCAGGTCCTGGGTGCTGCCCTTGGCTCACACCAACCCCTGCAGCTCCAGGCTGGGGAAGAGGGGCTGGAAAGCTGGGAAAGGCCCTGGGGGTGCTGGGGACAGAGGCTGGACAGGAGCCCAGGGGGGCAAGAGGCCAAAGGCACCTGGGCTGTGCCAGCCGTGGTGTGGGAGCAGGGCCAGGGCAGTGACTGTCCCTGTGCTGGGCACTGCTGGGGCCACATCTCAGATCCTGGGACAGCTTGGGAACCTCAGGACAAGATGGACATTGAGGGGCTGGAGCGTGTCCAGAGAAGGGAATGGAGCTGGGGAAGGGTTTGGAGCACCAGGAGGGGCTGAGGGAGCTGGGAAAGGGGCTCAGCCTGGAGAAAAGGAGGCTCAGGGGGGACCTCCTGGCTCTGCACAACTCCCTGACAGAAGGGGACAGCTGGGGGAGGGCTCTGCTCCCAGGGAACAAGGGACAGGACAAGAGGAAACAGCCTCAAGCTGTGCCAGGGGAGGTTCAGGTTGGACATCAGGAAGAATTTCTTCATGGCAAGGGTGGTCAGCCATTGGAAGGGGCTGCCCAGGGAGGTGGTGAAGTTCCCATCCATGGAGATATTCAAGGAATGACTGAACGTGGCACTCAACTGCTGTGGTCTGGTTTACAGGGTGGGGATTGGTCACAGTTTGGACTTGGTGATCTTGGAGGTCTTTTCCAACTGAAATAATCATATGATTCTATTTAAAGATACACACTTCTGCATCACTCCATGCTTAGAAAATCTTCTTCATCTTCCACCTTACACCTTCCTGTGAAGTTTAAAGCAGAACTGTCTTATCAGATCTAGAACCTGAACAGCAATGGCTGAAGAATCCATTGTGTTGCTTGGTTTTCAGTCCCTGTTCTGAGGGCTGTACACCAGAAATGCTCTCAGGACAGAGAAGCTGCCTTAACCAGCTCTGGTGTGTGTGCTAGAGCCTGTCTGTCTGTGTTGTCTCCTTGTGTTATGCCAAGGACAGTGGGCCTGTCACAAAATGTCAAGTAATTTTATAACCCTCTTCAGAGCTGTACATGAAATAAAAGTAATGCAGAAGACAGGTCTTCATTCTGTCAAATGAACAAAGCCACCTGGAAGGGCTTTTCATACTTTAAAGTAGTTTAATTCACTTCTCCCGACCTCATCAAAAAGTTTTTGGTAGTTCACTCTCAGAAGGAAAATAAGTGGAATGACAGGTGGAGAGGACAGCAGGGTTTGCCTACCGGCAAACAGGATGCCATGAAGTCAATTAGTTTATGAAGTCAATTAAATCACCCTCTGTAGCCTAAGCTGGCCAGCCCTGAGTGAGCAGAGGAAAGAGGCTTCTGAACCAGTACTGTCTCGGGAGATCAGACAGTGACTGCAGGCACAATTTTAAGCTATTAATTTAATTGCTGGAGTGAAGAATCAATCTGAAATCCCCTCTGCTCAAGGGACAAGCGCTGATCTTACCGAATCCTCCAAAATATTTTGTTTTGCTGTAGAGAGAATGTATGGATGCTAAATATGAGCAAAAAAAGGGAGCACAGTGCCTGTGGAAAAGCAGGCCGCATAACTTTCTCAGACTCACCTGAGAAAGTGGCCTGGGAAATCATAAGGAGGAATTAAAACAATCCTCAGAGATAGAAAACAGCCTTGCAGGTGCTGTTTGTATGTTCCTTGTTTTCTTGCAAGAGAAGGTCAAGGGGTGGTGTACCCCACTGACCAATGATGGTGATGTGTCAGTTTACTGACCAATAAGAGTTTTCTGTACTTTTCACGTATCGGTCTATAAAAGAAGATCTGAGCTAATAAACCTTAGAAGCTCTTCTGTTCAACTCACAAGAGAGTTATGTCATTCTTCTTCCCATTCCCAATAGACAGACAAAAATGTTTCTCTATTGAAGTCAAGTCATAGCCCAGTAGTTCACTTCACCAAGTAGAGATATTGCAAATAACAATTCTTTTATCTTAAATATTGTCAACTAAAACCTTGATATTTTCATGTGGCACTTCACCTATCCTTCCAGTGCAAAGATAGAGGGATTGCATAGGAAAGTCATTGCAGGCCAAGATGAATTTATTCTTTGGGCTCTTTATTTGAGAGGTGCTGTGATAAGAAGAAGGAGGATGGTTCTTCTCTAGGTGTAACTGCAGAGAATAACAACTGCTGTCACTAACAGCTCAAATGTTCCTAGAAAAGAAGAGACTAAAACTGAGATAGAATTAGAAAAAAAAGGGGGAACTGATAATCTATGCTGATTATGAAAATTGATTTTTTTTATATAGGTCTTTTTTTATATAGCCATTTCTTTTTGGCAGAAAAATTAAGAAGGCATTGACTTCTGCTTCCAGTTTTACCTTCTCAGTTTAATTCAATATTTGTATCAGATTTGGATATTTTTTCTTTTTATAGAGCAAAACATTTTATTTCTGGGCTAATTTAAACAGTTCTTCTTACTTGCAATGTTTTACTCAAAGTGTTTCAGTTAAACTGAAAGAGGATTTCATAAGAGAAGGAAAAATCTTTTTTTGACTCATTTATTTGGCATGAGCTGATGTTTTTTACAGCATTTTCCTCTTATTTCTTTCTCATTATTCAGTGTTTCCCATTCATGATCTCTCCTCTCTGTGCTCCCTCTCACATTCCTTTATTATAGTGCTATGAAGCTTTTCTTCCTCAAAAGCTTGGGAAAAATTTTCAAGTTCTCCTGTCATCATCTCTCTGTGTCACACAGAATAGTCATTTTCTATCCTCACAGATTACATTTTTTTGGTTTCTCAGAATCCTCAGCCATGAGAATGCGGTAGCTCACTGTCACCACCTCGCGGCACCAAACCCGTCTAATCAAGCTGCTGTTCCTTTTAGCACCTAGAAGCCACGTTTTAGCTGCAGCATTTTTTGACAAATGAATGTATCACAAAAGGAATATTCGAAGCATCTGCTGGCTTTTGACAGCTTCTGAGAATTATTTTCTTTAGCTTGAGCCCTCTTCCTTCTTTACTTCCTTTTCCTTAAGTTATGATGTGGAAAAGAAGGAGGGGAAAGAAAAAGTGGACAAAGCAGAAGCAGACTGAAATAAACACACAAAACCTCTTTTCATTAAAGTCAGGCTTTTGATGATTTTTGTCCAACAAGAAAAGAAACAAGGGGAAAAAAATACATGGAATGGGGCTTTTGAAATATGATTTCTCTGAGTGGTATGAGATTGGGGAAGGAATAAAGTCATTTAAATCACCTATACATTTCTAAATATTTTTTATTTTTGCTCTCACTAGCTGGTTTGCAGTTGCCAGCCTAGACAGTGACAGCTCGTTATTTCAAGCCTTAGGGTGTTCTCTCTGCCTCCTGAGCCACACTGAGATGCTGCCAGGGAGGTGTGGTGGCAGGGGCATCCTCCTTGTCTACTGTGCCAACCAGGATCTGAGAGGAAAAGGAATTCCATTATTTATGGGAGGCATCCAGAAATGGGGTGAGGGGAATATTCAGCAGGGCAGTGTTACCACCCTGAGCTGCCTGCCAGCTGTGCATTGGGGGAGGTGAAGGTTTCCCCATCATTTTGCAAACAAGATCTGTTGTTGCCTGCTATGGAGAGGAAGAAAATTACAGTGACAAATTATATTGTTGTTGACTGGCAAGGATGTGGAAGCTTTATTTCTCCTCAGTCAAACAAACAACTTCCTTTGCAGCTAATGAATAGCTTCAGCTCCAAGTCAAATAATTGCAGATAAACCCTGCTTAATATATCAAAGCTGAAAGCAATTAAACTCCCCAAACTCCATCAGTTCTTTCTTGGTGACCTTTGCTGCACAAACTGCAAGAAGAAAAAATGATATGGAAAAAAAATCTCATAATATATTGGATCATGATGCTTCATGAACTCTGAATATTCATGATGGGAACATAATTTCTGGGATTGCTTTGGGACTGCAGCCTTATGTCACACCAAATTTCTAATGTAAGGTGCATGTATTAATATTTTTTTATTATTATTATTTATTTGCTTGGGATAGGGGAAATTATCTGTGAATTCTCTTACTTGATCTGAGAAAGACTCATTAAGGAACAACTGTGTGGCTATACCAACTTTTCTACCATTTCTAGCACCAAGAGACCTATACCAATGCTATCACTGACGTAAGCATTCTCCCCAGAGACTAATTAGAGAAAATATTAAAGTTTCAATATTGGTTCAAATATTTGAATTTATTATTTTACCGCTTTCCTCATCCATGACTGCAGTAGTTGGTTTTGCATCCATGGGTTTTCAGTGTAAATGATTATATTTCATGCCTCAGGCAACTTAATTTCTCATCACCACATTAAATACTAAAGGCTGTTTTTCTGCATCAGATCCACAACATCTGTCAGCATTTGCCTAAAAATCTTTGCCTGCTGTGGAAGTCAGAGTGGTATCAGTCTGTTACCAGCAAGCTAAAATTTAGGATGTGGCTCTAACATTCCTGATTACATCTGCAATAAGGTAGGATATATGGGTTTTATGAGAAAAAGCTATAAAGTTTCCCTACTTCAAGGAAAAGAAGACATAATTAAGAGAAAGAAGTAACAGTACTAGCAATGATTAAGTATCATACCCTTACTTAGTGACATTTCACTTCTTATCTCAAACAAGAATTTGGTTCAAGTGATATTTTAGAATTAACTGTTGTCCTCCAATTCCTTCTGTAAGATGAGTTTAGTCTGTTTTCAAGGAGCTGTTCAAAGTCTCATTGTACAATTAATTTAATCTAATGTGATTCCCTAATCACCTACTGTATGAAGGTGGACATAGAAAAGTGCATGTGACCCTAAAAATATTATAACCTGTGGTAGTTATCTAATGATTCTAGTGGAGGATTTGATAGCTGAGCATCTGAACAAGGGGCAAGAGAGCTCTGATTTTGGTCACTTAGCTGTCTGGTTGGCAATTCCAACTTTTCACTCCCTTCCTGGTGAGCTGTGCTCTTTAGCCTTTTATGTACTAATTGGCTGGGTAACCAGAAAGTAAAAACACTTCCCAATTGTCTGATGGTTTGCCAAACAGTCCTCCAGTGTACATGGAGTGGAAATCCAAGAAATCAATGCTCATTTCTCCCTGCCATTTCTGCCTGCTCTTCTTTGCCAATGTAGTGACACTTTTGCATCTGTCCTTCCCCTGTATTGAGAAAGTATTGTACCTGTGTCTTAAAAGCCTTGATTTCAAAGGCTGTCAAGTTTCCTTATGGACTCATGTTTGCATACCCAGCTTGTCACTGGGATGAATGAGAAAGCCTGAGAAATAGGAGAGAAACGGAGAGAAACTCTGATACTCGTGTATTATTTTGTTCACAGCTGATTCCTGCAGCAGCAGGTGCCAGACATTTGTGTGACCATTAATCCCTCAGCAGAGATCGTTAACAAAAGCTTCTCCAAGCTTTGCATATTGTTAGTGTAACTTAATACTTCATGGGCACATGAGTTATTATTTCACAGATGCCAGTGTGATTATTTTTCTTCCCTTAGATTTCTACTCTATAAAATAAAACTTGAATCCAATGACTTCCTGTTAATAAAAGTACTAGGCTGTTGATTAAGATAAGGAATAGATTAACTGAATCAGATCCACATGTTCCTCAGCTCCATTTTAGTAAAACTGAAATGCTTCGCACCTCTGCTTTTTTGGGCTGTCCTCCGCCTCCAAAACGAAAACAAAAGCCCCTTAGGGGGTCTGAGAAAACTCTGCCTAAGGGCAAATAGAAAGTTAAGGAAGGAAGTCTGAACTTTGGATTTCTGAACTAACTGGTTATTCACTTCTGGACTGACTGTACCTAAGATGGAAGAACCTAACTAGGGGTGTTTTAGAAAGAAACAGGTGTGTTTTAAAAAAAAAACCAAAACAACAGGGACACCTCTTTTTTCTGTCTAGGATCAAAGATCATTATGTTCAAAAGCCTCAGAAGAATTGCTTAGTCAAACAGGCTGCAATTATTTTTAATTGTCTTTGATTAGGAGAGATGGCAAAGGTAAGTCTTTTGGGGCATTTTTTGGACCAATCTTATTTCTTCTAAATGTTCCCCACAGTGAGCTGCTTGTTAAATGTCAGACTCAAAACTGAGAAAAAGATATTTCCAGAAGCAAGACTGGAGTTTGCTGTATGCAAATATTTCTACTATAAACCAGATTTTCAAGGGTAGTATTGATTCAGTCAGAAGCATTGCTAAGGGAATTAGTATGCAGTGACAACATCCAGTAAACATGACACCTGAAATACCAGGCACATGTAATGAACTCACTTGAGAACAGTCTCCATAGATAAATAGCTATAAAATGAACAGTACTGGGTAGTAAATAAATACAAAGGTGTTACACTCCTGGTGAACAGATAAAGGCTTAAACTGTTTACAAACAGCTCGCTGTAGACTCCTACCCTGGTTCTCCATGGAAATAAATATCTTCATGAAGTATAAAGCCCATGTTTACAGACTGATGGTGTTGGCTGAAGCAGATGAAAGGGACAATTACTAGAAACAAGTAATAAACATTTCTGAAATGTATGCCAGTTATAAACATTTCTGAATCTTGCCTATCACTCTGTGCTAGTCCTTCAGCTGCAGAAGCTTCAGCTTTTTATTTCCCTTCTGAAACTCAATCATGCAACTTAATTGATTTCAATACCATCATATGGAGCTGGATGGAAAGGAAAATGCCTTTCAACGTGCATGGGGCACCCTTCAGGACAGTGGATGCCAGAAAATTGAGTGTCTGTGTTTACACCACTGCACTTCTCTGCTATCCTGTTTTTACCTTCTAACATAGAGATGTCCCCAGTTGTGAAGAGAGGTCTGCTCAGGAGTAGTTTCAAAGGAGAGGCTGTGTCACCCCACTCTATGTAATTTCCTGTAAAATTTCCCACAGAATTTCAATGGAGCTATCTGGAGACAAGGGAGAAAAATATGTCTGAAGTAGCTCCACCTCCCTCTCAGGCTTTCCAGTGGGCCTCATTCCCAAACTAAAAGCTTTCTGAAGTGGCCCACCGAAACAGAAAATCTCTCTTCTATTTTGCAAACGTAAGGTGAGAAAAAACTTGGGATAACTGGGAAGATCTCAGAAAAACAGATAAAAATCCTAGCAATGGTTGTCTTGCTTTTTTTTTTTTTCCAGTAGTGTGATGGTGAGAGCCTCACTGTGTTCTATTAAACACAATGTCTTAAGCCTTTCCAAATAAATGCAATAAAGGATTGGAAACAGGTTTATGTTGTCCAATTGTTTTGGGGAATTTAGTGTTGGATGGACCTTCTAGTATACTGAGTCCAGTTCACTTGTGACAAGCATGCAACATTTTCTGCTACAAAAATACATCTTAGATCTTCAGTCCAGCAGTTTTTCTCAGCATCTACCAGGACAGTGTTTCAGAGGAATACTTTTCTTCTGTTACAGATCTCCTTCCTCTGTACTTATCTATATTTATTTATATTTGCACTCTGTGCCAACATTATCTGGTAATTTAAATCATCTTCTCCCTGCACAATGCATTGCTGATGGAGAGGACATTAAGATGGATACTTTTCTCATTTATACAGATTACCAAGGACATCCATTGGAGTTCAGGATTCAGCTCGTTTGTCTGTGTTTGGTATTTTTCTCAGGCTTCATATATGTTACACAGGACATGGCAGCACATCTTCATAAATGTAGTAATTACATTAAGTCTGAAGCGTAGCTCTACCTTGTCTCTAGAATAAATGCTGAAATTGCTACGAATGTGATGATCTGTGGGGTCTGTAAGTAATGTTGGAAATAATTGGAAATGCTCCTCTGAAACATACTCCTAAGTATGTATTTGGAGAAAAATGCTTGCCCTGTGACCTCCTCAGAGCTCCAGCTTTATGAATCTTCCTAGTACTTCCCAAACTGGGATACTGATCCTATCTCTGGGATACCCCAGGTCCAGCACAGTAAAGGAGGCCTGGTCCTTACCAGCTTTGCTGGAAACAAGCTGTTTCCATGTACAAATGGAAACATTTGTAAGCCTTTGGTTTCTCCGAGTATTCTGAAGACTTTGTTCTTTTGAGGCAGCCGTTGTTTTCACATACGTTCCTGAATTCCATATTCCACATTGGGCAGGTAAATATCTTCAGTAACACACCAAAGACCAGGAACACCCCTAACCCACGCCCTAGTCTGTGGGAATGAGACAGACAGCTGTAGATGTATGAACGCAGACAGTGAAGGAGCAAAGGACAAGTTGTGTTCCCATCTAGTTCCCTCTGAAGGAGCTGGAATCATCTCACAGCCAACATATCCTGTGTGTTCTGTTTCAGAAATAATGAAGGCTGTCCAGTAATAAGAAGGCTGAATGTTTCTGCTAAATGTCTTTAAAATATCTGGGTGAGTAAAGATACTAAAGGCAAGGTCTGAAGCACTAGCATCGAGCCTAGTAAAACCTCCACCTTGCAGATGCAAGGATTTGTCTGTTTTAGAAGCAGTTACTATGCTTTGTGAAGGAAACAAAGAATATTCCCAATAGATTGCAGTAGATCTACTCTTGGAAAAGGAGTTTATCTTGTGTATCTTACTGTGCACCAATACAGCAGTCAGTCACTACTCTTGTTTCTTCCAGCTGTGTGAACTGCAGGAGAGGGATTTGAGCAGGATGAGTTACCAGCATCTGAATGGTCAATCCAGCATCTGCCTTGGTGGTTATAATGGTGTATTTGGTTTGTACTTCATTCATGTGAGCCAGTTTAAATACCCCTTTGTTTCTTTTAAATGTCCTATGCTCCACCTAGCCTCCACCTTGTTTAGGAGCATGAATAACCAGATTACATTGGTTAGCTGTTGAAGCTGTTGAAGAAATTAAAGCAAACCACAAGAGCCAAGAGATCAAGTCCTTTCCTGAGTTTCTTTCTTTCCCAAAAGCAAGGTCTGCTTTCTTTCCCCAGAACAGTTCCTTTGTCTTTAGAAGGTCTTGTCTTCCAGGGCTTTTAATATTGCAAAGCCTAGATTTGGACTCCAACAAGCAGCATCCTGTAAGAATTCAATTTTATTCCTTTGGGTATCTTAAACATTTAAGTATTTTGAGTTGATGTTTTTGTTACTAAAACCTTTGACATGCTTCTGACTCACTCAGGTTGGAATATGGAGGCTGAGTGGTTAAACAAGGTGAGCTCTGTGTCCAGGTTGTTCACCTCCCCATGTAGGGCTTTCATTCTCCAGGGCTGTAGCACCCATCTTTATTCTGCTTCCAAATTTCACTCGTTATTCTTGCAGCATTGCCCATGAAGACAAATGGCAACTGATAGTGACAATTGTGTTTCTGGCAACCAACCAGCCTCTCACGTTGTATAATTTTTCCCGTTGAAGAGATTTCACTCCATCACTTGCAGCTGTTTATCCCTAATCACTCTGCTTCAAATTTACTTCATCCTGTTCAGGAACACATCCTGCTACTTTCTGAAGTAACTATGGATAATTCTATGTAATGTGAGCATATTTTTAACCCTTATACTTACTCTTTTTTTTTTTGAGTATCCAGTACCAAGATTGTTTTCTACTGCTCAAGTCCTATGTGTTATGAATTTTATTAATGTAGCCCTAAGCAGTTGGCTTTGGCCATTGTTTCAGATGTTGCTGTTTGCTAAATTAATATTCATATACAATTTCACAAGATTTCTGGGTGTCCTGGGTTGCAGTATATTCTATCACCATCCTCATGTACTGTTGAAACCAGGTGAGGCAGTGCTCCCTGCCTCCCCCCCCCCCCCCGGGCTACCTTCTGTTAATGGGCCCATCAATGCCCTGCCCCATGACTCATAGATAACTTCCCCCTGTATTGTCCCCTGTTAATGGG
>NC_031773.1:60184414-60186731 GCF_001522545.3 Parus major
TTTTTATCATTTTCCTATTAAATTATAATTCTGACTTGCGATCTCTCACTGGTTTGATTTCAAACTAGTACACTGGGCTTGGTTTAATATCACCAAATAGAAAATGTTTAGTATATTTTGCATCACTAAAATAATGCTGGCAAGCAATAGAGTAGTCTGTTTTAGCTGTTGAGGTTGACTGCAGGCATATCTTCAGATATGGAAAGGCATGGAAAAAGGCATGGTGTAAATATGTTATCTCTTTGTGCCAGATATTTGAATTGATACTTCTCAAACAATTTTCTCTGCAAATGAGGAAATGCAGATTTTTTATAAAATCGATTGCTTATCTCTTGCAGCTGGAAGAATTTGGACTAGGAATGATAGACACCCCTTTCTTTCTATCACAGTTGCAAATCCTGGCATCTCCACACATTCATTCATTCCCTGCAGACCTCTCTCCCTTGTGAATTTACATTCACCATGCTGTTTTCATGTAAGACTGTAAGCTACCCAAAAGAGCAAACACACGGTGTGTCTTAATTGTGTAAATATGCTGAACAAATGGAGTATGCTGGGATGAACATTCTTGAAGCAAATCTATTCTCAGCAGTAACTCTTTGCCTTTTGGCCTGTCACAGGCATTCTCAGGGCATTATCACTACAAATAATGCAAGTCTGAAGTTCATCTGCAGGGTTAACAGCTGGGGAGGAAAACTTCTAGCAGTTTCTCACTGTGTTTCTCCCAGTGCAGAGGATTTCACTATGATAAAATGCTGGTAAACCTTAGGTTTTTTTCTAGGGAAAATGGGAAGGAGGTACTGTATGTTATGTGCTAAAACTGCATTTTTTCACACAATTATTAGCTCCAGGTGCAATTATTAAATATAAATCAGCTCAGCAGCTCTTTTGTGCTCAGTTCTCACTTCCTACTCAGTTTGAGCCTGGCAAAGATCAGTTGGTGGTACCCACTCAACCTCCATTCCCTGCATCCAAAGACTCTCTGGTCATGCTAAAATGATGTGCTATTCACTTTTCACTTGGCAGGGTTTCACTTGCCTCCTTCCTTACATTTTTATCGGCAGTGACATCACTGCCAAACTTTGTGCACCCCTGGGCGACACAGTGCCAGATTTTTCCCCAGCCAGCTCTCAGCACCAAGCCAAGAGTGGGCTGCTCCTGGAAATCAGGGCAGCTTAGGGCTTATGCTCTACAGCACAGGCTGTCCAGCATTGAGAGCATTAGTAAGGATGAGGGAGAAGTCTTCCATGCGGCTTCCAAAAGGGATTTATTGTTTTAAAGGTTCCAGTGAGGAAAGACAAAAGATACTGGGCTACAGCAACTTATATAAGGGGGAGGAGCAAGGGGAGTGTACAAATAATAAACCAATAGGGAAGACTTAGGGGAGGAGCACAAGGAGGGGTTACACAATACATAAACCAAAGGCGAACACAAGGGGAGGAAAGTGGGGCACATGGGCCAATGGGGCTTGGAGGAATAGGGGAATCCAAAGGGGCAGTCCAGGCAGGGTGTTGGCACAAGGGAGGATTGACAGCTTAATGGTAGGGGGAACAGGGAAGAAGGGGCAGGTGTGGATTGGCAACTGGGGTAGGAGGGCACAACTGGGACTAAACTATTAACAAGGAAGGGGGGAGGGTACAATTTAACAATACAGAAGGTAATTGAATCAAATATAATGATCATAAATGCACTGCGACATCTGGGTGAGAGTCTATGCACATTATCAGCACATCTGTCTTGTACATTTGCAAATCATTTGTATACAACTGTACAATTTAGCTCATTGTGTGCATACTGAGCACTGGGGAAAGGCTTGTGAGGGGCCAAATGTCTATTGCTGTGCACTCACCAGGACCCCTTCCAGGTTCTTGTTTTAAATCAAGAAATCATTTCCTTTCCCCTGAGGTAAATGATAGCCCACTTGGCTCTGTAATGAGCACAGCAGAAACACAAAACTGCAGCAATGGACAAGAGAAGGGGTGATCTGAATATGTGGTCCTTGCTCCAGTCCAGCTCTTTGCCCTTTAAGCCAGGCATGGTTGTGCAAAGCCACACATTTGGTCTGAGGTTCAATAGGGCCAAGTGCCGGGTCCTGCCGTTGGGTCACACCAACCTGTAATAAATTATTGTATGTATTAAAAATTCGGAAAGGTATAAATAAGATAAATGTGTTTGTAATGATGTAAAATATAAAATGTGAAAAAAACCCCTCTCCGGGTCTGGTCGGGACCCCCTTCGGAAAGCAACAGATTGCAACCAACACCCAAGATAACGAACTCAGGCAGGCCCATCAACTCAGACAAATAGACAGGACAAG
>NC_031773.1:60193726-60201431 GCF_001522545.3 Parus major
AGCCTATGGGGAAAGAGAGAAGGGACAAGCGGCCGGGAATTAGGATAAAAAGGAGGCTGCGCTCTTCAAAAATTTGAGAGACCCCAGGGGAATGCCCCATGGCCTCTCCCTTTATTCGAATAAAGTAAAAGGACTCCTCTGTCTCCTTTTTGGACATAAACCTCTGGTGTTTGTGGATTAATTTTCCTGACAGTAGCATAAGCCAAAATTTATTATTAGATGAGAAATACGAAATTTTCCATACCTAGACCATTGAAACAAGTAAGAGTTTCTGGTATTCCATTTTTACAAACAACATAACTAATAAAAAGATTTCATGGCTTCTTCTCTTACGTGTTTCCATTTTAAGCATTTTTCATTTTAATAGCATTCCTTTTGTTTCTTTGATCATATTTCACACAATTGCTTCCTATCACAAATCAGGCTGGGGGAAAATGCTGCTGGGAAGGATGAAAATTTAACAGAAAAGTTTTACAGATATGAATGCTTAGCAGAAAGTTCTCTAGAAATGAGAAATGAAAAGAAGTGAAAGAAATGAAAGCAAGCTTTGGTATATAAAAGATATTTTTAGGGCCAGTTGTTGCCTAAACAGCTGAGAGAACAAAGGTTTGGTGAGTTGGAAGGAGGTTTTATGGCTAAAGTCCAACAGGTTAAGTGGTCTTCAAACATATTTGCTACCAAGTAAAAAAAGCATAGGCAGACAGAGAGATGTTTTTTACCAAAGCAAGAATTTTCCACTGCAAAACAAGTTTCAAAGTTTAACATGTAATTGCTAAGTCAGGTGATTGTTAGTCACTAACATAGTATGGTAATTTTAGCAGTTTTGATAGGATATATGTAAATGTAAAGGTCTTGTGTATGATGTTGATTGGTTGTTATGTACTAAGATGCACAGCAAAAGAAAAAGGTATGATGCTTTATAAGATGAACAGAAAAGGGGCTTCAGGACTCATGGCTTGTCTACAGCCAGAAGCTATAGGCTCATCCACAACCCCCAACTGCTGTGACCCAGTCTATGCAATAAAGAGCATTTTAAAGGAGAGGCGTCTGAAGTCCCCATCTCTCCGTCAGGCTCTTACAAAACGCCGTTACTATTTGCAGTAAAATCAGTTTCTGTTTTCATCAACACCTCAGCAACACTATCAGGAGTGCTCTCTCTGCTCTCTGCCCCTCCTCTCCTCCGTGGTGAGCTCATCAGAGGAGGTCTGGGTGGGCGATGAGGCTGCAGTGGAATCAACATGCTGAAAATGCACCCAATTAAGGGGCAATGGCATTGCAGCTTTCTCATTCCCAAACTGACAAGCTGACTGATGGAATAACGTGTTGTGATTCCAGAAAATTGCCTTCAAATCAGCCTCTGTGAGGCAAGGGACAGATCTTTCAGACAGGAATCCAAGACAGGGGTTTGGAATGCTGTTGGCAGCAAGTACTGAGATGGTCCTTGTGTGTTGCATATAGGTAAAGCCTTATAAAACAAGGGCCTTGTCAGCCTTGTAAAATCATGGCTCAGGCCTGCTACTTTGGCTAAGTAGAGGAGAACTATGGAAGAGGGGCTCAGCTGGAATAGAGGTAGAGAGACATGAAAAAGGGAGCCTACACCTGTGAGAAAAGAGCCTAGTACCTGTGAGAACTGATTCTGTGCCCATGAGATTTATTCTACAAAAATGTAAACATCTTTAGGGAAGACAGTCTTTGGTGAACACACACTAGCAACTACTAACCAATGAACTGAGTAGCAAAAAGCTACTAACCAATTAGAATTAAACAATGCTTTTAGAAACCATATAAATATGAGCTAGGAACAATAAAATTAAGCTATTTGTTGCATGAAGAAAATGTGTCTTGTCTGTCTCTACTGCAACACTCATGCTCTTATGGAATTATTTTGCAGCCTGTGTGAATTTTCACACGTATCTTTGTTCTCAATTCCCAGACACATCTTGGTAGCGTCTGGGGAAAACCTGGAAGTCAAAGTTTTGTCTGTGCTGTGGTTATGCTTGTGTTATGATGCCTTGGAGTGGCTACTAGAACAGGGGCTGGACAGAGTTAAGAGAATAAAGTGGGTATTTAGTAAAGGTCTTCAACACATTCACCTTGGGCAGTCAAAAGCCTTCCAAAGGCTACACCCCAGATGGCTGGTGATCATGAGTTTTCAGACAGATATAAATTTGGTCTATTTGTATATCAGGGTTAATTCTCCAATTATAGCTTCAGGTAATGAAGTCATGTACCTTCAGTTTGCTCTTCCCCCACCACGATTCACTTTTGTTTATACTTTTCAGAGCCTGAGGCAGATCGTGTCCTTGGTTCTCAGGCTTAGGAGGATTGTTTTGTCTGACCAAAAAGTGAAGAGAGCTTACTTACACTCTACAGCAAGTTCAGAGTTTTACACTAATGCAGTACATAATCTGAAAAATATAAAAGCTATAATCTTAAGGCATCAATATGAGCTGCAAATATCCCTGGGAATCGTACCCTAGAGGGTGGGGACAGCATTTAGATTCTGTATGAACACCAAAGGAAATTCCCTAACTCTTTTTACAGCAATAATCTCACACTTGGAATGGACAAAAGCCTGTTCATACATCTTTTGGTGAATCACACCAACACAAACTGTTTCTATGTCAATCCTGGACACAAGGAAGGTAGGGAGGGTGATCTTTTATCTTTGAAAATTGAGTGCCAATTGGGAACACTTTGCCAGCTTTGTTATCCATGATCCAGGCCAAACCCTGCTTGTCTGCCTGGAGCAGCCTCTTTGAAGCTGCTGGCAATATTAACAGCGTCCTTTAAGCAGGATTTATGACTTTCTGTCGGGTGAGAAGAGCTGGCAGAATACAGTGAAACAATTGGCATGCAACTAAAATCCTTTAGATGATTATCCCAGCTGAGCTTTTCCCAAAATAATTGCCAAGCTAATTTAAATGTGTGGCAATATCGGTACTACTGAAGACAGCTACACACAAATTTTTCTTTTTCTATTCCTGCATTTTAAGTTGAGAGTGTTTATTATGAGATGGTTCTTTACAGAAATGGTGTAAGACAAGGTTTCTGGACCCAAGATTTTACAGATAAATCCGAGCAGTAAAAAACCAAAAAACCAAAACCACAAAAAAGCCCACAAAAAACTTTAAAAATCTAACAAAAAAACCCCCAAAAAAACCAAAACCTAACCAACAACCAAAACCAACTCACCACAGAAATTACTTCTGATCTGTATATTCAGAGATTTTTTTATTGGCAATGCTTTTTGAAAATTGTTTTTTTTGGGGGGGGGAGCCTCCAAGTGTTTTAGAATGAGAAGAAATAATTTTAAAATAATTTTTTAGATAAGAACAATTAGTCTGGCTTTGTATGTGTGTGGGTAGAGATGAAAAATTCGTACCTTTACTGAAAAATATGGAAATAAATGTTCCTTTCAAATGAAATACAAAATAAGTGTAGATGTTTCAGCCCAAAACACCACATCTTCCTGTGGCACAAGATAATACAATATTTTCCAAGTTCCCTTCCCAGACATGATTTTCCTCAGGAAATCCATGTTAAAGGCCCAATGTCAAGGACCTGGTCTTACCTACATTTCTTAACCTCAGGATATGGAATGAATTCTGCTTTTACTCATGTCTCTATGCCAAAAAATACAGAAAAGAAGCAGTGTGCATGTGAGGTTATCTTGTTGATTATCATGATGAAAGTTTATGTTCCAGTCAGGATCCAAAATGGAATTTTTAATAGGAATTTATTCATAACGCATATGAACTATATCCATATTTTCCCTATGTACATGTTTTCTGCTCTGCTTGCAATGAAAAAAATTTCAGCATTTTTGCTATTGCAGTATAGCTAGAATTTGAACTTAAATAATTTCCTTTCACAGCTGAATTTAGTGCAAATAGTGAAACTGTACAAAGATGAAAAGCAATTAAGGCTATTATCTTAGTAATATATAAATAGTTCCATCAAATACAAAGGAGCTAATTTTCTTTTTGAATTGGCTATTTAGCATGCCTTCAATATTATAGCTTAAGATGTAATATTTTAAATAAACGTTTTGAGTTTGTTACAGTGTCTTTGACAGCACTCAATGGTACAGTACTGCTGTTTCCCCTGACTTCATCTGTGGGGAGCTCTGAGGGAGGAGATTAAGGTACAGAAGTCTTTTGGAACTGCAAGGAGCAACCACCTAAATTGCAATGCATGGGGAAAGCTGTAGTGTCCGTGCAAAGAATGGCCAAAAACCACTGAACCCCTACAGAACTGCTAAAATGCCTGCCTTTTCACCCAAGCATGTTTAAAAAGTTTGGGACAACAGGATGCCTTTTCTTTTTCTAATTACTCACCTCCTGTCACAGTANTGAAATACATACAGAATCTCCTTTACATATGAGGAGATTCTGTCCGGACACTAGTTAACTCTATTATTCCATGCCAGGAAATCCATTCACTGGACAATCAGGGACACTTGGTGAATGGAACCTGCTTGGAATTTTCGCCCGAGGACATAAAATCCCTATAAAAACCGAAGCTTGGGAACCCTCAAGCGTGGATTTGGGAATCCTATACCTTTGGTGTAGACCCTGTCCACCCAGTGCTGTGCTGACTATTGTGGTTTTTTATCGTTGTTGCTCTTTGTTGTTTATTAATAAATCTTTCTTTTTAATTCACATCACGAATTTGCCTTTGCATTTATAACAAACCCCTTGCAGCTCCAGGCTGGGGCAGAGAGGCTGGGAAGGAATGTCAGGCATTGGAAGGGGTTGCCCAGGGAGGCAGTGAAGCCTCCAGCCCTAGAGATGTCCAAGGAACAACTGGATGTAGCACTGAGTGCTCTGGGCAGGGTGACAAGGTGGGATTGATAGTCTCAGGGTGGACTCATCAATCTGAGTGTATGTGTTTGTGTATATGCATGGATTTGAGTTTAGAAAAATCACCTGTGAGCAAAATAAATGTAGAATTTTACTATCTAGTTGGTGATTCTAAATTCTTAAAGAAAAGAAACACTAAACTTTTCAAATGGATTAAATAGGTTCAATATAATTTTGCTGCCCCCCTCAATTACTCTGGCCTTCATTGCTGCTATCAGTAAAGTGAGCATTTCCAAAAACTGCTTTTGCTAATAGTCTGCTGTCACTATTTGCATAAATAATTTGATACCTTTAGTGATTAAATGTGATTAAAACACATGTTTTCCATGCAGCATTTTGGATTTTTATGGTTCAGGAGATTTTTTTTTCTTTTTCTTTCATAAATACAATAATAAGGTACATAGTCATTATCCCAAATTAGCCTCAAATGTGAAACATAATTTGCTGGAAGATAGGCTATTTTAAATAAGTTTACAGAAACTAAAACTACTTGTGGAACTTGTTTGTGAAACAGTGAAAGGCTGTTCAATCCCAACAAAAGCTAAACAGCTTTTGCTGGGATTTGTGTTTGCATTTTTATAAATAGAGCTGTGGGGGTTTTTTTTCAAATAAAATACACATGTATTGAATACTCTTCAGAGAAAAACATTGTTTTGCTAAAAAATTATCCTAACAGAAAAAATTAAGACTAGAAAGGGAATCTCCAGATTCCCTTTGGCAAAACCGGTTTAGTTTATATTGACTTTGATTCAGAGGCTGAACTACATTTAAATATTTTACAGCAATACTGCCTTTAAGTGGGTTATAAATAATTCACTTAATAAGTGAACAGAGGTCTCTGCGGAGTGCAAAGTCTCTA
This sequence comes from Parus major, assembly GCF_001522545.3. NCBI lineage: Eukaryota > Metazoa > Chordata > Aves > Passeriformes > Paridae > Parus > Parus major. The sequence continues at coordinate 60,199,451 of NC_031773.1, forward strand.
TATCTTAATGAGTAGATTTAATAGAGTAAAGCAAACTTTCAAGCTTTCAGTTTTTGGAAAACAGATTACAGGAAATGTGACATGCTGCTCTGTGTAAGAGGAACAGAACTAGAAATAAAAGTACAGGAAGTGCTTAGATATTTTTTGCAATTATTTTTGAGGAGTCACATTGCACAGCAGTAATGTTGTAATGGCCTGTAATATGTTGCTGCCACTTATTTCTTTACAAAAAGCTTAGATTTTTATTTTCCTGCATTTTTTATACATATTTTAAGTTTCTCATATTTGAAATCTTAATATTCTTTCTACTATAAGAATATATATTTTTAGATAAAAATCCAGATTTTTATCAAATTCTAGAAATTAATCTAGCCACGCTGATTTAGGAAGCCTTAAACAAAACCCAAATCCAAAAATGAGACAATCCCTACAGCCTCAGCATCTTCCCTTCCCCCACTTAACACTAAGAGAAGGTAAAATTACAAAACAACTGTCTTGGGACGACTTTTTGATGCTTGTATCCCAAATTGCGTGGTTTATGTTATGTATTGAGTTCTGCACCTGTAAGACTGGCTCTGAGAGCGAAGAGTGGGAAGAAGAAACCACAGTTTGTGTTGAGAAAGAGCACTCACTGCCCCTCATCCTGCTTCTGGACTGTGTTGTCTGTAGCACAGACAGACAGCAGGACTGAGCTCTCCTTTGCTTTTAGTTAGTTTTAGCTAGCTGAGGCAGGGAAGTTCCCTGGACAGTTTTTTCCCCTTTTTCCTGGATCTGTGCAAACCTGCTCTGGACTGAAAACCCAGCCAAACCCTGGGAGGTCCCAGCACCGTAAAGACTGGTAAGAACCTGAGCGAGCCGAGCTACACCATATGAAAAGGACTTTTTCTGGATTTGCAATCTCATCAAACAGCGAGAGGTTTTATTGTTTAATATTATTCAATTTATGTTAAATAAACAGATTTTTTCCATGTTTATCCAAGGAAATCTTTTCCTGAACCAGCTGGGGGAGGGGCCGCTTGAATTTGTTTTCTGAAGGGACCCCCATTGTGAAGTTCTCTCCCAAATTTGCCCTAAACCAGGACAATTACCCAAATGAAGGAACAAAACCTCAGAAATAATTCTACAAAATACTGAGAGCTTTTGACTTTTTGTTACAACTGTAAGAGCCAGAAAGATACAGTGAGTGCCACATGATGTGCTCCTAAAAATCAGCAATTTCACATAAATACTCTTTAGTACATGGCAGGGGTGTAGAAATGTCATAACTCCAGTTATTCTTGGTTTCCAGTTTTGTTGCTGTGCCAGTTATCTCTGTTCTAACTGCAATGTAAATGTTTCATTTTATGGGAAAACTGCAGACCTGTACATAGCTGCATAAAGTAAGAATATGAGATGATATTGCAAGTCTTTTGCCAATATTTATAAAGTTCTTTAGGCTGTTTCTATTAGAAAATTAAATATAAAAATATAAATTAAATTAGTGTTAAAAAAGTAATTTTATGATATATCTTATAGTGTAATTGTGTATAAATTTATTGTCAAAGAGTTATAAAATATTAATGTTGCCATTATTTAAAGGCTATTGATTTTCTAATACCTGTGTGAAGAATATGGAAAATTACTTTTATTGTGGCTTGTGTCAGTTCTAAGGTAATTTAAAACACACCTCAGTTCTGCCTCCCTTTATGATGCTTCTCTGAGGGGAAGCAGCACAAAGCCAGTCTTGAGTAAAAAAAGAAAGCCAAAAGTCACCAATTAAAACCAGTGCTAAAATGTCAAAGGCAAATGCCTTCCACGTTTTGAGTACTTCAAACTGTACCCGACTGAAAAACACGACCTGTCAGTAAGGATACCAGAGAAACCTCTTAAGAGTGTGTCCTCAGGAGAATGGTAAAATAGCAAATGCTTGCTGTTCTTTTTCCCTTCCCTTCCCTTCCCTTCCCTTCCCTTCCCTTCCCTTCCCTTCCCTTCCCTTCCCTTC
>NC_031773.1:60209196-60443267 GCF_001522545.3 Parus major
GGGGGGATGGGGAAACAATTAAGTTGCTTGTTGAGGAAGTGTTCATTGTGCGCTGCAGTTGCACAATGTACTAAGAAGCCTTCATGGATGTAAGTAAACACTTCTTGAAAGACCTGGTGGTATCTGTCAGTGCAAGAAAACAGCAATCTCAGGATTTTATTGTTAATATTTGCAGTCCTGCAAAGAAAGAATCAATTAAAGAGGATGCCTAAAGCATTAAGAGCAATTCCTGATATTTTCCTGTTTATTCTGATTCTTACTAGTAATCAGTTTGTCTCTGGTCCTAGGAAAGCACTGTTCTCCTCAGTAAGAATACCTGTGATCAAGGTATGTGCAAAAATAGCAGGAAATATTGTTTTCTCCTTATCTTTGCCTGAGTAGCAGAGCGAACAGCTGAAGAAATAGAAATATTTTCTTTTCATAGGGTATTTCTTTTGATTTTGTACTTCTTTCAGACTGCCTGCTCAGTCTATCATGTGTAGGAGACAATCACGCTTCCTTGTGAATTATTTCTCACCACACACTTTCATAAGGGGGCCTGATTTTCAGTGCACAGAGTAGACTGTTTTTAACATTTACTCGAGCAACTTGGGCAGCAGCTGTTCCATAAATGCTATAATCATTATTTCTGTCCTTATGGAAATGCAGAAACATTCTTCTGACTGTGACATGCCTGCTGTAAGACAGGAGACTCCGGGGGGAAAGTGAGAAAGTGTAGCTTGGATCCTCTCCCTGCAAAAGGGCTCAAAGCAAAGGCTGTCAGGTGGGTGCTCAGGAGAGAAATATTTCTGGAGGAAAAGACACAAATCTCAGGATTCTATTTGTTTTTACACTGATCTTTTCCAGACCTCACAGTATCCAAACCATCTCCAGAGCAAACCAGACATTATGGAAAAATACCTCCACAGTATACTGAGTTGATTTGTCTTCCAAAATAGAAAGTTACCTTTTGCACCATTAAAGACGCATAATTTTATGTTTACATAAAAAGGTAAAGATGTGACTTGCTACAAGCCCTCCTCTTGCTGATATTGCCATCTAGTGAAATTTAAGTATCTTTTTTTTTTTTTAAAATCAAACAAGATTACAATCTCAAGAGCTAGCAACAATTTTTCCTTGTATTCTCAAGAGTAATGTTGGAAATGTCTTTGTAAAAGCCAATTTTGAAACAAAGTTGCTTCCAACAGCACAGACAAAATTACTGTGACTTCACAGGGGTTTTGGGTGCCTGTTAGCCAAGTTTATACTATTGCTTCTTTTTTTCATTGCTTTTAATACTGTGCTGAAATTCTTTTTAAGATCCAGACAGTCTATTAGGACACTCAGCTATGCAGCAGCAGTACAGGAGTTGAAAAGTGGGACAAAATGTCCTCCATCAAGAACTCTGTAGGAAAGGTTTCAGACCCTAGTGAAGCCATAAGGAATTGAGTTTACTCTCTCTGTATAATTAGAGAAATAGAATTGAAGACTTAAATATCTGCCTAGATAAAGATAGTGATTTTTTATATTTATTTTTTTTTTTACTAGACAATTGGGAAAGTTCCTCTGCAACACAAGAAACCAGATAAAACAAACCATCACTATATGAGATGGAACAGAAACCAGATGGTATTTAAGAATTTTAAAAAGAGGTTTCTGATCAGAAAAGATGAGAAGTGCAGCTCCCACAACAACAACAACAAACCAAACCAAAATCTAGATCTCTTTTCAAAGTCCCTATTATCTATCTTTTCATGTCACATAGATATCTCAAACTAAGCAAAAGCAGGAACAGGAGTTATGACCTTAACACCTTTGTATTCCACTGCAGAGGCTAAGACAAGCAAAAAGAATGCTGTTAATTCTTTGCCTTTCTTCTAGTTCAATTTTAATACTGTTCTTGTGGGCTATTGTAAAGGAAAAGAGGAAAAGCTGCATTTACTAAAGGTATTGCAAGCTTTGTTGTCACTAAGATCTGCAACCTCCTGAGAGATTCTGAAAGATTTTGACACCAACACGGATGAGGAGAGGTGAAATGCAAACGTTTTGGAGAAAACTATTACAGAGAATTCAGGAAAGAATTTAGAAAAGAGTGAAAGAAACTTGAGAAGGAATGCATGTAAACCGATACTGATGTGTGCAGTTGGAAAGCGGCGAGAAGAAGGGGTTGGCTAGCAACTGTTTCTTTCCCTAGAACATGAAGTCAGAGTGCCACTTGATTGCCGTACTTATGGTCTCATTAGGGTTTCAAATGGAAGTTAAGTTTCTTCAAGTTGCATGTGGAATCCTATCTTTTCAGTTTCGCTTAAAGACCTCCAGGATCGTCAGCTGCCTTGAAGAAAAGAACCTGGAATAAAAGAGACAGTGCTGGGCACCCCTTTTCCTGCTCAGCATTAAACCACACAACACACATTCGTATTATGCTCCTTTTTTTTCAGCTGCATGTACCTTGACACTTTGGCTCTATCGCTGAGCCCAACTGCATCATTTTAATCTGGAAACAAAAGAGGAGAAAACAGCTGCTCAGTTTCACGTTCCCTTTGAAGGCTATCAACATCATCCTGCGAACAGGGGCTAGGAGTTTTCCTTTCAAACTAAATGGACTACCCCATTCTTTCTTTCAATCACGCGGAGTTCCTGAACCTAAACCATATCAACCTAAACCATATCAAGTGGAACTATCGGTCACAGAAGGTGCCCGCTCAGGAGGCTGTTTTTAACTCACATCCTGTAAAAAGCAACACACACCGTGGATTTATGCCCATGGACCATCACATTCCTTCACTCTTGCAGAGCCCACCTTCAAAACCTGCTATGTCCAGCTATTGTTCCCAATCCAAAGCTCCTAGAACAAAAAGTAAGTGTTGGCCTCCACTTTGTCCCCACTTTTGAAGTGCAGCACACCCAGGTCTGTGCACACAGCTCTGGGGATCCTCATGCACCCATCAGTCTCATAGAGTCCAGTTACAAATTTAAGAACGTTCAGCAGCTGCTCCCAAGGAGAAATTCTAGAACAAAGAGGCAGGGCTGGAATTCATTTTCCCTTTGCAGCCTTAAAAACTGCCCAGCCAACGGTGAAACAATTCGAATTCTTTCGCATACAGAATCACACGTCCCTCCCTTCTATGCAGGATCACATGCTTTCAGTCTCGAAGAAAGCATCCACAACAGAACTCCTACACTAACTGCCCTCACACGAATGGAGCCGGCACAGAAGAGCGCTCGGCTTTTCCCTGGGCACTGAGAAGATGAACCACGCGATGGCGGTGTGGACTCGCAAAAGAAGAAAATGCACCTCGCCTATCTTAAAGTACCAAAAATACAGGTCAAGGTTGAAATCGTCACTGCGCTCAAATCAGCTTTCAAGACAAAAGTATTTCGCTGCTTTCCCGAGTAAAAACTGTTATTTACCTCCCACTTAAATGGCAACACAAACTCCTTTATGCTAATACATTTTTTCATTCTCGCAGAGCTCGGCTACAAAATTGAAACCATCCGGCAAAAGCAAAGCTCACAGAAGTGAATACTGGTGCTTCCTTACTTCAGCTGTACCCAAAGAACTGCTCCTCACACTGTTCAATTTGGCGTGTGGTTCCCACTTCTCTGAGATGGCCTTCTGAAATTTTGGCAGTGCACTTATTTCAGACAAGGTAAGCAGCTACGCTCAGGATTGGTGTGCAGCAGGTAAGAGTGCCCTGGACAGGTAATGCCAAATGACAGTTTTCTGGCACCTTTGTAAGGGCTCATTTCTTGGATGTTGCTCATTCTGGTGAAGGGGATCTAATTTCTTTTGAGACAGGCTTATAGTTCTTCTCTTCAGCAAAGAAACCAATTTTGGATCTGTAGATTGGGTGGTCGTGGTGACATTAAATGGCTTTTCCTAACAGGCTGTTGGTTAGAGCTTGCGGTGGGAATGCAAAAGCCAGACTGTTGAGCTTTCTGTCCTAGTACCTTTAGTGTGTGAGCAGTCACTGGTACTGTTCCATTTGCATCCTAGCTCTCTCAGACTGAAGGATTATGATGGTTCATTGAGCTGAGAAGCAAAGTGCAGGCAGTAGGGTGTGTACTCATAGCTCTTTGGGTGCAATTGAAGTTGTAAGCAACAAGAGCTTTCTCGGCTGGCACTTTTGTGAGCTGTGTTTTTGCTGGATGGTTCCATGATTGTAGCCAGCCTCCACCAGAGGAGTTTGAGTTGCCGTTTGAGTGTCGTACAAATAAAGAGATTGTACTTGGAAGGGAAAGATCATGGAAATGTTTTTCTCCTGATACAGTGGATTGGAGAGCAGTGACATCTTCAGCTCGGCTCTGCACTTGGAGTAGTTTAGACCAAGGCCAGGAGTGTTTCCTTCTGTTGCAAGCCCACACTGCCATTGTACAGCTGGTTTTATGAGCGCTGACAGTGCCCAGGGAAGAGCCAGGCCCTCATCTTCCCCTTGCCACCTGTAAACAGGCCAAACACACCGGCACTTTCCTTGTCAGCTATGTATAGCAGCACATCCACCGCTAACGAAGCATTTCCAGGTGAGGTCGGGCCCTGCTACCAGGGAACAAGGCACAGACCTCAAGCTGCACCAGGAGAGGCTCAGGCTGGACACTACGAGGAATTTTTTCACTTAAAGGAGAATTATTTCTTGGACATTGGAACAGGCTGCCAAGCTGGAGGTGGAGCTACCGTCCCTGGAGTTACTGTTGCACCCTGAGGTGTTGGAGGAAACACTGGAGGCACCACTCAGTACCATAGCCCAGCTGACACAGCAGTACTGGATCAAAAATCGATCTCACCAACTACCACAACCTCCCCAACCCTAACGAGCTCCGGGACTGTTTTAATTAAGCTGGCAGCCCCTGAAGGACCGCGCGCCCCGCCCCCGCCCTGCGCAGCCGCGCTGCGCCCGCCGCCCCGCGCACGCGCCGCCCCGCCCCGGGAAGGCACAAGATGGCGGCGGCGACGCGCTGCGCCCGAGGGCTGTGGCTGCCAAGGGCAGGTGAGTGTCGGCCCCGGCGCTGCCGGCCGCCCCTCAGTGAACTCGGCCCGTCCGTGCGGCTCTGCCCCAGCCCGGGACGTGCTCCGCTCCCGGCTCTGAGCGAGGGGAGCTCCCACCGTAGTGGTGGGGAAGGAGCTGCCGAAATTTTTTCTGGGAGCGCGGAAATTATCGTGATTCTGCCTCCTTTCTCCTTAGAGAGCTGGGGGTTGGAGCATAAGGAGCTCGGGATGTAGCTTGGGTTCACTGCCCTGTAAGCTAAAAGCTTAGGTTCCTTTTGCTGTTTCTTAGGTGACTGTGACCTTTTGACCATGATCTGTGGTACAGTTCAGCTACCAATATTATGTTTAAAGCACGTATTTGGGTCTTTGCCTCCGTTTAAATTGAGTCTGCTCACACTCTGAGTAACAGGGGAGGTGGTAAATAGGTTTTGTTGGTAAAGGGGAGGGAGGAGCTCAATATCCTTCTAATAGGAGCAGTGCGTTCTTTATTTACCTAAGTGGCTGTCAGACTACCTTTCAGGACAAAATGGGAGATGTGGTGTCTTTTTCCAGTTCGTGGGGATGGGAGAAGATGTGGATAGACAAACTTTTGGGTAGAGAAAAGGGCACTTTGGGTTTGCTGTGGATATTTGAGCTTTAATTCATAGAACGACAGAATTATTTGGATTAGAAGGGACAGTAAGGATTATCTGGTTCCAACCCCTTGCCATGGGCAGGGGCACCTTCCACTATCCCAGCTTGCTCAGAGCCCCATCCAGCCTGGCCTCAGACAATGCCTGGGATGGGGCAGCCACAGCTGCTCTGGGAAATGGAATTTGAAGCAATGATTGGACATGTAACCATAGCTGGTGATAATTTGTGACAGCCAGACCCCATAGAGTTATGGAACAAGGAAAGACGGTCATCACTAAACACCTTACAGCGTAAGGTAAGCACAGCAGGGGGATACACAAAAGTGAGAGGATACAAAACCGTAATTAGATATTATTTGTTAGTATGACAGTAAAGAGGCATTATGAAGAGCCTGTACCAATATTTTTTGCAGAAGTAACAGTAAAAAAGCCAGTAGATAGTTGAAATATATAAATTGTTACTGGTTTTTTTTAACTTTCAGTGGCTCTCAAACTGCCTTTCAGGGCGAAATTGGGGATGGAATATCTTTTCCCAGTTTGTGGGATGTGGAGACAACAGGGATAGGCAGATGTTTGAGTAGCAAAAAACCTCCATCAGTCACTGAAATTTGGTTGGACTTTCTGGTTTGAGTTCTGCCAGCTGGGGTAACAGAATATAATTTATGCCTCAACACACCCTATCATTTTAATCTTCTGAACATTGTGGGTGCAATGTTAGTGCCCCTGTGTACTGGTAATTCCTAATGACATTGGGATAAAATCTTCAGTGTGCAAGTGCCACGTTGCTCCCAGTCCCGTCCAACCTGGTCTTGGGCACTTCCAGGGATGGGGCAGCCACAGCTGCTCTGGGCAACCTGTGCCAGGGCCTTACCACATTCACAGTGGTTCACAAATTTTCTCCTCTTATCCAATCTAAATCTGCTCTCTGTCAGTGTGAAGCCATTCCCCCTTGTCCTGTCACCTCATGCTCTTGCGTATCAGTATCCTAATTATGTCCTGCCTCCATGGCTCCCAAGTTTTCCTAGCTTCTTGAGGAAATAAACAGCTTTGAGTCAGTATCCTGTGTATCCTGGATCTGGCTCTTTGCATCTCTCCATATCTCCTCACTTCAGAGCCTGTGATACAGGAGGTACCTTTTATTGCTTTGTTTGCTATATTTTGTATTTTTATAGAGTATTCTTTACTTGCTTCACCTTAAACTCACAGTAAGCTTTACTTGCTCTTTAAGAACTGATAACCTTTGTCAGCTCCTTCCCTGTCTCAGTTTGGTCCTTAACTTTACCAACAGCTTCCCAGGTCTGCTCCCCTCTGACCTCTCCAGATACCTCTGAAACAGCCCATCAGGAGTCTTGGCATGGGTTGCTAGAGATTGTGATGAGAAAACCAAGATAAGCTGTGAGTTAGCAGTGCTGAATCCCAGTTAATGTCCCAAACTCTCTCCTGTTCTTTGTTGCAGGCCATGGAGCTTCTGTCCTGACTGCAGCACCGTTGGTGTTGCAGCAGCACCGGCAAGTCCATCATGCCGTGATCCCTCATGGGAGAAGTGGAAGATCCTCTGTCAGTGGCATTGTGGCCACTGTCTTTGGAGCCACAGGTTTCCTGGGACGATACGTTGTTAACCGCTTAGGTAATGCTCACCAGGAGTACTGATGAAAAAAACTACCCCAAAAAATGTTTAACAAAACTAATTACTCTTTAGGTTGCAGGGTGATGGAGAAGTGTCTGGCATTTTGGGTCTTAAGTGTTTTGCAGTCTGCTTGAGACTGCATGTGACAAATAGTAAAAAGTGTTTTAATCAAGGAAATATTGGAGCTTTGGAAGCTTAAGGTCATTAAAGTGAGTCTTACTCCTCTGTAGAACGCAAGCCTGAGGAGAGCTACAGCATGTATTTGATTCTTCTGGTATTAGACTTAAGACATTTTACTAAAAGGCTTGCAGGAATTTTCATTGGAATTCTTTAAAACTGCCCTTTTGTATTTAAATTTTGGAAAATAACCCATGCTGCTTTTTTCCCCTCCTTCATTTCATGCAATTTAAAAAATGTAAAGGTCATTGTATATATTTAATTTTTTTAGCTATTGTGCTGTGTTTATAGGACACACCATTTTTGTTGCTGTTTGTTAACAAGCTTTGGCATTTTGTCTACAAGCCTAAATATTAAGGAAAGAATCCTATTTAAGAATTTGGATTATACAGGTTCAAGAAGAACCTTAGTTCTGTTCTACTTTTAGCTTTGCAGATATGTATTGAAGATACCTATGTCTAATTGTAATGCTTAAATGCCAGGGGAAAAAAGGGAGCTTTCTTTATTTAGAACTTCATCTACTTAAAGGGATGTATTTGCTTGAAACTTTGGATTTTTTTGTGGCCCTTTAGGTCGCATTGGCTCTCAAGTCATCATCCCCTATCGCTGTGATCAGTATGACCTGATGTATCTGCGGCCCATGGGTGACCTGGGGCAGCTTCTTTTCATGGTGAGTCTGGTTTGAGCTCAAGCTCAAACCCCTGGGCACCCAGGTAATCCTTCTCAAAGACACAACTCCAGCTATAGTGTAGCCTCTAAATAGAAATGGTGTGAAAGAGCTTGCTTTGATGATGCCTATTGACACATTTTGTCATCTTTTCCCCATTTGATGCTCTGCTTGCAGGAATGGGACTGCAGGGACAAAGATTCCATTCGAAGAGCCGTGGAGCACAGCAATGTGGTCATTAATCTTATTGGAAAGGAATGGGAAACAAAGTAATTTTCCTTTTTTTTCCTTTTCCTGTATATGATAGATTTGCATTGGGTATTGTAGCCATGTTTTACAGCATGTGTGTGCAGTGATGTTGTCATTATTCTTGGCTTCTGTGAAAAGGCAACCCAAACATTTTGCATATAAAATTTCTTTAAATGGTTAGCTCCAGTCCTCGTTGTGATCTGGTTTGGAAAAGTGCATTCTTTCCAAAATTTTTCAGAGTACAACTTCATGTGCTGCTTTCATGTACTTCACAGGTGTTCCCTGAGTGCCTTCGTATAGATGACAGGGCCTTTTCTTATACCAATTTCTTATATTTACACTTACATTTTATTTAACTCATACTTAGATTATATTTACATTATCACAGAAGTAAGATTTCATCCTGTCACTTGGATGTCGTGGCGAGTTGTAGCCTGCTAGAAAATGCCATGATCAAACAGGAATAGCTGATGAAGAGTCCCTAAGATTGACTAATAACATCATTCCTTGATAGAATTTTGGTACAGCCAATATTAGCTACAGAAGCATTCTTTGATAATAATTTCTAAGAATAGTTCCTTTTTGAAATGAATTTTAAATTTCCCGTATTTTAGGTTAAAAATATCTGTAACAGCCTGTGTGTGTGCCTTCTCTGAGAACAGCCTTCTTTGTGTGTGTGTGTGTTCAGGCAATCATGTCCATTTTATTTAAAGCCTTGTGCAGAACTGCTAGACAAAAATTTAATGGTGAGATTTGCCTTTATATGGTGCATAATTTTTTCTTTCATTGTAGACAAAAACAAATGCAGATACCAGTTTCATCTCTGCTTACACCCTAATGCTTTTGTTGCCTTTCTTTTTATGAACAGCCCTTTGATGTTCAAAATTTCTGGACTTGTGTAAAAAGTATGATTTATAGAAATGAGTTTCTTTTGTTATTAAAAGGAAATATAAGGGAAACAACAGAAAGTTTTCATTCTATTTAAAAATTCCTAAACCTTGTTCTCTGTACAGTTCAATAGATTCAAACAGACAAGTCTTGGTCCATGTTTAAAACTTTCAGACATTGCAGAACTTAACCACTGTGTGGTACAAATGTTTTAATCACGTATTTTATGCATGTGGGTATTTGGTGGTGCTGAAACCCTGAGATCAAGTTCTCTGGTTTGTTAAACATCAGGTCTGAGTAACCACTGTAATCATCCTAGGGCCTGTGAAAAACTTGGGCAGGAAGAAAAGTAACATTAGATAGAGAGATCAGGCAAAAAAAAGCAAAGCCTGCCATGAAATACTTTCCTTCTTGCCTTGTACTTGTGTCCAGGCTCCTCTATGTGTACTGTGTTGTTTGAAACTCCATGGTTACAGGAGGGATGTTGTTCATTCTCGTGTGTTTCTAAATCTGTTTTGGTGAGCAGAGCAGGAGTGATGGGTCCCAGGATCAGATTAGTTATTGAAGGCTCAAAAATAACTTTGTTTTTTTAAGGCTTTCTTTGGACTTCAGTAGGATCTGAAGAGCTGTGGGAGGAGATAAGGACACAGAGGGAGGTGTGTGGGTACAGTGTTTGCTACCCAAAGCAAATGATCAAGGTGCAGGGACAATACAATGACATGAGAAGCCAGTTCGGTCTTGGAACAGTTGGAAAGAATTTTGGGATTGTTGGTAGCCTGTAATGTCAGTTCTGTGTGGAGATAGAGCTTCTGTATTATTCTTGATCAGATACCAAACTGGTTGACAGTATAACCTCCTAATTTAGGCCCCTTGAATGTCATACAGTGAGGGGAGGATTTCTTCTTGCTTCTCCTGGAAGTCCCTTTCAGCTCTGAAATGGTTCTAAATGCTTTGACAAATTGTTTTTCCATTTGCATGAGCACTTCTGTGTTAGCTGGTTTGTTTTTGTCTGCTTCCTCCCTGCCAGGCATCTGACCTGACTTATGCTGCTCAGAAATTTTTAGCTTCTTTGTAGTGTAATTAATGTGTCAAATCAAGGCAAATTTTGAACAGAATTTGTGAAAACACAGCCTTGCTCAGAGTTCAAGATGCAGGAGTGCTTTTAATAAAAATAAGCTGTTTTCACTTTCACTGGGAGTTTTCTATTTGTCACAGACAAATGGGCAAGAGGATTTTTCATACTGATTTAATCTTATCAGGTGAGAAGGCAGAGAAGCTAAAATTGAAGATTACAGTTGCAATGTCACTTGCCTCTAAGTTTTATTATATGAAGAATCCATCACGAAGGGAAATTTTGTTTCTAATGAAGAATGTCAGTATAGGTTTTTGATAATACATTCAAGTAATACATAATAACTGATTTATGGCTGGTTGGTAGGCATTGTTGATTGTTCTTAAAGTAACATTTGGGTTTTGCCTTGCTTTAGAAACTTCAAATTTGAAGATGAATTTGTAAATATTCCTCAAAATATTGCACACATAAGTAAGGAAGCCGGTGTGGAAAAATTCATTCATATCTCTCATCTGAATGCTAACATGAAGAGTCCTTCTAAATACCTCAGGGTCAAAGTAAGTCTGGAATCCACACAAATATATTTCCTGAGAATGTACTTTGTGTTTGGTTTGGGTCTATCTTTTTCCCCCAGCTGGGTCTGTTTGAAGGAAATCAGTGTATGAATTTACAAAAGACTGTTTTCTGCAGCTGAAAAATGTTTGGGCTTTCTATGAGAGCTTTATCTTAGTGCAGCATCTCAAGGATGAAATGGCTTAGATATAAATAATTTTTGTGCTACTGATGGTGTCATTTCTTTTAGTTCTGTAGTAAGGATGTTTTCTGTTATGAAAGGCATCTACTTCTGCTTGGTTCAGTATGGATCTAATGAATGTGTTTGTTTTAATTGCTAGGCTGTTGGAGAGGAAGTAGTGAGGGAGGAATTTCCGGATGCTATAATTTTGAAGCCCTCTGAGATGTTCGGGAGAGAGGACCGATTTCTCAATCATTATGCAAGTATGTACTCTTGGAATAGTAAACCCACGTATGATTTGTATAACTGCCTGTAGAGAACAGAGGGAAAATGGGATTTGCTTCTGAGAAACAGACAGATGTGTTTTTACTGGGAATGTGTGGGATACATAGCAACATACTAAATTCTCACTCTTGACAGAACTCTTTCTCAATCTATTTAGATGTTGCTCTTTGTTTTTATTTTTGTAATAATTTTCTTTTGAGGGGAGGGTGTGTACTGAGCCACTCTAAAGAAACAGCAAATGCAGCCCTCTCATTGCTGTTAATACAAAAACTAAATGTGTCTTGAAAAAAATACTGCTGCAATTGGCTGGGAATTCTTCCCAATTCTATATTTTTTTTAAAAGTGAAGTCAATTTTCAGAAGAGATCCACACTCAGTGTGGTGTAAAACGTCTTGGTTATTCTGGTAGTGAAAGGGTTTCCAGATTTTATCTTTTTTCCCATCAGACATGCGCTGGTTTGGTGGTGTGCCTCTTATTGCTCTGGGGAAGAAAACAGTCAAGCAACCAGTCTATGTAAGTTTTCCATGAAATCTCAATCCCAAATCCTCAGTGCGTGGATGTGTTGGTCTGTAAACCACCCCTGAAAGAAGAGTGTGTGCATGTATTCCTGTTTTCTCATGGTAACTGTCGGAATTTGTTCCTCACAGGTGGTTGATGTAGCAAAGGCAATTATTAATGCAATTAAGAATCCTGATGCAAAAGGAAAAACATATGCCTTGGCTGGGTAGGTCACTTTTTGTGATTCTGATTAACTGTAGTACATCTTTTGGGTGTCATTTTTTGGCATGCTGCACAGTACATTTAATTGCTCCACCCATGCACACAGTTTGAGCTGCAATAAATTTCACCTCCTTTTTGGGAGGAAAAATGGCCCAAGCTCTTACTGTGACTACTCTGGGGCCCACTGCATTTCATGTGATGTATGTGCACACAAAGAAATAGGCAGCTTGGGAAATATGCTTGACAACACGGATTTGGGGAAAATTCTGGTAAAGCTGTGTGGAAACCACCTGGAATTAGAATGGCTTAGAGGCAGTGGATCTACAGTGGATCTATAGTTAGAAACTGGATTTACAGGTTTCCCAGAGAAGCTGTGGCTGTCCCATCCCTGGAAGACTTCAAGGCCAGGTTGGACAGGGCTCTGAGCAACCTGTGCTAGTGAAGGTGTCCCTGCTCATGACAGGGATTGGAATGAGATGATTTTTAGGGTCTCTTCCAGCCCAAACCATTTTATGAGTCTCTGATCTCTTGGAACTTTTCCTGAGTTCATGTTAGTTGAAGACTCAGTTATCATACCTGTAACCTCAGACCTTGGCATCTGTTGTACCCTGAGTTTATCGAACTGCTCATCAGTGTGCTCTTGTGGTGTCATGGAGCTTTTCAGAATGTTTTGGAATGGCAGCAAATTGCCTGGAAAGCCAAGGGAGATAGCTGACAGCCAGTGTGAGCCATTTAGAGAGCCTAAAATGTCAAGGCAGAATGTGAACAAGAAAGGAATGGGAATTCCCAGTGGTTTATGTTACTCTTAGACAGGTGTATGAAAGACTGACTGCTTCATTCACTCCATCTTGAGAGGGGAGGAATGCATTATTTGGACAATTCATCTTACTTTTAAATAGAACAAGATATTGTTGGTCAAGTAAAGGCAAGTGAATCAATATCCCTGTAGCCATTTCCTACCAGAGATGGGATGTCTTGTTAATAAAGCATCCTTAATTCTCCATTTGCTTTCTGGCTTCCAAGTGGGTTTGAACAAACTTCTGTCATAGTGCTGGAAGTCTTGAGTTCAGAATTGGAGTCAGCATGGAAGGAGGCACATTCAGGTGTGCTTTCAAAGCACACAGAATACATTTCATCCAGTGTGGTTGTGGTGGGTTACCCTTAGCCAAAAGCCCACTGTTCTTTCCTGTCACTTCTTTTCCATGCTTTTCCCCAGCTCCAGGGTGGGCCCTTCTTCAGGCTGCAGTCCTCCAGGATAAACCTCCTCCCTGTGAGCCATGGGGGAGTCTCTGCTGGCAAATGTTTTGGATGGAAGAAATAGGCTTTTTGTAGCCTTAGGGGTGGAGTGTTTAAATTATTTTTTTTTCTCTTGCTGCAAATGTGGAAGTGTAGCTGACTGAGGTGTGATGTTTGCTGCTTTCCCTTCCAGACCTCACCGGTACCTCCTGTATGACATGGTCGAGTATATCTACACCATATCCCACCACCCCTTCATTCCCTACCCCCTGCCACGGCCTCTTTACCAGTAAGTGGGACCCTAATTCAGTAAGCTCTTGGCAGCACAGAAGCATAAATACCTGTTGCATGGATTATTTACTCTGCCCAGCTCTTATTTAACATGGTGGGGTAATAGAAGTAGCCTTTCCTGAGATACTTGTTAGCCAATTTTGAGCCTTCAGCTCAGGAACAGGCCTGCATTTGATGATCTGGTACATGAAATGCATGCTTATAGTGAGCTTAATATAGCTGTTCATTTCAGAGTCATTTGTCCCTGACATCTAGGGACAGGATGAGAGGCCATAGCCTCAAGATGGACCAGGGAAGGATCAGGTTGGACATCAGGAATAATTTCTTCATGGAAAGGGTGGCTGAACATTGTAATGGGCTACCCAGGGAGGTGTTGAATAAACAACTGGACGTGACACTCAGTGCCCTGGGCTGGTTGACAAGGGTGGTGATCAGCAAAGCTTGGACTTGATCATCCTGGAGGTCTTCTCCAACCTAAGTGATGCTGTGACTGAATGGCTTTGCTGAGCCAAGAAGTAGCAAAAGGTCCTAATTTGATAAAATTAGTAGCAAACCAAATTATCTTTAATAATACCACAGGGAGAATCTTTGTGTATGTTGCTGTCTGCAGGCCCTGACAGATTTTTGTGCAAAATCTTAAGGATCTGCTACTGAGCCTGGGCCTGATCCTTGGGAAGTAATCACATCTTTTTGAAGAGCTACCCCAAGCAATAAATGCCATTTCAGAAGTTGCCCTTGGCACGATGGGGCTGTGTTACTATTTGGCATCCTGGTCCTCCTCATTTTTAGTACAATGCAAATTAATAAGCTTAATTAGTCACCAGAGTTAGAACCCTTCCGCCAGTAGGAATCAGCTTTGGTTTCATGGAAGTGCTGATGGATAATGCTTAGAACCTCCTAAACTGTTGTGGCTGTTCCTGTATTGGCTGCAACAGGTACCAGGTTATAACATGGCTCTGGTGACACAGAGCACCTTGTTAAAAAGGTGCTGTGTGGCTGCTTCTTAGTTTTATTCACATTTGCTGCAGTCCATGTTACACTTCTTTATTTATGGGCTAAACTAAGTGATCGTTCATATTTTTGAGAAAAGAATGCACCTAAAAGGCAGATGAGCCTGGTTATGTTTATGTGCAGTAACTCAGTAACACCCTAATCTGCCAGGTGTGCACTTCAGCAAGAGGACCTGTTCAGTAAGAGATTCTGCTGTTGTCCCCAAGACACTGAGCAAGAGCTGTAGCATTATTTTCTTATCCCTGTCAGATTTCCTTTCTTTCAAGGGAAACTTCATTTCTCCAAACTGCAGGTATCCCAATCCTCACCCTTATTATATATTGCTCCAGATTACACCAGCTTGTTTGTGTTGCTGATAACTCATTTAATTGTCAGCAATTATGTTTTTTCCTGGAGTCATTGAATCCAACTTTGTGACTAATTAGATTGCTGCCTACAATGGCAGGGAAGAGTTTGGATGAAAAGCAGGGTCAAGACTAAGCCCTCTGGTGTGTGGGGAATTGGATGTGGAGTTTACTTTCCCCACCCACTAATGCTCATTTTAATTTCTAGAGATCTGCTTCTCTAGTCCATCCAAAGTAAAATAATAAAAGATCCAATAATTCAGGAACAGTTAATTATCAGAAACACAACTAATAACCTGTTGGCTGGCACATCTAGTGCTTTAATGAACTCAGAGCTTGCAAGAACAGCTTCAGAACAAGCTCTTGCTCACCATCTGTTAAGTCTGAAGTAATTTTTACCAGATTTCTGAGTATCTGGATAAATGACTGCACTTCTGCGATATTTCTTCTGTTCACAGTTTAGTTGCAAGATTCTTTGAGATGAATCCATTTGAACCATGGTTGACACGGGACAAGGTGGATCGGGTAAGCATGGGACCAGCCAAAAGTCCCTCTTGGGAAGTGTTTCATTGTGCGTTTGTAACTCCCCCTTGTAGTTTTGCATTTCTCAAAAACACATGGAATTGAAAACAGCCAAAAGTAGAGGTTGGATGACCAAAGTGAGCGGAGCAGTGCTCCCCACTCTTAATCAGTTTATGTAGCTCTAGATGCACTAAAATAAAATTTCATCATCCAGGGAATGGGGTTTTTAACGCCTGAAGTTGAACTGACGCACTGTGCACATTCCAAAATCCTGCTTAATATTCAAGTGCGTTTCTTGGGAGAATGTTGCACTTCATGTTTATTCCTGACTACTCAGAGTGTTTCTTTGGGGTTGAAGAAATAAGTTTCAAAAAACCAACTGCAAGCAAGGAAAAAGTAGGAATTAGCAAGTATTAGCGTCAGAATTTGGCATATGTGTAGGCTAGCAAAGATAGTCACGTACATTCCCTTAACTTTCTGCTTTCTGAATTACATTGACTCTCCCAACTGTTGTTCAGCATTGGAATTTCAGTATATTTTGTTACAACACAGTATCAATAGCCTACTTAACCTGATTGTCCCCCAGTAACATCTCCAAAAGCCTTTCTTCCAGCTGCCTTTCTAATTTCTTGAGTTACATATCATAAAATAAGCCTGCACCAAATCACTAAAACTACTGCAAGTCAGCTATAGCATAGGAAGTGTAAGAGGGAGTTTCTCCATGTTACTTCTGGGTTTGATTGTTCTTTTTTCAAAGCTTTTTATCTTTAAATAATCTGTACAATATTAGATATGTTTGACTTGAAAGACCTCTCAGGGAACACCAGCATAAGAGAAATCTCTGTTTTATAGTATTTAAGTCATAGGGGTTGCATATATGGTAATAGAATACTTGTCCTGTACAGAACCATATTTGAACCATAAACAGAGGAAAACAATCTACCAGAGGTGATAATTCAATGCACATTTTTTGACAAATCAGAATATCCATAATTGGAGTTCAGGTATAGCCTTTGAGTTCTTGATTTTGCAGTTGTGATTCAGTAACCTCCCTGATAATGTATGGAGAGAAAAGGAAGGCACTTCTTGCATGGTATTTATTCCTGACTTGAAGCCTGAAGGACTTTTGCTGGATGCAGAATACCTGTATCTCCTGTTTAAGGTCTTGGTACTCAAGACCTTGTGTAATTATGCCACAGTTGCATTTGAATCTTTCTCTTTCCTCTACTTCTTTTGGCAGGAGAATGATTGCATTGGGTGTAAAGCTGTTAATTTCAAGTAAATTATCTTTTTGTTTCCTTACCCCTCCCCATTCTTGTTGAAGTTTCATACAACAGACATGACATTTCCTGACCTTCCTGGTTTTGAAGAGTTGGGGATTCAACCAACTCCCCTGGAACAGAAAGCCATCGAAGTTCTGCGCCGTCACCGCAGATTCCGCTGGTTGGACGCTGAGCTGGAGGAAGCAAAGCCGAAAACACAGCCCATGTAACATCTGAAAAGGGGAATACTTAAAGCTTCTTAAACTGCCTTTGGATGACACAACTTCTTTGGAGGACTGTGTACATACTGAGTAAAATGTATTAATCATGTAAACTGTATTTCACCAGTGTTGTCTTTTCAGTTAAGGGGGGACTGTCACTGCAACACAGATTTTCTCTCTGCCACAAAAGCAGATAATATGGTTGCTTAGCTGGTGAGCATTGTAATGTTTTGAAGGTTGGGGTAGAGGGAATGTGCCATAACACTTGTCCCTTTCTCCCTTTGCTCTCAAAGCAAATGTGTCACTGAGCTTTAGGTGCTCAAATGGTTTCAAGAGTGTTTCCATTAGCCACCAGGTCACCCAGAATGTGCCCTTTCCAGTAGGGATTGCTGGGAATGCCACCTGTTCAAGCTATGAGATCTCAGACAAAGTCCTTGTATTTTAAGTTTTTCACTCTTCTGAACTTGGTTTTCTGTGCTGAACACAGCTCTTACAAAAAGTGTACTCCTTTCAGGGAGTTGTAGAGAGCCAGAAGGTCACTGAGCCTTCTTTTCTCCAAGTTAAACACCCACAGATCATTGCTGTAGGCAGAGAACAGAATCTCTCACTTTTTCTGTACTGCCAAACTACTGTGAAACTCCTGGGCAAAGTGTTTCTCAAATTTGAAGAGCTTCCATATTTTGTTGTTCCATGTCAAAACTGCTGCTGCTAATGTTTACTCTGTGAGAAGGAGGTGGGCTCTTATAATAGTGTGAGTCTTTTGATCCTGCCTTCGAAGGAAGTATTATATTTGGCTCTCATGGATTGTTTATTTTAATTTTGATAACATAAGTTCACTGCTTTTAAAATAAATCTGCCAGTTCAAAAGCTAGGGCTAAATGGAGGTGATTACTAAATGTTAGTAATTTGAGCCTCAACTTTTCTTATTTTTGATTGCCAGCTTTTCTCTATCAGAACCTAACTCTGTAGTCTCATTAGCACTCATTTGCTAAGTGTGGCCCTGATCTTGATATATTGCATGTTACTCACATCCTGCTGTGAAAGCACTCCTGTTCCTGAGCTGCTTCACAAGAGTACAGAGAGATGCAATTATCATGTAGCCCTGCATGGCTAACAAGCAGTTTCCATTTTCAGATGATAAAAGTGCTGCAGGAGAAGCTGTCAAAGGCAGTGTTGGAATGTGAGGTGCCAGTTCTGGAAATGTTTACCATGGTGCAGTGATTTATTTCCCCTCTCCCCACCTCCCCCCATTCAAAGCACAGTTTTTCCAGTTGCATCCCTGAGGTCTCCTATAGGATCTTAATTTAGACAGCCATTAGAGAGTGGGAAAGGGGTTGAATATCCATGAGAAATTTAGTTTGAAGCAACTGTTCCACATCAAGAATATGGGTAAATTGGAGCATCACCCCACAATACTTTGCTTTACGCAGCAGTTCTCTTCCCACATTGAAGAAACTATGCTGTGATTTCTCCTTAGCTACCTTTCTGAAGCAATTCCTTTCTTTTGTAATACAGCCCTGTGTAAAGAATTGCTGTAATCCATAGAGTTGCTAAGGTTGGAAAAGGCCTCCCAGATTGTTGAGTGCAGTCTTTGGTTATCACCTTAACAATTAGATCAGAGCACTGACTGCCACATCCAGTGGTTTCTTGAACACATCCAGGGATAGGGATTCCAGAATGTCCCTTCCAGTGAAGAAATTACCATGAAGAAATTCTTTCTGATGTCCAACCTGAACCTCCCCTGGCACAGCTTGTGGCTGTTTCCTCTTGTCCTGTCCCTTGTTCCCTGGGAGCACAGCCTGACCCCCCCCCATCCCAGCTGTCCCCTCCTGTCAGGGAGTTGTGCAGAGCCAGGAGGTCCCCCCTGAGCCTCCTTTTCTCCAGGCTGAGAAAAGCTTAAAGGTTTCTCTAGCTACTTAGAGGGCTGATTTTAATGACAGAGGAGCATTCATGCTGGCAGTAATTCTGTAGTTACCTCTCTCCCTGCTGTCATTTCTTTTCCCTCTGCCCTAAGAAATGCATATGGGTATGATTCTATGAAATGAGACTGTTACATTTAAAGTAATCTAAATTTTGAGTAATTAATGAGAATATTATTGCATCTTCTTTGAGGTGGGGGAGCAGAAGGTGAAGGGCACTGACAAAAGGGCAAAGGGAAGCTGGTGGCAGAGCTGAAAACACTGATGGTGTGCTGCTATAGGGCTTCTTTCCTGGGACTTACTCCCTAAAGTAAGTTTCTCCTTTTTGGAAAAACAGCATCGTTAGGCATGTTGTAAACTGCATAATGTAAATTGCCTTTCTCATCATTAGGGAAGATCAGGGATTTTTTCGTCGAGATTCTGGTTTGGAGCAGGATATGGAATCCACAGCTGGAGAAACATCCATAGCAACGTGTATATTGCTTTACCCCTGTAGGCACAGACCTGGCTTGCACCGAATCGCCAGTAGTCGGAGCTGCTACTTAGCAAATCCTGATCCAGAGTTTTCCATCCACCTCTTCCAGAACCTCCTTTCCCAATATTCATCCTCTGGGATGATACAACTGATTAAAAAGCCATTAAATAATTCCCTTCAAATTTTTTTTTTTTTTTGTATATACACATTCAAAGGGTAGTGGTCAACAGCTCACTGTTGTCCTGATGGACATCGGGGACAAGTGGTGTTCCTCAGCAGTTCATACTGGGACCTGTGTTATTTAATACTTCTTTTAGTGATGTAGTCAAAGGGATCGAGTGCACCCTCAGGAAGTTTACAGATGACACTATAGCAGAGCTGTCACACCTGAAGGACAGGACGCCATCCAGAAGGACCTGGCACAGGTCATCCAAAGAACAACCTGCCCCTGTGTCTCGGTTTTGGAAGACGGGTGTCTCCTGGGGAGGGCAGGAGCCTCCTTTGGAATGAAAATGTAGACCCCCCCCCCTCCGAATTATTATAATTTTGAGATTAAGGGGCTCTCAGGCAGGGATATGGGAGAAGAATAACAGTTCTTTACTAGTATTTATAACAAGGCAAACAAACAACAATAACTACAGCATTAACAACAAAAGAGAACCAGGGACCCCGTGACAGCAGAGACGGGAAGGGATGGAGGAGAGGCTTTGCTTCACAAACCCCCTCGGGCAGTCAGTCCCGGTGCTCCTGCAGGACTCTGAGGAACACTTCGTTGGAATGGCAGGAATGAGAAGGAATCCAAGAAAAAGGAAGAAGAAGCAGCAGCTCCGTCTGGGTGATAGTGAATTCCCTTTTCCCAGCCGCAACAGCTCCCAGCGAGGGTTCTGCTCTGCAGCTGAAGAAACCAGCCAGCCCCCAGCTGCCCCCTCCCCACCTTGGCCCAGCCGAACTCTTTGTGTTTCTCAAGCACCCAACAAGTACCCGCAGTCAGATTTCCCCGCCACTGATGGGTAAAAATTCCATCGGTGAGACAGAACAAAAGGAAGGACATCCAACCCCCAGCACCCTGGAAGTCTGGAAGTGTCCAAGGCGAGGTTCGATGGGGTTCTGAGCAACCTGGGCTAGTGGGAGGTGGCCCTGCCCATGACAGGGGTTGGATCGAGATGATCTTTACCCTTCCAACCCCAACCATTCTGTGAGTTTGGCAGTTTTAAAACCATTGAGTTCACTTGTCTCAAGATTATCCCTGAATCTTGTCGTTGCAAACCTCCTCTACATGGAGAAGATGCTTCTCAGCTTCTGGTCCCTGGTCAAAGCAGTCTGTTCCAAGAAACAGAAACCTGGTTCTGCCAGAGGAGCACCTCTGGTGCTGTAAGGGATTTGTCCAACTGCCTGCACCTGAGGAGCCTTTCAAGTGTGCTCAGGTGTGGCTGCAGGGAAGACTGGGGCCAAAGGTGACAACAAACTGCTTAAAGCAGCCCTAGGTGGGGGTGGGGCAGGTGCATGGCAAGGAGTCAATTTGGTGCTGGTAGAGGTGGTTGTGGGAGCTCTGGTGAGCTGCTGCTTCCCTGTCTGTGAAAAGTTAGCAGCTGAAGAGCTAGCAGTGTCTGTGAAAAGTTGCTCTTTTGCCTTTTTGCTATCTAAAATATTTGTCATGAGTTTTACAGGTTCAAGAATGGATGGTTTTGCGACCTGGAGTTTCCATGAGCAGCTGAAGAATTCTTCCCTGGAGACATCTGGTTTCCTCTGGGTTTGTATCTTGTGGTTGGTTTCTTGGGGCTATAACAGAGCCTCATTTTGTCCCTGTTAAGGTGTTTGTGTTGTCTCTCTGCTATGGAATTAACTGGTGTGGAAGGCTTAAATTTACGTTCTAGTCTTTCTACAAGTGGGTAAAGTGTAGGTTTTGTTCTCAACGAATTTGTTCCCTGTCTTTGGCCAACAGGATTTACTGAGGGAAGGGTGGGAAATAGGAGCACATACACATTCTGTAGGAAAAATTTCCTTAGTAAGTTCACCTCTAGCTAATATTGCTGTTAATTAAAATAAAGCTAGTGCTGCCACTGCATTTTTGATCTTCCGAGGGCAGCCTGAGAAAAGCAGAGGTTGTGTCCCAAAAATGTGCCAGAGCAGTAATTTAGTAACACCACTGAATGAAAATGAAAACAAAATATGTTTTCCTGTTTCCAGTTTTGCCAACATTTTTCTTACCTGTTTCTCCCACATACAAACCATGCTTTATACCCTTAAATTGGGCTTGGGTAGGAAAGAAAGAGCCACTCATTTTTCCATTACTCTACCTCCCCAGACTATCTTATTCCTTTCTTTTTGCTGCCCTTTAGAGTTCTCCCAGCCTGCACTTCAGTGCATTTAAGAATCATTAACAAAAGAAGAATAATCTCTCATATCCTTGTATTTTCTTGAAACAAGAAAAATCGAGTGATACAGCATAAATTAAAGAACAATCTCCTTCCTCATTAATTAACTTTAACTGTAAATATTTTAATTTTCTTATGCTAGTCTTCAAAAACTGGCTTAAGTCTATTTGAAATTCCTAATCTGATTTACCCAGGCCACTGACTTCATTTTAGAACCACAGAGTCCCTGGGCAGCCTATCCCAAAGCTTGATAACACTTTCTGTGAAGAAATTCTTGCTGAAAAGGAGAAAATTCAGAAATGCAGAGTGTTATAAATGCAAAGGCAAATTCGTGATATTAATTAAAAGAGAAATTTATTAATAAGCAACAAAGGGAAACAACGATAAAAATCCACAATAAAAAGATCAGCGCAGCGCTGGGTGGACAGGGTCTACACCAGAGGTATAGGTTTCCCAAATCCACGTCTGAGGGTTCTCAAGCCTCGGTTTTTATAGGGATTTTGTGTCCTTAGGCGAAAATTCCAGGCAAGTTCCATTCACCAAGTGTCCCTGATCGTCCAGTGAATGGATTTCCTGCCATAGAATAATGACATTAACTTGTGTCCGGCCAGAATCTCCTCATATGTAAAGGAGATTCTGTATGTATTTCAACTTGTGTTTTCATGGCAGGGCGGGGGAATTCGGGCTGGTGCCGATGGGTATCTTGACTGTGCTTTCCCCTTTGTTCTTCCTGATTGCTTTCTCAACACCGGGAACAGCCCTGGCCTGGCAAGGCTCATCTTTTTCGGGGCCTGTCCTTTCTCTATTGATCAGATTGCTTCCACAGAAGTCTGCAGGGCGTTGTTCAGGTCCGGAGGCAAATGGTTTCTCTGAGCCAGTTTCATTGTAGGTTTGACGATCCTCGTCCTGTCCTTTTGTTCGCGTTGATGGGCCTTGCCTGAGTTCGTTATCGGGGTGTTGTCCGCAATCAGTTTCCCTCCGGAGGAAATTTCAGCCAGCTCCGAGAAGAGGTTTTTCTTACATTTTATATTTTATATATCATTGAAAAACACATTTGTCTTATTTATACATCTTCCGAATTTTTAATACATATAGTAATTTATTACACAGAGGAAGTGCTTCCTTCGTTGGCTGTGTGCTCATGCTTGCTTGACTTTACTGCATGAGCACCTTGAGAGGAAGAATTTGAAAAGGAAGAAAAGGTTTTATTTTGTAGTATCAGGTGGAATGGCAAGAAGAGCCGGTCTGGAGACAGGAGTTATTTAAGGACAATTAATTGTCAGTTTATTTGAGGGGAAACTAATCAGAGAATAGCAAGAATCATTTAATCTGTTGCTGGGGGACTTGATTAGCTCTGATCAAACCTTGCGTGGTGAAACTGTGATAATAATAAGATAAAGAAAACCACATAGTTTTCATTCACATCTTTTTTTGCATGACCTCTCTAAAGTCAGGAGATGAATTTAGATTTATCTTTTCATTTTCCTCCCTCTTTGTGAAAATGCAGCCCTGTTGAAACATCAGGTGTGCTTGTTTTCAATGGGGTATAGAGCCCTGCTTGCATCAAGTGTGCTCTAGTCTGGATCAGTGGGCAATGCTGAGCCAAAGTATTATTTGAATTTCATCTGTCTTGTGTCAAAAGCAAGGGAAGAAAAATGGTAGTTTTCAGAATGTTAGATGATTTACTATTGGTTTCACCTGTTTGTCACTATTCCTGTCCATATCACAGCACAAGTTTTCCATTCCCATACAAAGTACAGGTAGGTCCCTTCATTCTTTGTTTTGTTTTGTTTTTTTTTCTTATTTGGATGATATTCCTGGGCTTTGTTGATGCTGTTTAACCTGCTGTGTATCTCTCCTCCTGTACCCATTTTTCAGTGCAGTGCATTTTGCATTAATTTTCTGGTACGTAACCTGAGTTTTTTTTAAAATATTCAGCAGAGTAGGAGCCTTTTCCCCTGTGCTGAGATCCAGGTGTGGTGAGGACATCTGCCAGCTTGGCAATTAATTACCAGCACTGAGAGGGCTAAAGGGCAGAGCTGCTCATGGTCAGCCACCCAAAAACTCTCAGTCAACTCTGCAAGACCAAAGACTACCAGTGACAGGGAGGGTCCATCAATCCCACAGGGCAGATCAGGGTCACATCCTCTGTGCCTGGAATCCGGGGCTTTGCATGGAGCTCCCTGCTTGAAACCAAGCACTGACAGTACCTAGATGCTCAGCTCAACTTTCTGTAAGCAAATGTGATTTTAGCAATTGTTTTATATTTCCCTGACACCAGCAGATTCTGTCGTCGGTTATCAGTCACAGCTGTAATCTCAGATTAAGTTTCAAACCATGTTTTCCATTATTTTCAGGAGACTTAGTGTTACTTCAGAGTGTGTTTTTCCATCTGTTCACTATGAATCTACTTGGAGTCCCTCGTTCTCCCAGACAAGGCAAAATGGTACCTGGCAGTGTGTGTTTGCCAGCAGAATTCCCCAGAAATGTGCCATCTGTTTCCAAGTGCCTAAAGCAACAATGGTAATGGCAGCAGCTTAGAAGCTAAAATAAGACCTTACTTGAGCCCTGCTGTGGTGGGCACACAGACCTCTGAATTCAGCTCTGAAGTCAGTGCTGGCTTCTAATTCCATTTGTATTCCTGTTGCAGTGGTTCAAAAGAGATTTGCAAATGTAGGTCACTTCTGTGTGGATTATTTAACAGGAATTCTCACTGGAAGTGTTATTTATGCAAGTGTTAGGACTCAAATCTGGGAGCTCCATGGTGCAATGGCACACATCTTCCAACTACTTCTTCTGTGGGAAGGGGAGTTTGATAAAGGGGACCTAGTTGTCGTACATGGGCAATTTGAGCAGGTATTATCAATTTGCTATAGTTTAAGGAGTAGTGATGTTGTGCTAGAGCTCTACACTGACAGCCACATCCAAAAGAAGCTGGGACAAATATTTGCAAACCTTTATGAGCAACTCCATAGCATTGTCCAAGTTTGTTATCGCACCTCCTTTAGGCTTTGAATTTCTGTGTCTGCTGGGTTGTTTTTTTTTGTTGTTGTAATGTGGGTGCTGTTAGTGTGGATGAACTGAGCCTGGCTCTTCACCCCGCCCTAGAAATGCTCCCTTAATGTGTTCAGCTCAGTCTGCATAGAGTTCTATGTCTCAGGGACTGGCATGCAAGTCAGTTGGTTTAAGTAATAGCACACTGTGCTGCAATCTTCTGCATAATTATACACTTAATTACATTCACAGTTTGCTACCTATGTCGCACTGTGTCAGGGCTTGCTTCTCTTTAGGGAGGGCAAAAAAACTCATCTGCTTATAGCTCAGAAAAGCATCATAACCGTTGATTTTCTCCCTGAAGGTTTGAGTTCCTCTTAGAAGAACCTGCAGAACAGATTAAAGCCCAAGTAATTACTGTTTATTAAATGTCAGTGGTGAACACCCCCCAATTAAAACAGGCCTTTGGGCTTGCAGGGGAAGAGCCCTGAGAACAAGATGATGATGGCAAACACACAGCTATGGGATCAGCAGAGAGGAAATTTTAGTGTTTGAGTTTGGAGGGACCTGTGACTGTGAGGTCTTCCATGACTATCACCAAATGGTTTGGGTTGGAAGGGACCTTAAAGAATATCTTGTTCCAACCCCCTGAGGTGAGCAGGGACACCTTCTGCTGTCCCAGGTTGCTCAGAGCCCCATCCAACCTGGCCTTGGACACTGCCAGGGATGGGGCACCCACAGCTGCTCTGGGCAACCTGTGCCAGAGCCTCACCACCTTCATAGGGAATAATCTCTTCCCAATATCCAATCTAAACCTCCTTTCTGTAAGTGAGAAGCCATTCCCCATTGTCCTGTCACTCCAGGCCCTTGTAAAGAGTCTCTGCATCTTTCCTATGGGCTCCCTTCAGGTACTGGAGAGCCACAATGAGGTCGGTATCTCACCTTCACACAGGGCAAGCAACTCTTACTCGTTATTCTACAAAATATCTCTCTCCAAAATATCTTCCTTAAACATGTTAAATAAAATGTTATCTTTATACATGTTAAATTTGTCTTAAAACTCTCTGTGATGGGCACTGCTTATGTGTCAGCAAACATGAAATAGCCTTAATTTACCATTATTAATTGAAAACAATAGAATGTTTGGGAATGGAGGTATCCATGGAGCTCTGCGCAACCTGGTCTAGTGGAAGGTGTACCTGCCCATGGCAGGGGAGTTGGAACTGGATGATCTTTCAACCCTTCCAACCCAAGCAATTTTACAATTCTATAATTATGTCATTTGATCCTTCTCAAAGAAATCCTTCCATCCTTCTCCATGAAATGAGATGAAAAAATGGGCATAAAAAATTAATTTCTCATCCTGATTATCCTCTTCCTTTCAAGATAGAAACCTTAGAAGTATCTGACTGCTTGAAGCCTCCACAAATGGGCTGTTTCCCTACGCATGACACTGCAACAGTGCAGTATTTTAGGGACTGTATCACATTGTCCACACTTTTAAATGTTTGGAAATATAAGCCAACATCTCTCTCTGTAAGGGAGAAGTCCTTCACAACATCTTGCTGGTGCAGTTATGGCAGATTGCATTTGCACAGACCCTGATAAACTACTGTGAAGTTAATTATTGTGCATTTCCCTGAGCAATGCCAGGATTTAGGAGCCTATGCTGTTAATTAGGGAAGTGGTTGTCCCTCCGTGTCCCTCAGCACTGGTTAGGCCACGCCTTGAGTGCTGTGCCCAGTTTTGGCCCCCTCACTTCAAGTAAAGTCCCTTTTGTTCACATCATCCCAGCCTCTTTGCTTGATAACCTCATCCACCATTTCTTCACCAAACTGTTGGTCAGTCTCTCCCTCCTTCATCATTCTCAGTTTAAAACTCTGTTCATCAGGGTGGACAGTTTTCTGTCTTGGCTTTTTAAGCTCCTGTGATTTCATCACCTCAAAAAGTTTACTAGGAATGGGAAAGATTCAGTAAACTTTGACCAAAAAATATAATATAAAAAATAATATGGCCTATGCAAGTGTTTCATACCTCTGATCTGTAGCAGTTTCCCATAATGCTGTTTAGGGTAATTTCTCATGCATGCACCATGCACACAGCCTATAAATCCGGCAATGGAAAAACCACTCAAGCTCTATGTCAAAAAAGGGCTCCCTTGCCCCCTACTTATGGAAGGCTGTTCCAGAATTTCATAGTTCTGATCCTTGGAAACTTCTCCCCAATTTTCAACACATGTGTTTCCTTGGGGAGTGTAGATAAACAAGTCCATATATTCTTAAGCCAAGTTTGTCTTTTAGCTCAGAAATTTCTCGTTTGCATTTTTCTCTCCTGGGATGCCAAATAAGCAATCAACTTCTTAGGCATTTTCAATTTCATTTTCTTAGTCAAGACAAAGTAAGCATTTATTCTTCTTAGTTTCTTTTCATTCAAAGCATTTTCTAAACTGCCTTCACAGTCTTGTCCTATTGATCTCTTGTAGTCATCCTGTAATCAAGCTGTAAATGGAGCCTTCATTCTTTTTCAGTCTGAACACATAACAAAGGAGAAATTCTGATCGATCTCTGAATAGACAATGTTTACTTGGTTTATTTAATGTGATCTCTATAATTAAAATCCTTCAGTTCACCTAATTTTTGATTGATTTCCCAGCCTTTCTGAAAAAGCCTGATTTAACGAACTAATGATATGGCTCTTCATTGTCATGGCTATAAAAGCAGCATTTTAGAAGCGGTATCTGGATTAGAAACTATCAACTATTTTTGGCAATGAGAATGAAAAACCAAGCAAACCACAAAGCAACCAGATCTCCTTGTCCTCTCCACTTACAGAATAAATGTTTTCTGCCCATGGAAAACAAACCAAAACCCTGAAAATATGTAACAAGTTAAAGAATAAAAAGGGCAGGAAAACGTTTGTCTCCATTTGAGGTGGGAATGTTGGGTGGTCCTCAGCTTGAAAATAAAGTTATGGGGGCAGGGAGGTTAAAGGAATGTACAAATTGACATCAACCTGAACCAGTTTTGAAGTTTAACGAGAGTGTGTTTCAAGGTTGAATGAAGTGCCTCTGGAGTCCACAGGCAGGGACATTTCATTTTATTGTCAATAGGACTGAGAGTTTTTAGAAGGAATTATTGATTTGTGCAAAATTTGCTTCCACTCAGTACCAAGGCTTGAAGTCCTCTAGTTCCTGCAGAGCATGGCTCTAGAGAAAACTTTGTGTGTGGCTTATGTCCAGAGGAAAGGGAAGGGGTTTCCTGATTCCTTTCTCCACTGCAGGAGCCCTGAGAGGGTTTTGGATGAGGAAAACCTATGCTGTTCTTGAACATGAGGCACTTCTGAGGTGAGTAAGATTCAGGACTGTGTGAGAAGCTGCTGCTCTCAGTTGGATGCTGCACAGCTGAATGAGCAGACTCAAGCCAGCTCTCAGAGGTGAAACATGGGAAAAGAAGGTAAATGCATTCCTTAGTATGGACCTACCAGAGTGGGGACTCTTATCAGCCAAGTTGGGTGATACACAAAAAGTTTGGTGGTCACTGCAAATTTAGGTGAATGCAAGGCAGCGGTTCAACTAGGTTAGTCCAGTGCAAGTGTAGTAAAGACAGAGCTAAACACTGAAATATTTGCAAGACTTCAGGAAACATTCAGAGAACAGAGGCCTTGCTGCTTTGCATCTCTGTTAGTGTTGCATTGCCTAAATTCCTGCATAACCTGGAGGTTTGCCTCTTTCTTCCTTGAATAGCTCTCTTGTGTTCCCAACACATCTAAAATTGATTTTATCATCCTTATGAAATGACAGAAATAAAAAAACCCTCAAAAGGCACATTTTCCAATGGCCCACAGTATCTTTGGCTGAAGATTTGATAGCAGAACAGTTCTTAATGTCTTTTACAGCAGCAGCCAGATCAAGTTCTCGCTGGGCTTTGACCCATTTAATTTCCTCCCTGCAGATCCCCACCACATCCTTATAGTCCTCTGGCACACCTGACCCTTCTTCCAAAGGTTAGGAGCAACTTTCTTTTGTCCTGAGTTCTATCTAAATCTCCCTGTTCACCCAGGCTGGTCTCCTGCCCCAGCAGCTCATCTTTTGGCCCATGGTGATGTTCTTGCACCTGTAGGCCTTTGTTCATGGAGAATTTCTAGCCTTCCTGGTCTCCTTTGCCCTTCAGCACTGCCTCCCTAGGGACTCTGTCACCCCAAACAGGCCAAAGTTTGACCTCAGGAAATCTGGGGTGGAAGTTTTGCTGCCCACCCCTCCTTACTTCTCAGAGAATCAAAACCTTATGACTGTCTAAGACAGCCTCCAACCCTCAAACTCCCACCAGTCCTTCTCTGAGTGTCTTCCCTTGTCCGCTCCCTCCCAGGTGTGCCAGGAAATTCTTGTCCAGGAACCTCCTCTCCTGCTTCCCCTCTGCAGCATTGTATTTCCAGGAGAAACCTGCTAAATTGAAGTCCCCCACCAAAAGATGATTTCAAGAGTTAGTCAGCAAATGAAAGTGTATGTAGATATTCACTTTCTTTCTTAGGGATGGTGACTGGGGAGTTTTGATTATTTTGGGGTTTAAAACACTTTTAATCTGCAAGCCCCTGTGTGCTGTCTTCAGGAAGGAACTTATTTTGGACACCTAGAGCAGGAGAGGGTCTTAAGGTAGGTTTGAAATTAAAGAAGATATTACTAATTTTAGATTTCTGTCTAGGCTTGCAGCAGTGCACAGCTCTAGTTGAGATATAATTGTGTGGGAAGTAAAACATTCTGAGCCTGCAATTTCAGGTCTGTGGTGCAGACTCGTGTATCTTCTCTGATGTGATGCAAGGAAAAAGGTTTTCATCATGAGAGTTGTTCACTGTTAGTAAAGCTCCAAGAGACAGTGAACTCTTCATCCTTGAAGAGTCTTAAAACTAGGTAATTTTTCATGGAATCATATCAAGAATGGTTTGACTTGGAAGGGGCCTTAAAGATCATATAGTCCAAGCTGTGGTTACTGTGGTCACTGGGAAACCAAGGAACTGGGAACCAAACAATGGCGTCTCCATCTCTGTGTGTGGATGGTGTGCACCCAAAGCTGTTTCCAGTCTAATCAGAGCCTGAAGATATCTCTAGATCACAATTTAGACAGATTTGGGACCTGCCTTTGGTAGGTACCCCTTTGGGGTATAGGGAGCTGAATTTTACCCAGGAGATGGAGTGACCTGCTGTGCCATCCCAAAGCCAGGAAAATCATTGCACTTTGAAGGGGTCTCCAGCACCCTTCAAGGAAAATCAGATTTGATGGAGAGGAGGAGCTGATCAGCCATCCACTTTAATTTAAGAGATTTTATTTTCTCTGTCTGTTTGTGTTTCTTTTTAATCACTTTAAACCAACATGGGACCGCTTTGCCTCTGCTGCTGCTTGTCTTGAGATTTGTGAGGGATGAGCTGCGAATTAGGAGCGCTTAGTGTTGAAGTGCTTTTTCATCCAGGAGGTTTAAGGCACCTGGCTGAACTTCCAGACAAATCTCCTTAGTTCCAGCTTGATGGCTTACTGTAGATCCTGAAAAGACATGCTCAATAAAGAAATTTACATTAACTTCAGAATTCATTGATGGCAGGGCTGATTTCTTTGTTTTCTTTATCCATGCAAAAGTGCCCTTTCCCCCTAGTTTTCCATGAAGTTTTGTAGTTGTTTTTTGGGTTTTTTTCCCTTTGTTAAACTTTTCCACATCTCATTTGAACCATTTTAAAATAAAGTGGGGTGTGCCCTCTCTCCCCTCCTAAACAACCCTGTAGATGAGAAACTAAGCCTACTGCTACAAAAAAAAAAACTTTCCAAGTGATATCCTGCATTTCAGGAGTCATTCTCACAGCTTTGAAAACAATATCTGCCTGTCTGGGGGGATTTCACCTCATCTTTCCCCTGTGGGAAAGATGGTCTTCCCAAAG
Organism: Parus major; assembly: GCF_001522545.3. Taxonomy (NCBI): domain Eukaryota; kingdom Metazoa; phylum Chordata; class Aves; order Passeriformes; family Paridae; genus Parus; species Parus major. The sequence continues at coordinate 60,239,780 of NC_031773.1, forward strand.
CCTTAGGTCTTTGCAGCTGGAGAAATGCAACTCCACTTGTTCCTTGCAAACAATTTTGAAAATCATGGAGGAAAGCTGCATAATTCACCAGAGAAGAGTTCTGTTTTCTAAATAGTTGAGCTGCATCTCTTCCCACTTCCTACTTCTGTCTATATTCACCCCCTGATTAAAGCCAGGAACAGTGAGATAGGCAGTGTAATAAATTACTATATGTATTAAAAATTCGGAAGATGTATAAATAAGACAAATGTGTTTTTCAATGATATATAAAATATAAAATGTAAGAAAAACCCCTTCTCGGAGCTGGCCGAAATTTCCTCCGGAGGGAAACTGATTGCGGACAACACCCTGATAACGAACTCAGGCAAGGCCCATCAACGCGAACAAAAGGACAGGACGAAGATCGTCAAACCTACAATAGAACTGGCTCAGAGAATCACCAACCTCCAGACCCAAGCAACGCCCTACAGATTTCTGTAGGGAGCAATCAAGTTGCAAAGAGACAGACTCCAAAAAGACAATCACCACCGGACCTGAACACCCCACCTGTCAGACCGAGAGAAGAAGGAGCAATCAAATGACAAAAGAGAAGAACACGGCCCAGATACTCATCTGGGCCGGCCCGGATTCCACTACCCTGCCTTGATGAAACCAGTTGAAATACATATAGAGTCTCCTTTGCATATGAGGAGACTCTGCCCAAACCCCAGTTGACTCTATTATTCCATGCCAGGAAATCCATTCACTAGAACAATCAGGGACACTTGGTGAATGGAACCTGCTTGGAATTTTAGCCCAAGGACATAAAATCTCTATAAAAACCCAAGCCTAGAAACCCTCAGACGTGGATTTGGGAAACCTATACCTCTGGTGTAGACCCTGTCCACCCAGCGCTGCGCTGATCTTTTTATTGTGAATTTTTATCGTTATTTCCTTTGTTGCTTATTAATAAATTTCTCTTTTAATTAATATCACGGATTTGCCTTTGCATTTATAACAGCAGGCAGGGATTTAGCCCCAAATGTGTCTCCCTCACTTTCCAAATGTTAACAGAGCACTTTCACAAGCTCCCAGCAGGCTTAAAATGTGGCCACCCTGTAAGAAGAGGTTTTGCTGAATTTCTCGTATACAGATCAAGATCCAGACTCTGTGCTGCTTCCCTCTGCTCAGTGCTTGTGTAACCACTGCAAACCTGACATTTTCCTAAGGAATGTGTGTGTAAACGCCCAGGGTGCACATCAGCAGGCACCTGAGCCCTGGAGTTGATTTTATTTTTTATTAATTTTATTAAGCTGATTTTTATTTCTTATTTCCCTACACAGGCATTCAAGGATGAATTCTATAAGGATCCTTCTCTGTGAACAACTAATGAGGGCTTTTTGTTTTCTCTTTAGAAGGGCAATTTCTAGGCTTCCTCTCCTCTGTGGAAATTTACTGTATCAGAGATTAATGTCTTTCTGTTGCATTTGGTTGAAATAAGACAATGGTGGCACTATTACAGAGATAAAGGCAGATGCTTGGGCAGAGAGAAATCAGGTAGCACTTAAGTAAAGAGCAGTTCTTGGACAATTTTAGCACAGGTCCTGATCCGAGGCTGTGTTTTATGGCCTGTTTATAAATGTACTGGCATGTGAGCTGCAATGGAAAGAGGTAATGAGGATTTCTAAGGCTGATTTGATTCAGGTGCTGCTGAGAGTGGCTTAGAGGAACCCTTGTGTCCTTTAGGGGAGCATCAGTGGTCCTGGGGAGTCATTTTCATCTCACAGATAGGAAAAACTGGGAGCTTGGCTGTCACTGGTTGGTGCCTCAAGATTCTTTGACAAGGGGTAAATTCACACACTCTCCTACTGAGTTTGGGAAATCGATCTAAAAATGTTATTATAAACAGGCTCAATTATTGTAAAATATGGGTTATACTGACCAAGCCTGCCATGGGCAGGGCACCTTCCACTATCCCAAGTTGCTCAGAGCCCCATCCAGCCTGGCCTGGAACACTTCTAGGGATGAGACAGCCACAGATTCTCTGGGCAATCTGTGCCAGGGCCTCACCACCCTCACAGAGAAGAATTTCTTCCTAATATCTAATCTAAATTTCCTTTCGGTGTGAAGCCACTCCCTTTTCTCCTGTCACCACATGCTCTTGTAAATAGTCTCTCTTTCCTTAGCAGATTATTATCAAAATAGCAAAAAGCTGAGGAATAGCTACATTGATAACAGATAATATGTCTGAAATTGATTATTTTCCCCCATCCCCAGTAATAAATCCAGATCCCTGGATTTACCTCTTGGTGAGGGTATGAGTCTGCAAATATTCACTTTTATAGAGCTTCCAGTTGAGAAGAGCTGCAGGTCTTAGTAGAGTAAAATTTCATAATTAAGTTCTTATTATAGAGTTTTGGCCTAAAAATTCATTTAAGGTTGGCAACTGGTACAAAAATGTTGGCCTGGCCTCAAGATCAAACTTTTATTTTTAATACAACTGATGGGAGCAAAACTGGTTTTGCACTTCTCATCGGCAAACAAGCTCCAAATAAGCATATGATGGAGCTCAGCTGCATGGGATTTGAATGTGAATGATGGGCTGGGGCAGGAAAAATCTCTGGCAGTGTTTGTACAGCATAATACAGTTGGATATTGCCTTTGGGAAATGTTTTAATGGGGACTTGAGGTATCTACTCACTTTATTTTTTTGCATAGAATAGTCCATCTAATATGTCTAATGATGATGGGTGAGAGACTTCATCTAATTTTTCCCTTATTGAACCGAGGAATTAATTCATGTGCCCTCCCTGGTTAGATATAATCATCACATTAAAAAAAAAAATACTGAGAAAGAGCAAAGTCATCCACGTGAAGATCAGGGAATAAACACAGAATTTTCTTTTGCACTAAAACTATTAAACCATGTCTTCCCAGCCTGAAAACTCTGTATTTGTACATGAAATTGCAGAGAAGAGGATATTTACTTTACAGGATCCCTTTTGGTTCCCTACTTAAAGACTGAAGAGCTTTGATCTGAAGTTAATAAAAAAGAAGCATAATCTGTAGAAAACAGATGTACCAGAGAGAATTTTCAAATAGCTTTTCAAAAATTTTTTTTTGGTTTTCATTAAGGGCTAGGAAGTTGAGCCAAAAAAACAAAAAAGAAACCTGTTTTTCAAGCTGAGATGCAGAGCCATTTTTCTGTCTGACTCTAACAAAGACTGTATGAAGAGGTATCAGTCCTTTGACTCCTGAGCTGATCCATGTCCATGCAGATTTGATTCCCCATCTTCCTGTTGGAAAGTTCACATAGTAGAGAATAGGGTTTTTATGATTAGGATGGTAAGTGGAGTGGCTGCAGAGTTTTAAGAGATCTATTCAATATAACTGTTATAGGCATTTCTGTATGACCAGTAAGTTGCCAGAGTTCTGCTGAGGAGCTTTTGAAAAGCCATGGAAGTGTTGGCTGGAGGGCACCTCTGGAAGTCCTCCTGCAAGGGCAAATTGCCACCAGGTCACATCAGCCATGGCTTTGCCTGTCTAGATCTTGAAGGCTTTTGCTGATGAAGTTTCTGTGACACAGGAGCCCTTGAAAATGATACCTTGTCATTTGTGTTAACTCCTCCCTCTGCAAAAGATTTACAGGAATCTGTGGCTAAAGGAGAAAAAATGTGCCTGTGGATGCTGAATGTCAGAGATCAGGTAGGTAGCACGTTGTCTGTGTGAAACTAAGTCACATAGCTTTCTCACACTGGCCTGAGAAAGTGTGGCCTGAGAAATTGTGAGGAGGAACTCAAACAGTCCTTAGAGAAGGAAAACAACCTTTGCAGGTGCTGTTTACTTGCAAGAAACAGTCAAGGAGTGCTGTCCTCACTGTCCAATGATGATGTGTTAGTTTGATGACCAATGTAAGTTTTACCTTTTCAGACCTTTACAGAACTGTCTATAAAAGAGGATCTGGAAGAATAAAAAGTGCTCTCTTTGCAACTAAGCTTGAGAGTCTGTGTTGTCACTATCGTCACTCTTAATACAGTGTGACGTGTGCCCATAGCTGCAGAAATAAAGATTAATTGGTTTGTTGCTTTTCAAATGAATTGGTGTATTATATTTTAAAAGTTTAAGCTGGTTCTATATTTAGCACCTATACTTCTGGAAAAGATTAAAAGGGTTTTGTTCCACTGATCCTTAGGATAATCAGGCTTCAAATTTGAGATCAGGACATGCAGAATGGGTTAGGGGAATTAATTATTCAGAAACTGTATGGCTCAGATTTTTTTCTGTCTTTCAAAAGCTCTAAAATATAACTGTTTTTCCCAAAATAGGGGATTTTCACAGAATCAGAGTCATAGAATGGTTTAGGTTGGAAGGGGCCCTAAGGATCATCCAGTTTCCACCCCCTGCCGTGGGCAAGGACACCTTGCACTATCCCAGGTTGCTCAGAGCCCCATCCAACCTGGCCTGGAACACTTCCAGGGATGGGGCAGCCACAGCTGCTCTGGGAAACCTGTACCATGGCCTCAAGCACTCTCACAGGGAGGAATTTCTTCCTTATATCCAATCTAAACCTCCTCTCTGTCAGTGTGAAACCATTGCCCCTTGTCCTGTCACTCCAGGCCTTTGTCAAGAGTCTCCCTTCTACTCTGGATTCATAGCTTCAAGAAACACCCTCATGGCCTTGATCTCCATCTCTTTCCAGGGGATGGTTTGGGAAAGCCTTGGAAGACTGGGAGCCACATCCTGTTCTTGATTAATTTCCAGAGAACAAGTCAGAGCCTCTGAGCTACTACCATTTTTTATGGCATAATTCAGGGCCACAAGGCAGAATGACAGGATTAATGAAATTAATCAAGTATTTCTGGATGTCCATAGTCCAGCCTGCTGCTCAAAGCAGCATTATATCTGAAGTGAACTCAGGTTGTGCAGAAATGTGTTAGGTTGGGTCTTGAAAACCTTTAATGCCATAGACTGACAGTTACCACACCATCTCTAGGCAACCCGTTCCTGTGCTTTGACATTTTGCTGTGGCTTTTCCCCCCACCTTTATGTCCAGTAAGAGCCCCGCTTGCTTCAATTCAGGACCATTATCTATTGTTCTGTGTATGTAGGATCCCAGCTCTTTGGCCTTGGCAAAAGCCTGCCAGGGATTGGAATGTGACTTTAACATATCCCTAACGTTTTATTTTCAGAGTAATCAAGCCCCATTTCCTCAGCTTCTCCTCACAGGACAAACTCTTAAGGCTGGACAGCTTTGGTGCTACTCCACTGAAATCATTCCAGTTAACTTTTAAAAGATTCCCCGAAATAGCTGTTCATGCTTTAGGAGTGTTTTATGATTCAACCAAAAGGATGGATAATCATGGCTAAAACATTTTGACTGTCTTTCCTACAGGCCTGTGCACAAATGTATGAGCACAGTCATCTCTTTAATTTTGTGTCTCCCTCGTGACACACAGGAAGTTCTATAGTCTTGCCACAGAGAATAAAAAGGTTTTGCCTTGGACTTGAATGAAGAGGGGGAAAAAAAAAAAAAAGTTTCTTTAAATTTTTGTCTTACTCCTGCTGCTTGTGTCATTAATTAGGCAAAACAGTAAGGAAATGCTTCTTAGAAATGTACATCTGTGGTTTTTCAGGTAAAAATCCCTGGATATTGATGTGTATGTCTTATTATCATGGTAAATGTTAAAAAGTGCAAGTAATGTATTTTAATATTGAGTTTTCCTGTCAATTCAGATGAGCACATTATGGATAAAGCCCAGATTCCCAACCCCTCATGCCATTACAAAAGAATGTTCCTTCCCTTCTCAGACTTGGTCAAGAAAATTACTTCAGGAATAGAAATTAATTATATAAGGCTGTACCCTGGCTATGTGACAACCTCACATCTTCCCAGTAGGCACAGTACTAACTTTATCCCATCACAGTGCTCAGGCTAATATGAGTCATCTGATAACCTCCTCATTGTGCACTGACCTCAACCTTGGACCAAAATAAACAGAAATTCAATTACAAACCTCTCCTTGGTGCTCTCACCCTCCCTCCAGTGTGTCTGAAGCTTTGCTTTCTTTCCCATCTGGCTGCGGTGAAACGGGAGCCGAGCCTCGGGATGGGTTGTGTTTGTCCTCTAAAGAGCCTCAGACTCTGATCCTGTGTTCAGTGGGTTCAGCACTCACTCTGCTCACTGCTGGTGAGTTGCTCCTGCCTGATGCTGAGCAGGAGTCCTCTGTGATATGGGAAAAGCCTTGCATCTTCCCCTGAAGGCAGGACCTTGTGTCTAATATCTCATTTCTCCACTTGCCCTGCTTGCATTAACAGATGACAGTGATTTTTTGTAGGTTTGCAATTGTTTGTCATTCTCCCTTCCTGACAACCAAGATGCAGGTTGGGGATCTTCAGGAAGAGAATAGGGCACTTGGGGTGGGGAAAGAGCAGGGTGGACCAGTGATAGGTATTTTAGGGATAAGTTTTCCTCTGAAATAAGTCCACTTTGAAGACACAAACCTCTTTCTGTATCTGTAATAACCAACTGAGATGTGCTCTGTGTTACAAGAGAGGGATGCCACACTGCCACACCTGGATGTGGGCCTATTCAAGCACTGGACTGAGCAGAGATAATTCCAAAATTACCTCAGCCCTGGCACTAAGGGGTTTTGTGTCCTTGGGCACTCAGCTTGTGCCTCTTCCCCATCTACAAAACAGGGCCCATCACTAAGATTGGCCTGTTCCAAAGCCATACCCTTTTCAGAGAAAGATTTAGGGTTTTGTAGTTTGTCTGGAGAAGATCCCTAATTAATGGAGGGTGCTGAGCATCCCTGCACCAAAAATAAAGCTGCTCATCTTCTAAAGCCTTGATTTAAATCTCACTGAAATGTTCTCTGTGAGTAAATTATAGAACAAATTTACCTTGGTCTCTGGAGTGATCCAGTCCTGATTTCTCTTGAAATAAATATTTGATACTTCACAGTGAAAAGCAGATGTTAAATTCATGTTATTCTGTGGTGCCTCTGAACTGTTTGCTTGAAGGCAAGCCCCTTTCCTTTCTTCCTGCGCATTGGCCATTTTTTCTCTAGTATCTGAAACCACTAAAGCAGGAAAGATATCCATGAGGGGGAAAAAAAAAAAAAAAAGTAATGCAACAGTTTTTAAAGGTGCATTTTCAAATGCATCATGCAAAAACTCCCCTAAAAGATTCAGTAACAGTGTCATGTATGAATTTACAAGGACGTGTATTTCTACAGACAGGGGGAAAATTCTGTAAATAAGCATAGCCCTGCAAGCAAACATGCATGCAAACAAGCCCAAATAAACCTAAAGATTTGTACAAAGTCTGCACTTATTTGGCTTTAATAACTACCCACATATCTGGGCAGAGTAAACTTGAATTTGGCAAAAATTCTAAAGGTGAGTCAAGAAGTTTGGGTGGAAGGCACTACTGAAACTTGTAATCATTGTGTTTAAGGAGACCCTTAAAAAGTTGGGACTTGCAGACACCAAACTTTTAGCACTGAATGTGACAGAGAAAGAAAAGATGATCCTGTTCTGAGAAAGAACCTACTCACTTAATTTGTACCCAAACTACCCTGGAATAAAAAGATTCTTTCATCTGAACCATTCAGGCTCAATGCACCTTTTGTTTTACATGAAGCCTGAGGCATTCACCTCCTGTCACTTTGCTGGTGAAGTGTTTTAGCTCCTTTATGATGCAATCAGAAGATCTTTGTATTCAGCAGAATGTTTCCTTCTCATGTCAGTTAGCTGGGGAAGATTTGTGCACCCTTCCTTTGAAAAGTGGATTAATGATTCAGAAGTGCATTAACTTTGAATGTCCATAGTCAGACACCTCAGAGAGTGTGGCCTTTACTAGTTTGGAAAATTTACTTCCTCTTTCCAAGCTGTACCAAAACTACACAAACAAAGCAGTTTCTTCTGGAAATAGAAAAACGAGCTCACACATAAATTCAAGTTTCTCTGGAAGCAGCATTCTTTGAGTCTGAGGTAAGATTTTCAACTTGAGATCAAGCGTAGAGCCTCTGTAATAAGCACAGAAGGAAAAAAAGGATGTGGAGATATTGGTTTGCTTCCTAAGAAATTAATATGAGATGATTTGGCATTGTGTAGTGCTTAGAACTCATTATGGAATTCCTTGGTGCAAGTAATGGCAGTCACTTGGGAATAGCTTAGAGAAATCCATTTTGTGATGATAATTTTTCATTCCTCACCCAATTATCTGAATTGCAATGTCAGTCTATGCCTCTGACTTTATGTGCAGTCCACCCACTGAGAAGATTATGGAGCACACAAATTCTGTCCCTCAGAAGTACTTAGCATTTTTTTTCTCTTGACAGAAATTCTGCCTGTTTTAGTACCCTTCAAAGGAGTAGCTCTGTAGCTTAAATAACTATCAAGTTTATATTTTAAATTTAAACCTGTGTCTGTTAGAAGGTCCTTGTCAATTAATTTTCCGATTCAGGACAAAATTCTGCATACATTTGCCATACTGGAAGTGAGAAGTCATCCACAGTGTCCTGTGGGTCCCTTGGACCTCAATTACCCTGATGTGATCCTGATGACTGCCAGCAAATGTCTGCATGTTTACCCAGGGATAATCAATAACACTTTGGGCTCAGAAATGGTGATTGTTTACAGGATGGTCTTTCACTTGTCTATCTGTGAATTAGAAATTGGGTATCAAACAAACCTCCTTTTGAACAATGAGGATGGTAGTCCTTTTTTACTTGCAAAGATTTGGGAATTAAATTTTAACCAAGGCTGTCTGAGAATCTTCTGTCAGGACAGTTCTCTGATGGAAAATGCATATTATTAGGCATTATCATCAGCTGAGATTTAATGTGAAGAAAACCTTTTATTTCTCACTCTCTAGGATGAATAGAGGGAGTGATCCTTGCCTCTCTGCTCAGATAAAACTTCAGGAGCAGCTGCCAGGTGGGGATGAACAGCAGCCACCTTTCTGTCTGTTCCCCTCAGCAGCATCATTGGAAGCCAGGCACTGGAAAAGGGCAAAGCAGAAAGACACAGGAGGCTGTTGCTCAGTCTTATGGGTTTTATAAACAACCACTGTTGAATCTTCTTTCTCCTTAGAAACAGGGAGGGAAAATGGGGGAAGAAGGAAATGCATAGATAAGGAGCCAAACCCTTAATAACAAGCACTTAGAATTTCCACAGGTGCATTTCTGGTACAGTGAACTGATAAAAAGTGTAAGACAGGCACATGGTGTTAGTTTAGGTTATTATTCCTTGACAGTCAGAGGCCAGGTGAATTCATCTGACATGAGGCAGGAGTGGACATAAAATCACAGAATGGTTTGGGTTGGAAAAGGACTTAAAGATCAATCCAGTTCCACCCCATGCCATGGGCAGGGACACCTTCCACTATCCCAAGTTGCTCAGAGCCCCATCCAGCCTGGCCTGGAACACTTCCAGGGATGGGGCAGCCACAGCTTCTCTGGGAAACCTGTGCCAGGGCCTCACCACCCTCACAGGGAAGAATTTCTTCCTAATACCCAATCTAAACCTTCTCTGTTTAAATCCATTCCCCTTTGTCCTGTCACTACATCTCCTTGTAAAAAGTCTCTCCACATCTTTTTTGTGGGCTTCCTTCAGGTGCTGGAGGGCTGAGCAGTTTGATGTTGCTTTGTTGTCACAGTGCTCTGCTCAGCTGGATCCAGCTGCAATCTCCCCATAATTTAGAGATAAACAGCAGCTGAGACATCTCCTCAGAGCAGAAGCATGGCCACGGAAACCTCTGAATCTGTCACTGCAAGCTGGATAGGCTTACATGTAATTGAAGGAATGCTGGAAGTAGATCCATTAAGTGGGTTTTCAGTAGCACTGATGTCCTTCCAACAATACAGGCAGAGGAATGACTCTCAGGTCAGTGTTGCCTCTACACAGAGGTTGGAGTTCCTTTTTCAGAACACGCTCTTGCACTACCTTTACAGAAACATCTGCCAAAGGGGTCCACTGGAGTGTAAAACAGCCTGATTCTTCCAGTGTTCCTGGGGGATGTGCTTAGGAGAGAGCACTGATTGATTGCAGAGAAAGAAATTTGTGCAAGAGCCTGGCTTGGCAAACATTTTTCTTGTGTAACTTCCCTTGTATGTTTATTGGGAGCACACAGGGAGTGTTTTGCTGGGCTGCAATGTCTCCACAGCCTGTGCATCAGGTGCTGCAAAGAGCTCAGCATTTCCAGAATTATTGGAATAATCTCAGCATTTGCAAAATTATTGGTCATTTTGGGCTTACAAAAATAGATGTGATCTTTAAGGCTCCATTCCAATAGCTGGCTCTGATGACAGCTCAGAATGCCTCACAAAATGAAGTGCAGTTAATGCTATTTCTGTCCTGAGCTGATCTATGGGGATTTTTTAAATTATTATTCTTAAATATTAATAGCAATGTTTCCACAAATGATCTGAAGTTCAGAAATCCACATTTCCTGATCATTTAGTCAATCCATTCCTCAAGCTAGGTGCTAGTTATGCTGAAATGGCTGAAAGAGCACTTCTCAGCAGGGTAAAAAACTGCAGGATTGGGTTCACTGTCCTTAGATGAAATGGTTCCCTTGGGAAAAATCCTAGAGAAGCTGCTCCTGAGAACCTACTGGGAAATAAGAAGGGTTCTGTTTGCTTTTTAAAAGTCCGGAATACTTAATTTATTTTTAGATGTCTGGCAGTGAATCTGGCTGCTTTAGGGATGCTTAAGCACTTCCTAAATTCAAGTGAGGTTCCTTGTTTTTCCTCCAACACCAAGATGCCAGCAATAGTTTTGATTCCACAGACCTGTCAGCTTAGTTATATTTGCTTAATTGACAGTCTGATAAAGCCTTGTTTGCAAATATCTTGGTTCCAAGGGTTTGACTGGCCTCACACAGGCAGAGATATGTAACAGGAAAAGGTTAGGAGATGATGTATGTTGTAAAGAAAGCTTTCCCTAAAAATCAGGGGCTACTCAAAGCAGAGTTCTAAAAAGGGTTAGTATGTGATGATGTGTACAAACAGGAACTGAAATTTCTGGGTTTTCAGGGCTGTGGAACTAAAACATGATAGTAGCTTTATGGCTGACATTCAGAAACAGCTTCCACGAGAAATGTAAGGCTCCTCTTCATCTTTTAACAAATAATTTAGGTATTCTCCCACAGGGGATTATTGACTTCAGTGAGAGCAAAATGAGAAAAGAATTCCAGTCTGAAGCAACTGGAGTTTGAAACCTTGCTATGGGAAAGGCATTATGCATTTTTCATAGAGAGCAATAAAATATTAATTCCTTTTAGTGAATTAGATGAGCACTATAAAAAAAAAAAATATTAGAACCGGGGCAAAAGAATTGCATTATTCAACCACATCCTCTTCATTACATTGTTATTAAAGAGACGTTCAATATATTTTGAGAGGAAAAAGCCTTTTATAGTACTGGTTATTACAGCAAAAAGTTAAAATTTTGTCAGTCTTGGGAAAGAGAACTGAGGCTGAGGGAGATGCTCCCACTCCTTTCTTTCTAAAGAAGTGAGCATCAACATTATAATTAAGGAATTTTGTTTGACCCTTGTGCTGGAACAGCATTTTACAGAAGTGTTCATCAGAAAAGCCCTCAGCAGTGTGAGAGCCTGGCTCCACTGACATCCTAGGCTCACAGTGATTCCAAAAGAGGTCAGAGGGATTCCACCAGCTGAGGAAAACTGCTCCCATGCTTGTCCCTCCAACAGTACCTAAGTTACTATAAAAGGCTTCTCCTGAGTCCAACATTGTGTAGTATTTGTTCCTTACAGTCACGGTCCATTGGGTGCTGACATCTTCACAGTAAGCCTTAACCTGGTAATGCTATAAAAAGTTAATTTTATGGATTTCTTGTTAAACTCCAAAGGGTGGTTTAGGAAGATTTGTTTTACAGGCAGACTGTGCCTGTTCAGGGTGGATTTAAAAAAAACCAAAAACAAACAAAAACCAACAAAACAAACAAAACAAAACAAAAAAATCCCGAAAGTGGTGGTGGTGCTGCTGTTTTTCCTCTTCCCAAGAGCTGAGGCCTGGTTTGGCAGCTATTAGGAAACTCTTGGATATAAGTGGATAAGACAGATCTAATAGGAGAGATGTCATGGAAAGAGCGTGATTCACTGCTTTGGGCTGTGCAAAGAGCTCAGATCCCTGGTTTAATCTGGTGTTAGGTGCCAGCTACACGTCCATAGTTTGACACCAGCACTAGGACAGAGCGCTTTTTCCCTTGGCTCCTGGTGATCCTGAAACTTTCTTCCCCTCTTGAGGAGCCTTTCCCGCATGCCTCAGGTTGATCAGATCACAGTGATAATTATATATTGGTGCTGTAGATTATGATCTGCAAGCAGCAGCTGGGGCTTGGAGAAAACCCTTTCCTTGTAAACCCTCTCTCTCAAAGAGGTTTTACAGCAAAGTTCTCCCAGATCTGCTTTCAAGATTAACACAGAAGGCTTTAAAATGCATCTAGTGCTTAAAACTGTGACTCTGCCAAGCTCCAAATCTTGAAAAAGCTTAAAATTGGAGTTCTCATATAAATTTGCAGTATAGCTCTCCTCCATTGCATTTTAACACATTGTTCAGGTTCCACTAAGCTGTAGCACAGGACATAGCCAGGGAAGTGCAGTGGCTTTTGTTTCCTAGATAGTGGACATTTAAGGATGAGACCCCAGTGTATTCCTGATAAAACAAGAGAGGCAACATTGCTGGGAAAACTGAAGAAAAAAACCCCAAAAAGCAGTGAGCGCCTCAGATTTTCTTGTCTTTTTTCTCTACCTTGCCTACCTCACTGAGCAATGGGGTCATTTATGTATTAGCTTTCATTTTTTTTGCCTGTTTACTTATGGAGCCAGTTCCTCTTGCCCTGAAATCTGATTCAGATTGAAAGAATCAGAAATTGTGGTTCTCCAGTGGTTTTCAGAAAGTCCAGGAACAGACAGAGATGATTCTTGCCTGGGTGATTTTCTGTCAGATATTTTTCATCCTTACCTTATCTGTGATTCTTATGCTTTTTATTCAGCTTTTCTGCAATGCCCCACTGCTTTTCAGCAATTTTTGCTCAGGGGAAGAGATGACTTTTGTTACAGAGCTGATCTTACATCTGGTTTTTATTGCTGTCTATTTGAAGACTGACTTCATGTTCCAGTGGCCAAGAAGAGGGGAAGTTTTTATAGCCTTTATAGCCAAGAAGGTGGGAAGTTTGTGTGAATGGATTTAGTCTGATTCTGACTTTCGTACATCAGGTTGAGCTTTAATTTAATTTGGTGTCTATTTGGTTTATATTCGGTAATAATAATCCCAAAATAATAAGTTCAATATTATATTTGAGCAGTCTGGTAAAGCCTTTTCTGCCCTAGCTGGAAGGTTTCTTGTTGATCTTAAGACTGCTTGAATGAGATTTTTTCATGTCGCTCTCTACCTCTGAGCTAATTTTCTTGTTTGTTTTTATTTGGAAAGCCTCTGCTAAAACAAACCAGGAGGGGGAAAAAGGATTTGGATGTCTCTGAAACAAAGTTGGTGGAAAATCTTTTGCTCTGCCTGTCAGAAGTTATACTAATTCTGCTACAAAGCTCTCCTACTTTTTGTGCAGAGCCAGAAAATTTGGCAGGGAGGCTATTCTGACATTATGGTGCTTTCTGCCACCCTTGAAGAAATTTGCTCAACGCATTTTTTAAAATGCATTTCTTCAGAGACTTGTCAGGGCTTTTCCATGGAAATCTCTGAGGATTTATTTGCTCTGGAAAGACCAGATGTTCCTGTACCAGTGGGAGGGACTGTTCTGGCTGGCCAAGACCTGCTGCTCCTGGCAGGGAGGGATGGGATAACAGGTGGCAGGCTGAGAGCTGTGGCTCCAGGGATTTCCATGCCTGCAGGCAGGACACTGGGAAGCCACTGGAATGGGATGAAGGGAGAGGCAGCCTGAGGTGAGAGAAGGAACACAGTGCTACCAGCTGTGTCCTCACAAGTGGGGACATGACCCTATTTTAGCCAGATGACCTCTGGCAGTCTCATCACTTCCATTCCAGGGGTGAACAGAAATCCCTGTGAAGGGCAATTCGAATTTACAGGAAGGCCAAATCCTTTCCCTCCCCTCTGTGGCTGGGACTGTTGGCAGGCAGAAGGGCAGGATGTTCCCAGTGTCTTTCTGGGAAGGGGCATCTGAAAAAACATCCAATGTATTTACATGGGAAATACTAAAGGGATTTAAAAATAAAGGTTTAAAAGTTACTCATCTGTAGATAGGATTTTGGGGGAAAACCCAAGACAAACACAGTATTAAAGGCAATTTAGATTGGCAGAAGTACTTGAAAGCTAAGAAATGTTTGTGTGAAAGTTTCTGCTGCAGCCTGTTTTGTCTTCCTGTCCTCCATTTATCCCAGTATTGTGACAAAATCTTCAGTTATACCATTATATGTTTTTGCCAGTACAAGAGCCTGTCCTCATTCAACACACAGAAAGGACAGTGTTCCAGGAACAGTCCGGGATGATCCAGGGAATGGGACTGTCACCTTCACTTCATGGAAGTGCAATTCTTCTTCCTTCAGTCAGCAATGGCACAAGCACCCTTTTCCAAGGCTGGGACAGAGAGTGCTCAAGGCCTGGCTGCATGGGGCTCTGAGCAGCCTGGGCAAGGGGAAGATGTCCCCTCTGCCAATGGGAGGGGTTTGGAATAGGATGGTCTTTAAGATCCCTTCCAACCCCGGCCATTTTATGATTCTAGGACTGGGATAGATGGTTTCCCATCAGGGAATATTCAGGGTTACTTCTGTTTTGAGAAAACTGGGACTTTTTAATCCAGATGCCCCAACCCTCCTCACCTTGCTGTGGTCTGGTGCTTTGAGATCTGCAGTTACACAAATTGAGAATTGTTTTTGCATTTTTTTCCCTCTTGGAGTGTAAAACAAATAGGAAAGCCAAGGTTTCATTGCCCATATGCAGTGAAATTGCTGCTCTTTCCTATCCTAAGTGAGTCTGGCATTCTTTGAGATGCAGAGCAATGTTGCAAACCCAGGACTTCACTTGGACTAGAATAAAGAGGCTGAAGGCACTCAGGGATCTGACCATAAACATTTGATGCCACAGCAGTTGATTCTCTAATGCCTGGAAGTATGTTAATAAATATCCTTCATGTTTCTCCTGCTTTCCGGTGAGAGAACAAACCAGGAGAGCTCCTGTTTCCGAGTGGTATGCCTAACAGCTCCAGGGCTCAAGCTAATTTTGCTTCCCTCCCCTGTTCAGCACTCTCGTTTATAGATTTATGACTCTGAGTAAGAAGGGAAGTATGAAGTTGGCTGTAATTGGTACTGTGCATAAGTGTAAATTACCATTTCAAATGGGGATGCTCTGCCAGCTATTGCATTTTTTCTTCCCTGTCTATTGCTCTTTTTAGACAGTGGGGATTTGTTTGATATGTGGAATATTTTGGCTCCTGGGAAATGAATCCTACCCCAGGGATTCCAGCCTGTGGGAGGTTCTGTTGTGCCTTCCAGGCTGCACATTAAGGTGTTGCTGGATGATTTTAGAGGTGCACTGATCACCAAAATATACTGCAGGTATGGAAGGTATTCTTCTTGTTTCTTCAATTGATGAGGTGAGTGTTACCAATGTCACATGAGCAAAGAATGTCAAGTTCTGCTGAAGGCCCAGTGGTCAGCCAGCATCTCCAGCACTTACTGGGCAGCCTTCAGCCCCAAAAGGAGTTTCAGAAAAGGGATATGAAAAGTATTTTGCTACTAGGCTGCAAGCAAGTGAAGAAACTGTAGTAGGGTTATAGAAATGAGAAGCTCCATAATTAGGAAAAGTACCTGAATGTGGGAAGCAGAAGATAAGGGTAGCACAGGAGCTGTGGAGGAGGGAATTGGAAAATTCAGGAGATGATAGGGTAACTGGGAAATGCAGGAAGACAAGAAAGTGGTTAAGAAGTTTTGCATGCCCTAGCTTCGAACCTGGATTGCTACTTGGGATACCTTAGTTTTGGAGCAAGAGTCTCTGAGTTTGGCTTTCCTGAGAAAATGCTACACAGACACAACTTTTTGGCAGCTGCAGTGCTGATCACATCAAATCCTGCAAAAGGGAGCTAAAGGAAATCCAAAATTACACAAAATGTTACCCAAAATGCTGAGACACGTTTGGGGGTGCATCCAAGGGAATGGTTGAAACTGAACTCCTGTGCTGCAGATTGACAGTGCCTGCACAGACCAAGCCTGGAAAAACAATGTCCCTCCAGTTTTTGCAGCAGGATGAGATCCCAGAACTGGGTGTCCTGTGCTAGTCAGAATGATTTTCCCCATGAATTCCGAAGGGATTTTTTTGCACCTTGGCATTAATGACCAACACAGCCTGCAGGAGGATGTTGTCATCATAAACTCTTGAACCACAGTGAGGTGCCAGACCTGAGCTTGGAGATGTGATCACAGCCACTGCCTCAAAGAGGAGCTTAGTGGCACCCTGAGGTGGCACTGGCCTCGTGGTGTTGGGTTCAGAGTCAGCACCCAAATATCTCTCTAGGGAGCGTTAGGGTGCAGCAGTGTGGCTTTTGGGAACACTGTTCTTGTCCGCCCCGGCAACTCTGGGTCTCCCTTGCCTCCAGCTCTGCAAACTGTGTGCCATCAGGAGCTCCTGGCCCAGCAGGATCTGCACGAAGGCTGAATTGTGGCAGCTGGCATTGCCTCTTAATATAGAAGTGCGGGGTGTGGCTGCACAGGCACCGTGCTGCAGGCTGCACGCTGAAAAGAGTTGTGCTGCACAACGCAAGGGCTTCTGGCTTTAATACCGAGCCTGAGGTGATCCGTGAGCGCATCAAAGGAAAGACAGAGGCTTCTGAAGGGCTGTCAGGAGCCAGCCCAGGTGGTGCAGAGCAGCCTGAGTGCTTGCTCGGAGCTGGACTGTGGCAGGAGGGTGGGAAGGGATGGGATGCAGGGAGGGAGCACCTCGGTTGTCTGCAGCAGCTTCCCAGGTAACGGGAAGCCCAGAGCTGTGCAGTAGGGAATGCCTGTGTGGGCTGGAAAATGGTCCTGCAAGCCGTGCTGGAGCTGCACGCTGTCTTTGCTCTGTTGACTAAAGCTTGCTCCTTCAAAACCAGCACAGGCTGAGCTCTGTCATGTACATGTGCCCTGTGTGTCTTCTTAGAAACCTTGGGAGCTTTCCCATCCCTCCCAAAAGCTTTTTTGAAAGGACTTCTCAACAGTTAACCCTGCAAATGAATAAATCATAATTATGATTCAAATAATCCCAGGAATGAATCATTCATTGTAATAATTGAAAAGAAATTTCTGCAAGAAGCATTTTACTATTACAAAGGCAAACATCGATTCTTTTTTTTTTTTTTTTAATAATAAGTATATTCTACAGCAAAGTCTTTTTCATCTGGCTGCCATACCCCAATTATGTATAATATGAAACAAAAATATGCTTCCTCGTGTGACAGCCATCTCTCCATAAAGGAAAAAAAATATGCTTTCTTTTGCAACAGCCGTCTTCAATGCTAATGAGTAAGAAGGGAAAGGGGATTAAGTGACATTTAAATCATATTCACCTCCTTCCTGAGAACAGAGCCAAAGAAAGCAGGGACAGTCAGCTGGTCAAAATGTCCAGAGCCTGAACCGGGAATTGCCAACTAGTTAGGAGGGATGGGTAAAAAGGGGAATGTTTTCCTCTAGATCCATGCTGCTAAGAAATGGTGTAGGCTAAGCCATGGCTTGCAGCCAGCAAAGGCATCAGATGCTGCGATGATAAAAGCTTGGTTAATAACATTTAGAACCGACAAAGGGCTTTCAAGGGAAAGACAGACTTTTGCCTGGGAAGGATGGAAGCAGAGTCACCTGTTAACCCCATTTTCGGGTTGTTTCAGGAGAAAGTACAGTGCTGTGAGTTTCTCTGAGCTTTCAAATGCGGAGCGTGACAGGGACAGGGCAAGCCACAGGTTTCTAAAAGCCAAAAGAGGTGGTAGTCTGTTTGCTTGTGAAATGCAGATTCTGATTTTGGGGAGACGTAGTGCTGACTGTGCAGTGGTGGACAAAAAAAAATAAATATATATATATATAAAAAAATAGCAAGCTCACGTGATTGGTATGTGGGAAAAGAGGCAAACTCGATCCGCCCCAAATGAGGAGAGAAACTGCATTTACCTGTGTCTTTCCCCTTCAAACATGTTGCACTGTTTACTGCGACAGGTTGTCTCCATCTGTGGATGGTCCAATGCCACCGTCGTGCTTGCATCATGGCAGTGACATTTATAAATGGAGGTCCGCGAGGCACAGGCATGGACTGACTGGCTCAAGGTCAACTCCAGCCTACGGCGGGGACGGGAACAACACCGAGGTCAGCCCGATCCCACGGCTGAGCTCTGAGCCCTGCCCGGAGCCGGCGGTGTTGGACAGCCCCCAGCAGGGGTTTGCCTGAAGGGACAAGGGCAGGATTCCAGGGCGGAAAGGTGGGCTAAAGAAGGGCGGCGGCGGTGCCGCCCTTCTGACCAGCTGTTGAGAAGCTCCTGACCGGAGAGCTGATCCGCCAGCGCCTTCCCCTCGGGGGTCTTCGCCCAAAAGCCGGCGCCCTTGGGCTGGGGCAGCTGCGTCCTCCGCGGCGGGGGGAGAGGTGGGGCGAGCATCCCCCGTCGGCGGGTGCGCGCGTCCGTCTGGAGCTGAGCGTGTCGGCGCTGCCGCGGCGTGTGTGTCTGTGTCTCTCTGTCTCCGTGCGGGTGCTTGCGTGTGTCTGCGTGTGCCCCTCTCCCCGTGTGTGACACCGTGCGTGTGTGCTCGTACAGCTCCCTCTCCCGCTCTCTCTGTCGCGTGTCTCGGTGTCTGTGCGCCTCTGTCTGTGCGCGGGGAGCGCAGCGCGGAGCCGGGCGCGGCAGCAACGGCAGCAGTAGCGGCAGCAGGAGCAGCGCGGTGCCCCGAGCCCCGCGGCCGGAGGAGGAGCCGCTCCGGGAGCCCCGCGGAGCCGCCGGGCGAGCGCGGCCGCACCGAGGCGCAACAGGCGGATGGCGGCGGGCGGCGGGCGCTGAAGGCGAGCGGGGCGAGGCCGAGGGGCAGCGAAGGGCAGGCGAGGAAGGGCAGCGCCGGGCAGAGCGGGCGGGATGCGGGCGGAGGAGCCGCTGGCGCTGGCGGCCCCGCGGGCGGGCGGCGAGGCGGAGGCGGAGGCGCCGGGCGAGGAGCGGAGCGGCGGCAGCTGCTGCAGCAGCGAGCGCCTGGTGATCAACATCTCGGGGCTGCGCTTCGAGACGCAGCTGCGGACCCTCTCCATCTTCCCCGACACGCTGCTGGGCGACCCCAGCCGCCGGGTGCGCTATTTCGACCCACTCCGCAACGAGTACTTCTTCGACCGCAACCGGCCCAGCTTCGACGCCATCCTCTACTATTACCAGTCCGGGGGGCGGCTGCGCCGGCCGGTCCATGTGCCCCTCGACATCTTCCTGGAGGAGATCCGCTTCTACCAGCTGGGCCAGGAGGCTATCGAGACCTTCCGGGAGGACGAGGGCTTCATCCAAGAGGAGGAGAAGCCCCTGCCCCAGCACCACTTCCAGCGCCAGGTCTGGCTGCTCTTTGAGTACCCCGAGAGCTCCGGGCCGGCCCGGGCCATCGCCATCGTCTCCGTGCTGGTCATCCTCATCTCCATCGTCATCTTCTGCCTGGAGACCCTGCCCGAATTCCGCCAGGAGCCCAAGGCCCCCCAGCCTGGCTTTGGGGAGGTTGTGCCTCTCGGGGATGAGGCGCTGCTCCTGCCGCCGCTGCCACCGCCGAGCGGGACCCCCCCACCCCTGCGTCCCGTCGCCGGCTCCGGCCCGTTTTTCACAGACCCCTTCTTCCTCATCGAGACCCTGTGCATCATCTGGTTCTCCTTCGAGCTCCTTGTGCGCTTCTTTGCCTGCCCCAGCAAGCCCGAGTTCTCCCGCAACATCATGAACATCATCGACATCGTGGCTATCATCCCCTACTTCATCACCCTGGGCACCGAGCTGGCTCAGCAGCAGCAGCAAAAGCAGCAGCCTGGGAGCAGCAGCAACAATGGGGGCCAGCAGCAAGCCATGTCCCTGGCCATCCTCAGAGTCATCCGCCTGGTCAGAGTCTTCAGGATCTTCAAGCTCTCCAGGCACTCCAAGGGGCTGCAGATCTTAGGGAAGACTCTCCAGGCCAGTATGAGGGAGCTGGGCCTCCTCATCTTCTTCCTCTTCATTGGGGTGATTCTCTTCTCCAGTGCTGTCTACTTTGCAGAGACTGATGACCCTGACTCGCTGTTCACCAGCATCCCTGATGCGTTCTGGTGGGCAGTGGTGTCCATGACCACTGTGGGCTATGGGGACATGTATCCCATGACCATTGGTGGCAAGATTGTGGGCTCCTTGTGTGCCATTGCTGGTGTGCTCACCATTGCCCTGCCTGTACCTGTCATCGTGTCCAACTTCAACTACTTCTACCACCGAGAAACTGACCACGAAGAGCAGTGCCAGTACACCCATGTCACCTGTGGCCAGCAACAGTCACCCTTCTCTGAGCCCAAGAAGGGGGACAGTAATCAGTCCCTCAGCAAATCTGAATTCCTGGAAGCAGAAGACCTGGAGTCCATGAAATATTCCAACTTCATTCCTCCTAATAACCAGGGATATAAAGAGAAGAAAATGCTGACAGAGGTGTGATGGGTTTTGTTGTCCTGGGTCCAGACATGGAGCTGCAAGCTGCTTTTACAGTTGTCTTCCTACAAGCAGCTGGATCTATTCAGCATTTACATGCCAGACTGTGAATTGTGATACCGTAAACAGAATGATTGTGATAATGGGCTCTTCTGGCCTGATTTGCTGTTTCTCATTACTGTGTGCAGCCAGAAATGTTCTTGCTTTATTCTGTGGAGTGTTAGCTGTCATCCCCACTCCCTTGTGCATTTCTCTCTCTGCTTTTGATGGCTGCTTTAGTCCATCGTTTGCTCCGAAACCAAGTCTTGTTGCTCCACTAGCAGAGAAGCCCTTACCACTACTTCATCAGAAGCATTCAGCAGCCTAAACAGTTAAAGGGGCTACAAACATCTGGCTCGAGCTGTGCTTTCAGTCCTTGTGCCAGCGCAATGCCCTTGGCTGTGGGATCAGTCACGCCTGCCATGCCATTGCCTTTGAATAATGGAAACGCTGCAGCCAGGATCACAGGGAGCTCTGCAGCTGTAGGGGAAAGCCAGCAAGAAGATGCCTGCCTTTTTTGCAACCCTTGGCATGCTAAAAGATCCTCCTGGTTTGTGTTTTAAAAAAAAAAAAAGGGTGCATAAGTCAAAAATCTCTTTGCTACTTGTGACCATACATCATGCATGCATCAAAAACAAGCTTAAAGCAGTCAACAGGCTGGGTGAGGATTCTCTGGGTGTTTTGAGCTTATCTCAGCCTTATTTATGCCAGTGCCCTAATGTTAATTGGCTTTTATAGTATCAACTCAATCTTCATAGTGGTAAGTGCCTTCTGATGCAAGGCGTGTTTGAGTAAATTCATTTGTTTTCTGCAGAGTTAATCTTCACACAATAGCGTTTAATGAGATGTGCTTTGTGCTTCAGATACCCAGCTCTGTATTCAGGCATGTGAGAGCAGTTGACTCCGCTGCTTTTTTAACTGAGCATTTGTGTTGCTGAGGGAAGTTTGCATGTTGGCGTTTTGTTGATGTGGCAGGAAAATCCTGACCACAGACAGCTCTGCACCTGTGCTGTGTGAGGATTGCGCTGGTTTAGCAAGTCACAGGCATAAAATGCCCCAGGGCGAGTGTGCCAACATTTGAAACTGAGACTGGCAGGGAAACAAACTTCCCTAAGCTGTCTGCACAAAGCCAGCAGCATCCTCCAGACCCTTTGAATAAGGGGAGAAATGGTGAGCCCTGAAGAGATGCTTTTGCTGTATTGCTGGCATAGCCAGTTCCTGGTATTTCGTGGATAGGAGGGACAGCAGTGTTTTTGCACTTGGTTTTATGAGAGCAATTTGTGCCAGACATGCAAAATATGCATAGTTGGGCCCGCACTGCCAGGTTTGCCAAGGGACCAGAGATTTCGGTCTTCAAATACATGTATTGCTTCCCAGATAATTTCATTAGTTTCAGCAGCTATTCCTTACACCTAACTTTAAAAATGTTTTGAGCTCTGCCAGCAGGTGAGAAAGGGAAATAGATGCTTTCAGATTCCACTGGCAGATTTTCCTGCAAGGAAAGTCCTTATTTTAATTCTGAGTGTTTATTCTGCATTCATACATCTGCATGTGTATGAAAGCAAAAGCAGCCATTAATGCCTTGCATCACACTGTATAAAATGCATATTGGAATGTACTACGTATTGCATGGGACATGTGTGATACAGAAATAATGCCAAGGTGCAAAAATACAGAGAATAGATTTTATACATATATTGTGCTTTTCAGCCATAAGACTAAGAATGCTAAATGCATATCATAGAATCATAGAATGACCTGGGTTGGAAGGGATCTTAAAGGTCATCTCTTCCCAAAGAGGGACACCTTCCACTAGACCAGGTTGCTCAGAGCCTCATCCTTTTATGTAGTCAAAACTGGCTATAGAACTGTTTGTGAGGTGGGATCTGTTTGCATCTTCATTACCCTGCCTATTTTCAGTTGTCTTGAGATATGGCTCCATGCCTAGAGTGCTTTTATTGTGCCCTCTCTCCCTCCTGGCCCTGCTCATATGGTAGAAGTTGTTTGTGCAAATCCTAACGACTCCATTTCTCCAGAGTCACGTTGCCTTGTCAATTATGTTTAGTGTGCAGGGATCTCTCTTTGGATCAGCACACAATTATTGTAGTAAAACCTCTGCTCTCTCTCTTTCTGAACTCAGCAGGGAAATGCCACTTGTCTCTGTCTGGGAGAAGCAAGTTTGATATGGTGAGGGCTCCTAGCTCAGAGGGGTTTGCCTGAATAAAGCCTAATTTCTCTTTGCTTCATGGGACTGAGGCAAAGGTTTGTGAAGGTCTGAGACTTTGGGACTAATTCTGCATCCCTTGATGTGTGTAATCAGCTAGTGGGTAAATTGTCTGGGTGAATAAGTGGGACTGAGGGGCATGGTGGCATCTCTGTTGATTTTGTGCAAAACTTGTCCAGTTCTTGGTGTGTCTTAGTCTTGGTGGTGTTCTTAGTTGTGTTTTGAGGTCACCTTAATGAAATCTTTTCTGTGAGGCCAAGAGAGGAACTCTTCTTCAAATTTTGTTTTGCTAGAAACTAGCTAGAAACTAGCAAAAGATGCTGCTATTTAAGAAGGATGTTTCAAGGCTGCTGCCCTCTCCCAGCAGAATGCCCATGTTTGGGAATATTTTATGCCTGAGTCTATCAGCTGATAAAAGTTCCCCCAAAGTAAGATATAAAAAATTCAGGTTGAACCCAAGTTCAGGAGAAGTCATGAGACATGCTGAGCATACGTCAGAAAATTCCTGTGCTCATTTCTCCCCCTGGGCCCAGCCCTGTTGGCCCTGCCGGGCAGGAGCCCTCCCTGCCCAGAACAGATTTTCTGTGCCCAGAACCAGCACAACAGACGGCTGGGCACCGAGACTCCAGCAAGAAAAAAAGATGTGAGGCAGATCACTGATAGCACAATCCCAGCGTGTCTGCCGCAGATCCTCTTGGAAAGAGGTGTCCTGCCCTTGGGTGGGAACCAGAAGTGAGTTTCCAGGTGGAATCCAGCAGTGAGTTTCTAGTGGGTTTTGGAATCTCCCGCCTGCAGATTGCACTGAAGGTGCAAAGGAATTCTGTGGTGAACAAGGCAGCTCTGTGCAGTTTTTGTGAGCCACGTTTGTCAGTTCCGTAAAGAAAGTGCACATGAAAATGTGTAAAGCAGGGGTGGTGTTTGCTCCCTGTGCTTTCTGTGTTGGCTCTAAGAGAAATATAGAACACCAGCAGAAGCATGGAACTGTAACCTCGGGAATCATTTGGGAATGATGCTGAAGAAATCCTTCTCTAAGCACCTCCTGAAAAGCAGTGAAATCCCAGAGTCATCAGTAATGCCACATGTTACAGAACTTGTGGAATTTGACCTTTTTTAAGGAGGCTTCAGTTTGGTTTTTTTTTCACATGACTGAAATGACACAGTGGCACCCGTGCCATTGACTTTACCAGAGGTCTCATGCCACCAAATCACAGAGATGCTTTCAGAAACCTTAATTCAAATTCTCAGCCCTTAGCACTACCCCTGGCTGCTCAAAATGCAAATCTGTTTCCTTCTGAAGGTGAAGCCAAGTAGGCACCTCCAGGGACTTGTTTCCATAACAACCTCCCGGACTGTTTCTCTCTGTGCTGTGACTGTGGCTACAAGCGAAAGCACTCCACGAATATTTTGTGTTCAGATATCAGCACCTTATCTTTACAGATGTTTTCTTTGCTTATTGGAGCTGATCCCATCACCTTATATCATGTACAACTGCCCTGTCCAACTTCAGGTGGGCAGTCTCCAGCCTTTGAAAGCAGGGAGTGCAAACCTGGAGATGGGAAGAGATTTTATTTGTGTGTCCTTGCAGACACAGTGCTGGAGAGTGTGTGAAGGACAATCTGAGCACTCAGCCAGGAAACTGAGGGGCAATCAGCCTGTGAATGTAGAGTCATCTGGGTGCCTGGTGACAAGGAATACAAGAATACAAGCTAAAGCATTACATTAAAGACCCAGAAATTCCTCTTGCAGCAATCTCACTAGAAAATAGTTTTGCAGTGGAAGAGACTATTGCTCCTTCCAGATCCTGTGGCTGGTTTGTGATTGTTGGTTCTCCTGATATTTTTCCCATGGCACTTGCACCAAAGCAGGACAGGGCAAAAAATCATCTCCTTGGAGGTGGGGAAGGAAGGAAAGGAAGAATTTTACTGAGGACACCATTTTTTTTTTATCCACACAAAGGACTGGAAGCATGAAAAGCATGAAGATCTGTTCTGTGGTGTTTTGCTGGTGGATTCCTGCTCTTACCTCCAAGGTGAAACTCCTGTTCTGCTTCTTCTAGGAAAATGTTGGAATTTGGGATTTTTGAGTAATTTTTGATTTGGGCCTTTTTGATCCAGCTTTCATGGATAAAAATTTACTGTACAGCAGCCATGCAGGTGAAGGTGACTGCACTTGGTCTTGTCCCCTGGGTCCTCTCATTCAAAGGTTCCCTATGAGATAAAGAAGAATGAGTGTAAAGAAAATTCAGGGCAGCAAGAAACAGAGTAAGGACTGAAGTGTCTTCCATATGGTGATGGAAAGGAACAAACAGCTCCAGCTCCAGCATCTGCTGCTATAGCAGAAATAGGTAAGGTTTCTTTTTGTTCTGGGAAATTAATGACCAAGTGTTTCTTGAAATTAATGAGGAAGTATTTCCTAATTAAGATTTGCAGCCTAAAGGGAGAATTTGGTTCTAGGTGAAGAAAGAAAGATAATTATAAACTACAGAAATGTAGTATGAGCCAGAACCTCACCATCTGCTAATTCAAGCTGGCAAAACTCCTTTAAGTACAACTACCTTGGATTATATCAGGCTCCAACTTCAATCTTCTGCATCAAATCCAAGCATATATACTGTTTGTTCAACTGCTTTTTTTATTTTGTTCTTTTCTTGAGGTCCTGTTTACATCAGGGAAAGATCTGCAGATTGCAGCAGGAGTCAACCACAGCTTTCCCAAAAGCTCTCATCTGACTCAAGTCCAAGTAAGTCCTACCAAACTCGGCAGAGCTAAGCTTAACTTGACCTTTATATTGGCAAAAATTAAGAGCAGCAGCATTTTATGCATTTATTTCTCAGTGGTGGAAAGATGTGGACAGATTCATGGGGAATTGGAAGATACTGCCCTCCATGGCAGTCCTGTGAGCACAAGATAGCTCTGTTTGTGCTGCTGTAACCAAAAGTACAGTCTTGAGCCCTTCATCGCTGCTCTTTGAAGCTTGCACTGGAGACAGATCCCCCTCTGAAGACATTTGCAGCCGTGTTATCAGCAGGTTCACAGGAGAAAACCTGAATTGCAGGCACCTGCTTTAGGCATAAGGAGGGGAGCAGGTGTTGGCAGGATGAAAAGACTTAATCCCCTGATGAAAGGAACCAGGGGATGCTGGGTGTCCTTAGCTGCCACCAAGGACTGTGGCTGAGGAAACTGCCTGCCAATTTCAAGGAGCTCTTCTTGTCCAGCCTGGAGTCCTACATAATACAAGACCCTACCCAGGGAGATAAATCCAGAAAAACCTTTTTGGGGAAAGCAGACAAGGACTGTGCTAATTAACAGTGCAGCATATGCTATCAGTTCATGTTAATTCCATGTCCTTTTGCCTCTTTGGGTGAGTTTTCCCTTGCTCCAGGGAAGTCTGGGGCTTGTTGGCTGGCACAAGGAATTTGAATATTTGGAAAACTCATAGCTGAGGTCAGTGTGAGTTTTATGGTCCTACAACATTGACTGATCAACCCTCACCACTGGAAATATCCAGGTTGTCTGTAGTGCCAATTAATAAGAGGGGGCCCAAGAAAATAATTGAGCTTCGCTCTGTAAGACTTCTTAGTGAAAGAAAAGATAGGATTTGCAGGACGGAATGTGCTCATTGATTTCTGTGGTAACCATAAATACTGAAGCTGTGTTGACTATTCATTGGAGACAAGAATTAGGGGAAACTTTTGTCCTTACACAAAATATAATCAAAAATTCAGCAAGTCCTTCTTTGGCTTAATTTTCACCAAATTAATATAAAAATGTTTATTCAGAGGTGTAAGATTTTGGAATACCCTTTATCCAAAAGTGACATAAATGACAAGTTTATTGATTTAATTATGAAATCTAGCCATTGCTTGTTTGAAAAAATGTGGGGTCTCTATTCTGCTCTCTACCCAAGATTAGATAAATGTATCCTGAGGATAGTGGATGGTATGACTCCTGATTTAAATGAGTGTGTGAGAAGAATCAGGCCCAAAGAAGAGGGCTGTAAGTGCACATGACTAGGCTCTCTTCAGGGTGTTGTAGGTGCACATTGGTCCATTCACCTAAAAGATTGCATACAACTTACACCAACAAAAAGTTTAGCTTTTAGAGTACATATCAGTTTGTTCTCCTACATTCTCTGGAGGGAAATTAAATGGTATTTTACAAGAAAACTGGAACATTACTTCTTGCTGCTCCTTGATGCATCTGTTGTTTTCAATTAGCTTGATGGCATCCATTTTCAGAAAGCAGATGCTGCCCTCTTTTATACTGGTGCAATTCAGGAATAACTCCACTGACGTCAGTGAAGTGACTCCAAATTTATCCCTGGCGAAAGCAGAATTGGACCACAGTCTCTTTGTCTGCTCTGGAGCTCTGGGGAAGATGTGCCACTGCCACACCATAAGGTAAGGGCAAGTGCCTGTCTGCTGTGCTGTGCTTGGCATTTTTGTGTCCTTGACACCCCCACTCACCTGCCTGGCTGGAGCAGGAGCCAGGCTGGCCTGGGGCGTGCATGGACACCAAATTCCTCATGCTGAATGGAGAACTTGCTGGCTCTGGATTCCTGACCACGCTCCATCTTAGCTTCCCCTTGCCCTGGATATGTTTCTCACAAGGAGAGATTTTTAAGTTGAAGAAATGTAGTTGCAATTCTTAAGTAATAGAAGAACAGAAGGATGGCAGAGTAGATGTGGAGACAACCTCTGTGCCTCCTACATTTCTTTTGCTGTTAGGGCAATGTGAAAATCATTGCAGTCCTGGTAGGTTGGCTCTACATCTGCTGGTTACAAAGTTTCCATTTACAGGGAGTACTAGGTTCAGAAAAAATGGGGCTTTCCTTCTAACTTCTGATCTCAGTCCTGCCTTCCCTGAAACTGCACAGAAAACTTTGTGTAAAATCATCAGTTTGTTGTAATGGAAAATACCACTGGAGATGGGATGGATGAGGGTGAATAGAAGGAATGGTTGTGGAATCATGGAATGGCCAGGGTTAGAAGAGACCTTAAAGACCATCTCATTCCAACCCCCTGCCATGGACGGGGACACCTTGATTGCTCAGAGCCCCATCCGTTCTCATCTTGAATATCTCCAGGGATGGGGCAGCCACAGCTTCTCTGGGAAACCTGTTCCAAGGCCTCAGCAGCCTCACAGGGAAGAATTTCTTCCTGATATCCAATCTAACACTTCTCTCTGTCAGTGTGAAGCCATTGCCCCTTGTCCTGTCACTCCAGACCCTTGTCAAGAGTCTCTCTCCATCTTTCCTGTGGGTTCCCTTCAGGCACTGCAAGGCCACAGTGAGGTCACCCCAAAGCCTTCTCTTCCCCAGGCTGAACAATCCCAATTGTTCCCTCAGCCTTTCCTCCCAGCAGAGCTGCTCCATCCCTCTGATGTCCTTGGTGTCCCTGCTCTGGCCTGGCTGCAGCAGCTCCCTGTCCTTCATTCAGCCTGAGTGCCAGTGCCAGTAACTGAGCCACCAGAATATGGCAGTCATAAAAAATCTACATGCAAGTCTTGGTGAATCTCAGGACAAGCACGTTCAGTAATACCTGGGAAATGTTAACTCTGCAAAGCCTCATCTGGAATGCTGTGTGCATTGTTGGTGACCTAAATTTGGTCAGGCAGGATGCACAGAAGAACAGCAAGAATGATCAGGTAGATGCAAAGTGCTTTGCCAGTGGAAGCTGGAAGAGCCTGACTTTTTTAGGCCAGCAAAAGACTGATAAGACCTGTAGTTAGGAAAGTACTGGGGGCAAAATAACCAAAAGAAAAGAAAAACATGAAAAATTGTAAAATCTTCCCACTTTTCTTGTGTCCTCAGATTGTTTGCCGTACCATATGTTTACCTACAAAACATGAAGTCCTGGTGATTTTATTGTCAAATACTTGAAGTTTGTGGGTAGAAGGGAGAGCTAGGAGAGAAACTGTGAGTCTTGGGAGATTTTTTTCTCAGTGGGACTGTGGAGAAGGAACGTGGGGTAGAATGGTGTGGGAAATTCCATATCCCTCAAGGAGCTGGTCTGGAGGCAGAGAGCAAATTCACACCCTTTAAAAAAACCCACCAAAATCTGTTCACTGCTATTCCCCTCAACCTGAAATGGCTGCTCACCT
The DNA here is from genome assembly GCF_001522545.3 of Parus major. NCBI lineage: Eukaryota > Metazoa > Chordata > Aves > Passeriformes > Paridae > Parus > Parus major. The sequence goes on from NC_031773.1 coordinate 60,268,754, forward strand.
TGTCCACTCCTTTCTCCCAATCCAGAACTCTCCAGCTCTTTGCTGACCTTCCTCCTTCCTGGAATCTGCGGTCATTCCTCACTCGCATGAGCTCCCTGGAATCACTGGAATGGTGCATTGCATCTAATGGGGAAATCCTTGAACCAGCTCTGCTGCAGCTCAGTTGGATTATCTGATTTGAGCAAGCAGCTCTGGTGGAAGGTGTTTCTGCCCCTCTGGCAGGAGGGTTGGAATGAGGTGATCTTTAAGGTCCTTTTCAACCCAAACCAGTCTGTGATTCTATGCTTTGTTGCAGAAATAAGCAGTGATGCATGGTCTTCAAGAACTACTCACAGAATCATGAAAGTTGGAAAATACCTCCAAGATTATCAAGTCCAGCCCTCAGTGGAATATCACAATGCCCAATAAACCATATAATGAAGTGCTATGTCCACTCATTCTTTGAATAGTTCCAGGTCTGGTGACTCCAGCACTTCCTTGGGCAGTCTATGCTAATGCTTAACTGCACTTTCATTATTTTTTTTTTCCTAATATCCAACCTGAACCTTCCCTGATGTGATTACAGGCCCTTTCCTGTTGTCCTGTGCCTTGTTCCCTTGGAGAAGAGGCTGACCCCGACCTGGCCACACTCTCCTGTCAGGGAGTTGTGGGGAGCAGCATTGTTGGGTAGGAGGTCAGAGCAGTTGATCCCAGTGGCCACTCTGGACTGAAGAGATGAGCAGAATAATTTCCTGTTGCATGCACTGTTCTGACATACACAGAATGAAATTGCACATTTCCTCTCTTACCTCTTTCAAATTATTTCCTCTTATAGAGGTGAAGATCCTCTTAAGCTCAGGAGGCAGAAAACATATTGACTGAGGTGGGAGCTTCATCCATTCAGCCAGCTCTGTGTCACAGAAGTGCCAGGAAGCAGCTGTCCTTAGACTTTGTCCCTGAGCTTTCCTGCTTGTTGATGCTCTTTGTTCACTTCAGTGAGGAAACCATTGTCTTGTCATTTCCATCTCTATTTTGGCCAACCAGTTCTGCTCTTTATCTTTAGCTTTTCTCCTGTGAGTAGAAAGATGGTGAAGGACCTGGAGGTGAAGCCACATGAGAGATGGCTGATGTCACTTGGTCTGTTCAGCTGGAGAAGAGCAGATGGAGGCCTGAGTTCACAGCAGTTCTGCAGCTTTCTCACATGGAGGAGGGACAGGCCCTGATCTCTGCTGTGTGACCAGGGACAGGATCCAGGGAGTGGCAGGAGCTGCGTCAGGGGAGGGTTGGGGTGGATTTTAGGTAAAGTCCTTCACTCAGAGGGTGCTGGGGCACTGAACAGGCTCCCCAGGAATGGTCACAGCCCCAAGGCTGCCAGAGCTCTGGGAGTGTTTAGACAATACTCTCTGGCATAGGGTGGGATTGTTGAGGTGTTTGTGCAGGGCCAGGAACTGGACTCAATGATCCTTTTGATTCTGTGATTCAAAGAAGAAAAAAAGCAAAGCTAAGCAATGGAAATGTTATAAATATCCTTGTACATCACAGAAGCCTGTGAATGTGGACACCAGTTGTGCTCTATCAGTGGTATAGGCAGGATGGTGCACACAAATCTGGTGGCCCTAAGATGTCTTAAGAACCTGTTTTAAGCACTTGGCATCATTTGAGTTATGGCAACAAGACACATTCGAAAGGAGTTGTAAGAAATATAGAATAAGCCAAGGAGTTTGATTTGAACCATGAACATAGTGTTGCAATTTTTTCTGATCTCAGTTTTCTCACAGAATTATAGAATAGCCCAAGGTGGAAGGGACTATTAGCAGTGTGTAGTTCTCAAGCTCTGTATTATTCTCACATTTTAGCATGTCAGAAATAGCACTGTCTGGCACATTCCTTTGAGAGCTGTAGACTAAGGCCTTTCATGCTTGTGACAAAGCAATTGATCTTTGTAGTATGTCCTTGGAAATTTGAAGTTTTGGAGAGTATTCACTGCCACATTAATCTGGTATTTGATAATCTGCTACAGTTTTCAGCAGTGAACTGAATAAATCTTAGATATATTTCCCTCAAGAGGTGCCCCTTCCTCAAAATCAGCAATATTTGTGAGAGAAGTTTCATTTCAGTTCATTTTGGTACTCTTTACAAAAGGCATGTTTGGAAAATTTTGTAATGTGTAAGATCCCTTCCTTAATATTCTAAATATTTTTTTGCCTTTTTTTTTTTTTTTAAGAAAATGCACGTAAACAAAGTAAAATACAAAATTTTACCCTGTTTTTCTTGGGTTTGTTTTTTGTTTGTTTTTTGTTTGGAGTATTTTGTTGTTTTTTTCTAACTTTGATCTGGAATGAAATAGGGGGTTGTGGTGTTGTTTTTTTTTTTTTGTTTTGTAAGGGAGGAGGTTATCCTTGGTTTAGGGGAGTTTATTTTTAATAAATTTTTTTTTAAAGCAGTGTAGTGGTAGGCATTGGTTATTCCTGTTCATTACCAGTGTCAGCTCCAATACTTCCTTGAATTCAGTTAGGTGATATTCAAATGCTCCAGAAGAGATGCAATGATAGCCGAAACCTCATGGATATTACAGCATATATTCCCAGCGACAGAAGTGATGTTCCAGTGCTTTGGCTATTGCTGAGCCAAGCCAGTTGTTCTTTTCTGCAGCTGCAACACCTGCCCGGGTGAGAAAGTGGGGTTTTTTTTATGAGACCAAGCTGCTTTTCCAGTGCTGACTTGTTAGAACATGTCATTCTGAATTATGAACTCCTCCTGTTCCCACTCAGCTGATCAGCTTTTAGGATCTTTTTACTCTGAGATTATGTAATAACAAAAAAAAAAATCAAAACAAAAAAACTACAAAAAACTTGTTACTGAAATCTTCTGGGTGAATTGAGAATGGAAGGAAAAGGTGCTATCTGCAGAGGACTGTAGTTCCCACCTTGCTTATTTTTTTCTTGGCTCTTTGAAAACCAAACCTGTGCAGATCAGTGAGCTGCCACAGCAGCAGCAGCATTTAGCTAAGGGTATTTCAGAGAAGATGAATTGGGAGGTCCTTGCATAGTAACCACTAATCAGCATCCCCATAGAAGATGTCTGAATACGTATTGATCAAGCCAGCTGCAGCTGGGAGGGGTTCTGGAGGCTAATGCAGCTTTCCTTTCCTTCCTCCATCCCCAATCATGGAAACTGTGTAGAAAAACCACCCACAGGTATTTCTGGCCCTGGCATTTCTACTTGTTGTAATTGCATCAAAAGGCTGTGTGGGGTTTTTTGATAGTTAAGAGACTACTTAGGAAGGAGGGTGATTAAATGCTGGGCTTGGAGTGAAGGGGGCAGTTCCCAGAACTGTCACGTAACCTTTGGATGTCCCTCATATCTCAGCTCCTCAGCAATAAGATGGTACAGTATAAAGCCATTGGTTTCCTTCTTTTCCCTAAACCTTTTAGACAGGGAGATCTTTCTGAGTATTCTTCATCTCCTCCCTGACACCTGGATAATATCATGCAGAGCTGGGAACCTCTCCTCCCTCAGGACATGGTGCTGTGCCACTGTCACAGCAGCAGTAACAAACAGATGGGCAGTGAGAATGAAAAAAAAAACACAGGAAAATTCTTGTCCCTGTGCACAGTACTTATGGAATACCCAAATGCTGACAAGTCCTGCTGTTACTTGGCTCTGTGTTGGGCGTGGCTGATCTGATCCATGTTTTCCAGACCCAGGCACAAAACACTCAGAGCAGGCCTCTCATTTGTGACTCTCCCTTCCCTTGCAGGCTGCCTGATAATTAAAAGTGTTAAATAATTAGATAATTAAAATATTTCTATCTGACAAAGTCAAGAGCTGACTTAACTGCAAGGTAAATTGAAAGCTCCTGGAATGCTCGCTCCATGGAGATAAGAGGCTGATATCACTTTCTGCAGGTAGTCCAGAAGAAGGGAATTGAAGCAAGTTCTTCTCTTCTATCTCTGAGTTCCCCTCAGGGATCAAGGTGTTAAAACAGCAGAAGAAAAATAAGCTGGAGGTGGAAGGAGTTCGCCATCTTTTTCAGAGATTTGTGTCAACTCTCCAAGCATGAAGGACTGGTACTGAGCAGTCAAATCTGCACTTTGAATCTGGCAAGATTGGGGTTTTTTTGGTGCAGATTTTCACTGGTATTGTAAGGAACTAATCCTCCTAAGTGATTTGGTAGTTTTTCTTCCTTTATGGTATTTCAGAGGGATGTGAGGATACGTAGAATAGCAATTACAGCTCTTCATGTTTTATATTTAGTCATATATTGATGATTCAGAAGCAAGCATATGTAAAAAGGCCCAGATGAATCCTCTTGTAAATTCCTTCCTGCCCTTCAGTGCATTTAGGTGCATGAATCTTACAAAAACGTTATGTTTTTGGAGAGGGAATCTTGCCATTTCTTTGTGTCTACCATGATGCATGAAATATATTGTTTTTGATGGCTGAAATGTTTTAACAGCTATTCTGATTCAGAGAGTTGGATTCAGGAAAATGGAGTCAAATTCTCAGCTGGTGTTCATGGATCAGCACGTTTTTCTTCTGATGCCAACTAGGCAGTGTGGTACAGGGTGCTTTAGAAGCTTTCTTTTTTTATCGTTTAGGGTTTTTTTTGGGTCTATTTACCATATCATTGGGAAGGAATACTTGTTTATCTTGAAAATTCAATGTTTTGAAGTGTAACTAAGTTTTCCATTTGAATGTATTTTGAGTTCTGACTGTTGGATGTGCCACAGCACCATGCCAGTCTGTGGACAGACTGATGCTCACAGGCACATTCTGGGTTGGGATCTGGGATGGAGCTAAAATTTCATTTTTCCTGTACCTCAATTCCTCTGACTCTGAAAGAGAAATAACATTTTTCTTTCCTCAGGATCCAGCTGGGTGTTTATCAGTGGTAAAGTTCTAGGTACACACATTTGTCTTCAGATAATGCAAATGGCCATTTTTTTCCTGCAGGGAATCACAAGCAGATGATGTGAGGCAGGCCATGGGCAGGGACACTTTCCACTAGACCAGGATTTTCAGAGCCCTGTCCAGCCTGGCCTTGGACACTTCCAGGCATGAGGATTGAACCTAGACATGAAGCTGGGGCAGCTGCTTACTCTGAGATCTTCAAGGAACTTCTCTGATCTGTTCCTGATTTCATATGGTTGTAACTTTTGTAAAGGGTATTGTTATTTTCACAGCTGGAAACAGGATAAATGGGATGTTGACTCTCCTTTACTTGCTTCAGTAATGTTGCTGCTGTTAATATTTTATTTTTTTTTTTTTATGAAGAAATTCCTCCCTCTTAGGGGGTGAGGCCCTGGCACAGGTTTTCCGGAGCAGCTGTGGCTGCCCCATCCCTGGAAGTGTTCCAGGCCAGGCTGGATGGGGCTCTGAGCAACCTGGGATAGTGGAAAGTGTCCCTGCCTGTGGCAGGGTTTCATACCAAATGATCTTTAGGATGCCCCTACATCCCTTCCCATGCTTTCTGTCCATAATTGGAAACCTCCTTCCTGTGTCTTCAGGTGACTATATTGGGAGTATAAATACTTAACTAAGCAGCCAGGCCCTCAGGAGTTACCATAAATTCACAGTTCCAGAACTTTGATAGAAGGTGGCATTTAAAAAAATGATTAAACACACCATGGCCATTGGGAACTTTTCCTAGTGACTTTAGTGGAACAGACTTGGAGCAATATCAAGTCTATTTGAAAATCTTGTATGTTGCTCCGAGCAGCAGCTCAGGGAGTGATGCTGCCCCTCTGCCCAGCCCTGTGAGGCACATCTGGAGAGCTGTGTCCAGCCCTGGGCTCCTCAGCACAGGAGGGACAGGGAGCTCCTGGAGCGGGGCCAGCAGAGGCTGCAGAGATGATTTAGGGCCTGGAGCATCTCTGACAGGGAAAGGCTGAGGGAGCTGGGGCTGTCCAGCCTCAAGAGGAGCCCCAGCTGAGAGGAGCCCTCAGCCCTGGGTGTCCCTGTGAGCAGGGAGGGCTCAGAGCAGGGCCCAGGCTCTGCTCCAGGGGGCTCAGCAATGGCACCAGAGGAATGGGCAGGGACTGATCCCAGGAAGTTCCACCTGGACATGAGGCAGAACTTCTGTCCTGGGCAGTGACTGGGTCTGCTTCACAGGACACATGAACTTGCTGCTTGTATTCCTATTGTATTCCCATTTTGATCACAGAGGACACCTAGAGACCCTTGGGATGAGGGGAGAGGTAAGGATGACTATGGCCACTGCCACAGTCATGGCAGGAATTTCCTTGTCCCTAAGTCCCTTTCCCATATTTCTCAGCAGGAGCTGTCATCCTGGCTTGCCAGGTGGAAGCAGAGCAGGCAGCAGGACCTGTCCCCAGCAGGTTGTTGTCCTTAGCAACTGTTGTCTTTGCCTCTGCTGCAGAGAGATATTCAGAACTTGTGGCTCAGTGTAAAAAGTGGGGGAAGAAGGAAGAGAAAGGTATGTTTGGGGTTTGTTTTGGTGGGATTTTGTGTGCTGGTTCCCTTGGGATATTTCAAAAAGGCATTTAAAACAGCAGTGAACAGAAGAGAGATGGGGCTTTAATGAGGGCTAGCAATGAGGCTAAAGCTGATAAGGAAGGTTGGATTCAAACTGAGTAAAACTCTGGTTGCTTCATCTTCTCAGCCACTTTAAACTTAAATCATTGACCTTTGTGGTCCTTTCCAAAAATTTTAATAAGGACAAGCAGATCTTGTTGAATTTTAATTTAAAGTCATTGACTCTGCAGTTCTCCCAGAATATTGCTCTTGAAGGGATACTCTGTGAGCTAAGGGAAAATCTAAGCCCTGTGTCATAGGCTCCTCCAGCACTGATGAGAAAGCTTTGAAATCTGCACATCCCAAATTTTAACATCTGTGATTTGGCTGCATCTTTGATCAGTGGGTGCTGTACCAGTTGAACAAGAGCTTATGTGCCAGGTGTATCTATGCATGTGAAGGTGTGGTGGACATCAGTGCTGGAAAGCTGTAGGCTCCCCAGACTGCAAGGTTTTTGCTGCATTCTTAAGAAAAATGCAAATGGTGGTGTGGTAAATAGAAAGATTGCAAAGTGAATTTGGTTTTGTACAGCACTTTGAAATGTGTTGGAAGCAATAGCTGGTCATAGAATCAAAGAGTAATTATAGTTGGGAAAGACCCCCAAGATCATCATGTCCAGCTATCTGATCCCCACTTTGTCATGCCACTGAGTGCCACATCCAGTCATTCCCTGGGCACCTCCACCACCTCCCTGAACAGCCTTTTCCAATGCTTGACCAGTCTTTCCATGAAGAAATTCCTCCTGATGTCCAAACTGAGCCTCCCCTGGCACAGCTTGAGGCCGTTTCCTCTTGTCCTGTCCCTTGTTCCCTGGGAGCAGAGCCCTCCCCCAGCTGTCCCCTCCTGTCAGGGAGTTGTGCAGAGCCAGAAGGTTCCCTCTGAGCCTCCTTTTCTCCAGGCCGAGCCCCTTTCCCAGCTCCCTCAGCTGCTCCTCACAAGACTGGCTCTTCAGACACTTCCTTGTTATTCATTAATCTCAGGGTTTACTGAATACAATTTCACAGCAGCATAAAAAAGTATTTTTTTCTGGAGGATTGGTGTGTAGCTACCAATGGACCCTTTTCTGGGGGGAAGCTCACTATGTTTATTCCAGCAAAATGCCCACAGAAAGACAAGGGATCTTTCTGGGCAAAGATGTACACCGGCATGAGAGATTCAGTGGAATTCTACTGAATTCCGACAAGCCTGAAAATTCAAAGGAAATTTGAATTGCAGTGGGAATAAGTCTGAGTGTGGTGAAAATACTGGCTGTTGCTGTCAGGAGGCGGACCCGAGAGCCCGGGAGGTGTTTGAGGGGTGTCGCAGTGCCATCCTGTGGGCCAGGGAGGTATGAGACAAGGGACACCTGCACGGGTGCCAGGTGGCTGCTCCCTCACTCCCCTCCAGCAAGATAAGGGAGAGAAAGAGAAGGGTAAAACCTGGAAAATCCCTGGGTTGGGCTAAAGGCAGTTTTATAAGGAAAGGAAAAGCAGTGCACACAAGCAAAGCAAAACAAGGAATTAATTCCCTGCTTGCCATGGACAGGCAGGTGCTCGGCCATCCCAGGAGACCAGGTCTCCATCACACTTAAGGGTGACATGGGAAGACAAATGCCATCACCCTGAGCGTCCTTCCCTTTCCATCTTCTTCCTCCCACATTATACACTGATGGTGATGCCATAAGGTCTGGAATGTCCCTTTGGTCACTTGGTTACCTGTCCCAGCTGTGTCTCCTGCCATGCACCCCCAGCCCCCTTACCAGCATGGCAGGAGGAAAACTTATTGGGTCTGTGTCAGCACAACCAAACCCATCCCTGTATTATCAAGCCCCTGTTCACTACAGACCCAAAATACAGCCCTGTCAAGGAAATTAACTCTACCCCAGCCAGAACCAGCCCAGCCATGAAGGTTCCGCTCACATAAGCATCACTGTCTGTCTCAGCATTTATTAATCCATTTCCTTTTATGTAGAGAAATCCAATATTTTCTGTGTTTTTTTGCCTCCGAAGTTAGCTCTGAAAGAGCTGCTTTGGTGGCAGCTGAGGACAAGCACTTAATCTTGGGTTGGATATAAGGAATGGATGCATTTTCTGCAGCAAGTCAGTGTAGTCTTTGCACAATGTCATGAAACCAAATAATGTCTTTTTAATGTCAGACTTAAATACAACATGTGCTGGAAAGTCAGGATTCCTCAAGGGAGTCCCAGATGACTCCCAGGGAGAGAAGTGTGAGCTGCATATGGCCAGCGCTGTGTGGGGTTAAACTGGGGGTTTAATTTGAGGAAGGAGGGTGCAGTCTTGGGAATTTCCTTGAGTTTTTTGATTCATTCAGTCATGCTAAAACAACCAATTTCATGTGAGGCTGTACTGGATCTTTCCACTTTCCATGCCAGCTGATTTGTGTCCTTTGCTACAGAGAAACACTGGAAGGAGTTCATCCTCTCATTAGGAAGAGACCTGCTCACTCCACAATCCCACTGCTCTTTTCTGCTTCTCTGCTTTTAGATGGGCACTATAAATACATTGAATCTGATCTGTTTAATCACCTCTCCCTTATCTCTGCACAGTGTGATAGCCTGGCTGCCACAGTGCTCTGTCCTAATGAAAGCGAGTAAAATTTGCGTCAGCAGAGTTACATCTGATTGAAGTAACTTTCCCTACATTTTTGCCATACCTAGGGAGATTCAAAGCCTGAAATTATTCTCAGTTAACTCGTTAGAAGTGGCTTCTGTCTGTAGATCTTCTTACTTGCATGTATAGTCTGAATGGGATTGTGTCTCTCACCACTGAGGGGAATTCCAAGACCTTGCAGCGGGAGTAGGTAACAGGAGGCAGCAGATTTTAAACTGATTTTAAATGTGAATGTTATTACATGTTTTCAATCCATAAATGTGGGAGGTGTCTGAAATGCGGTTGAAAAATTACCCAGGTGAGTTTAGATCCCATTCCAGAGCATAGTCCATTTTTTCATGTCTCTGGTCTCAGAAGTGAAGAAAACTTCACTGAGTAGTGTTGAGTTGTTTATTATGAATTGAGGCATCAGTATCAGGCTTTCAAAATTAAGGACAATAAAGGATAGAGAAATGGGTGCCCAAAACTAATTCCCTGCAACCCTCTACACATAAATGAGATCCACCTTGTAAAAAAAATGACAGCAGTGTAGTAGGTTTTGTTTCTGTGCAAGACCTGCATTCTGCTTTCTGGAACTTTAGACTTCAAGCTGAGCATCCAATGTCATTCACCATGTGGGAAGTTCTTGGTTTAGTTTTGTACTTTAAATAGTATTTAAAAGTAACTGAGCAATAATTGTGTAATGAGTAAGTCATAGGCAAGGAGTACTTTCGTGTTTTGTTTCTCTTACGCTTCACATTTGCCTTCATGCCCCTTCCTTTTAGGTGCTTTATTGCGTTTTTATTTATAGAGTTATAGAGGTAGAAAAATCTTTTTTGGTCCATCTGCCACCCTTCTGTCCAAACCTTTCCTGTTGCTTTCTCTGTGTGAGCGAAAGTAAACATTATTTTGGTGGTGCTTTCCAGCAATGTAATAAATTTGGATCTAGGATGGTTTCATGCCAGTCTCCTTCTGCTGTGCTGCAGTGGCTGAACCCTGGCTTAGTGGACAGATTTAGAATGTGAGGTTTGCTGGCCACAACTGGTTGGGTTTTTTCCCCAATATTTGCAGTATTGAATGATTGATTGTTCTGCTGTAGCTGAATAAAACAGCTCAGTTATACTTTCTAAGCTGTTTGCAGAGATCTGCTTAAGGCTGCAGTGTTTGATCCCTGCTTTGTTTCTAGAACACCAAATTAAAGGTTATCCAGAAAAATTTAGACTTGAGCTTTTCAATTTACAGGTAATTCAATAATTCTTTTCATGACAAACTCAAAAATCTATTTATAAAATTCATTACCTTTTTATCTACTGGGACCATTTATTTTGCACAACCCTTGCTTTGAACAGGGAGGTAACATTACACACCTTAAACATGCAGCACTTCCAGTTCAAGAGGAGTCACATTTGCTGCCAGAGAGTTTTCCTAAATGAATTTACAAACCATAAAGAATCTTCTTGCAGGTCACAAACAAGCTCTAAAAGAGTATATTTTACAATTTCTAAATATTTTTTTGATTTTTAATATACATGGTGGATAAAAGGACATCCTAGACTTAAAATATTGACTATTTAGAGTCTCATCCTCTCCTCTTTCCCAGTGGAACATCTCTACTACCTTTGGGGAAGATCCATGTCATATACATAAGTGTAAAACTAAAACTAGAATCAGACCAAACCACCACTGTGAATGCTCACTCTGCTGGGAAATCCAGGGATTTGTCATAGGTTCAATTAATTCAGCTGCTGCAGACATATCTTTCTGCCTCTGAATTGTTTGATGGGGTCTCTGCCTTATCAAACTCCAAACAATCACTGTGATTCAATTATTGATGCCCTGAATCTCTTGAAAACTGTGAGCTGGCCTCAGCATCTCAATTTGTTCATCCTCTGTAATCCCTGGAGTGAAAACTATCTTCTCAAACATATAAATCCACAGGAAAAAAACTGACATGAAAGAAAAGTTGCTGAGGGAATTTTGCTTTGAAGATCAGCACATATTTAGCCTGGAAAGCAGAGATTGCTTACAATTGTGGTGAACTTAAAACAAGCAAGTTGTACATTTTGTTGTTAGACCTGGGTTTTCTTTCTCTTAGAAAATTTTTTGAAGAGCAGATGCAAATGTGTTGGTGTATGTTTATATTTATGTAAAAGATGCATATTTATATATTTTTTTGCTGCTGACATTTTCTCCTTTCAGAACCTAGGCAGAGTTCCTGATAAATCTTGTTCGCTTTGTAGGCTTCTCCCATCACTGATGTTTCTCCCACTTCTTTCTCCTCCTTTGGGCTTTGGCAATGTGACAAACAACCTTCTGCCCCAAGGCTGTCTTACTGCCACACTTCTTACAGCCTGTTCTTTTTCTTTTTCTGGCTACTTGAGTCATTGCCAAGCAGTAGTGGGAGCTGTGGGAGCTCAGGGACTGGAAAGTGTATTGTTTTCTTGGTGGAATAAGCTGCTTCCAAACCCCAGCACTGAGTGGGAAAGGGAATTGTGGTAGAGAATGCTGTCTAAAAACATAAATGGTGCAAACTCCTTGCAGTTTGCAAGTTTAAAGGCTTGAGCTGCTCAGCATTTTGGCAGGCACAAGCTGAACTTCTTTAAGCTCATTACTTCCCCTGCTCACACAATTAAGTCTGGACCTCAGAGTTTTGTTTAGCACTCAGGAGTCCTGAAATGAAGAATTTAATATCATATCCATGTACCTGTGGCTGGATTCCAGGTGCCCCCTGAAGCTACTCTGTCACTCTCCATCCTCAGCTCCACAGGGGAGAGAAAATATCATTAAAGATCCTCACTCTCTTCCTCTGGTCCAGTGTGAGGTCCCTCCCATGGGAGTCAGTCCTCCAGGAACTTCTCCAGCGTGAGCCTTTCCCATGGGCTGCAGTTCATCATGATCTGCTCCAGTGTGGATCCTTTCCACAGGGTGCAATACTTCATTTATTCCAGTTATTTTTTCTTTCTCCTTCTTTTGTTGTGGGAGTCTGCTGATACTTTTAATAACTTTTTAATAGCCCTTTAGGTTTCATGAGTCACCAGCACAGATGCAGCTGGAATGGACTGCACAGAAGTGTGACAATGGAGAAGACCCTAAAGAAAGAAAAGTTCTTGCAGACCCAACTTTTTTTCTTCTAATGTCTCATAAATTGTTTCAGATCTAATTTTTAAAATATAAAATTAAAAATTTTAATTCCCTTATTTACTTTGATATACTTTCCTGTCCCTGGAACAGAGGGAGGATTCCAGATTCCAAATAAGCCAAATTGTCATTGCAGATCTAAAATTAGATGCCACGAAAATGGCTCTGGGAAGTCCAAAAGTCCCAGTTACAGTAAGAATCAGACCTTGTGTCTCTGTCCTTGAAGAGTACTGCAATGCATCCTAACAAACTTTGCAACCTTCTAATAAGCATATTTCATCTCATGCAGCAAAACAGTTGTATAATTCCCAGGAGCTGCAAGGAAAAATTGGCCCCAAAGCCAATTCTAGTAGACATCAAGGTAGGCAAAGAAATGTAGCCCTTTCCATTTTAGCCAGCTGCAGCTGACCACGGCAGATTTCTAATTCAGCCCCTTCAAACATTCTCATGAAGAAATGAACTCTTAGATTGTTGTGGCTTTACTGTGATCCATGTAAAATAACACTTTTTTTTTTCCTTTTTCCCTTGCTAGGCTGGATTCTGGATGCTGCAAGGCTGTCATATCAGGATGCTGCAAAAGAGATTGTTGCGTCTTCTTCCTGTAAAGTTCTGGAGTTTCTCCTTTATGGAGAAAATTTGGTCAGGAAATTATTTTCCTTGCTCTGTGGTTTTCTTGTTGCTGTTGCTCTTAAAGGGGTCAACACTCTTAGTTCCAGGAAACTGAAACTGAATGTGAACAGGGGCTGGAGGAAGGAAGCAGGGAGAATCCCCTACAAGATTCCAATGCATCTTATTTCTGGGAAAACTAAATAAAACAAGATTCAATTGCTAGTGGCTAAATAGCAGCAATTTATGAGCTGTTCCTCAAAAGCCCCAGACAAGCACCAAGTCCTGTGGGAAGCTGGAGATTGACACAGGACACCTCCAGAAGAGTCCGCTGTTGAAACTTCCTTTAAGCCTTTTTCTCAAGTGAAGCATGCAGACATGGCAAATGCATAAGGTCAGCCCTTAAAAGAGCAAAGAGCTCTCTCTAAGAAAATCAAATGAGTGGCCGAAGTCTGTCTATTTGTCTGACTGTCTTTTTGGCCTTGGACTACTGTGCTTTTCAAAGCTGTGCTTTCATAACTCAGATAAAAAGGTAGATGTTTCCTATAGCTCTACAAGTAATAATCATCCTGTTCATGCAAAATATCTGCTACCTAAGGGATGGGCCTAAACCAGAGGTGTTTCTCAACTACGTACAAAGTATCTGGCTTTAGCATCTGTACAGTCAGTTTTTGTGAACACGTGAGTCCATTGCTTGCTCAAACAAAGTTAGCGACTTATTTTCAGTGGTCGTAGAGAGTTTCACTGAAATAGCACCATTTGTAGTCTATTGTGTGACTTAGGAGGCACAATTGCCAGACAATTCTGCAATTGTAATATAATTGCACATGGTGTTCCCAGAAAATTCTCTGAAGTCTTATCCTATTGCACCGTTGTGATAAAAACCTCTGCTGCTTTTTAAGCTCCATGAGTCCATGCTGTGCCATACTGAAAGTGAGAGAAAACCCAATTAGCTCTGAAAAATGAAGGGCAAAGAGGGGTGCTCTGGCCTGGAATTCCCTCCCTTTTGCAGCAGCAAAGGTCAGCCATGCAGCCAAAATTCCATGACTACATATGGATCCAGCTTGTGTGTGTTGCCAGCTCTCTGCACAGGAGAGTGGGAGGATGGGTAGGAAGAATTGATTCTGGGAGGGGATAGCCTGAGAGGGAGAGTGGAGTTAAACGTGATAGCTGAATATTCAAGAGGTAGTTTGATGGATGCTGGGCATACAACTTCCCTGGAACTCTTTATCAGTAACACCCTCTATATATTCCTGAGTGACTTTTAGCCAGTCTGGCAGTTTTCAGCATCAATGTGTGAGGGAAAAGAGGTAGGAGGCAGCTGATCCCTCTGATTTGGCAGCTCTGGGAGTGCATTACCTCCTTGTGACTGCTGGCTGAGGGTCTGGATCTCTGAGAAGCTTCCTGACTACCTGTGGCTCCCATAGGCTTGTAGGACTGGGCTTAGAGAAGCCCTGAGCTGCCAGATGGAGGCTGCTTCTGGTGCAGCTCTTCTGAGTAGTCACAGCCATGGATGTGAACCTGCAGTCCTTGGGAGACAAAATGCACTCCACAATCCCAAGGGACCTGCTTTGTCCCTCAGTGCAGGCCAGCTGTGGGAATCCTCCAAGTTCCTTTGTGCTGATCTGTGTGTCAAGGCCATGTGGCTGACCATGAGTGACCAGAGCTACCATGGACCCTTCCTGCAGGGGCAATTGTCTTGAGTCAGCGTAGATGCAGGCTACCTTTGCAAAAGTGTGATTATCCTGGGGAAATCCATGGGGCAGAAACCTTGGGCCATACTGTGTCCTCACACTATCAGTAGGGATGATATTGACAGGGGTGCTTTGCTTTTGGTGGGAAACCTTGCTCTGATGCATCATTCCAAGGAAAACAGCTGGAGTTTGCAGGCCAGGTCATGTGGTGAGATAAGTAATTCCAGCTCTCTTATTGGATCTGAGTTATACAGGTCAGGTCCAATGTTTCTGAGAAATTGTAGATGGTGGGTTTTTTTTTTTTTTTGTTTGTTTGTTTGTTTGTTTCATTGAAAACTTGAAGCCTTTCAAATAAAGAACGTGAGGTATAGGGATTTTTTAGCTGGAGTATGTGCTTCAGGATGCTTGCTGCATTCAGGCTTTGAGAACACAAATTCTCTGCGGACAATCTCACACACAGTGGGAGACAAGGTTATTGGGCTTGGAAGTGCACCAGGGAGATGGAACTTGAGTGAGCTTGGAACAGCAATCATTATCATTAGTGGCAGTGCCATAGTATGTGCTTGACTCAAATCCAGCGCTGCACAGGCAAGAACCTGATGAAACCTTGTAACTTGATTTTTGTGGTTGTTCCTGCCAGTGTGATCCACTGTTGTATAGGCTAGACATGAATAAAATCAGTATTTTTTAAAGTGCTGTGTGTGGGTTTTTTGTGTCAAAAAGGCTGGTTGTCCTCTTGGACTTTACTGTGTTCATGTGGAAAGTTTGATGTGGAGTTAATATGGCTCTGCAGCTTTTTTAGGACAGTCCACATCCCCTTGCAGAATTTCACCTTCCTCAGAGGTGGATGCTGCAGTGCTGCACTGAACTCCTGCCACAGGGAAAGATGTGAAGATAATTTGACATGTCCCCCTGCTGGTCCTGAAGGGGCTGGTCCCTCTGTGCTGTGACAGCTCTGCCTGCCATCAGGTTGAAATGATCACCTGGCTGGAGATCAGT
Organism: Parus major; assembly: GCF_001522545.3. Lineage (NCBI taxonomy): Eukaryota > Metazoa > Chordata > Aves > Passeriformes > Paridae > Parus > Parus major. The sequence goes on from NC_031773.1 coordinate 60,284,295, forward strand.
GTACTGCTGGTGAGGGATGTGTCTGACTCCATTCCAGCCCCTGCTCAAGGAAAAGTGTTTTGGAAGGTGCTTTTCCGTCTCCCAGATTATGTGTCTGGTTGGATACCAAGACAAAACAAAGCCAGCTTGGGTGCTCCCCAGAGTGCTAGCACCTTCCACAAGACCTGTGGGCACTGCATGAGGCAACACTCAGTGGCAGTCTCCAAATTACTCCTCACTCAGCTTTTGCTTGCTTCTGGACTCAGAAGCCACAAAGGTAAGCCCATGTACACAGCATTTATCCATCTGTATCTGCCTCACAGTCATGCTGAAAGAAGACAAGGAGACAACAGTCAAGGAAAAAGCCTAATTTCCCCACTGGATGCAGGAGTCTGTGTCTTGCTGAAGGGCAATGGTTCCCACACAGATTTGTTTTCTTTTCTTCCCTGCCACTGTGGCAGTGTTGTCACTGGTGCTTGTCTGCTCCCTGTCACTCACCCAAAACCCTCACTGCCTCAGTCCTTGAGCCCAGGACACATTTGCACATTTGTGTTAATCCACATATTTTGTTTCTTTTACAAGTCTTTTGTTTCCCCAGTTGCCACTTTTCAAACCACGTTTTCTTACTTCACCTTGTCTCTTTCCCTTCTTCACCCAGCCCAGATGGTTCTTCACTCCCCCTCTGGAGGGCAGTTGCTGTCCTAAACCACACATCATTAAAGTGAGTGGCACAAGTGCCACAGAGGAGCTGTATTTTGGATCCCATCGTTACAGACCCCATCACTGCAAATCTGCATCAGCAGTGCTCCAAACCTGCAGCAACGTGTGTAGAATTGAGATTGTCAAAACATTTGACAGGTGGATGCATAATGTCCAGGCAATATCACATAAATCATCTTTTCACCCCCAAAAAATTAATCAGATTTTGGTTACAATGATGCAAACCCCTTTATCTCCCTATCACCACCACCTCTCTCCCTTTTGTATTTATTAAGTAAAACTCAAAATTAAAAAAAAAAAATCCTATGTAAATGCCTTTTTTTTTTATCTAGCAGGTAGCAACAATCTGAAGGGAGGAGTGGTCATCTCAAAACTGATCAGAACTGTAAATGGGTGATGGAGATAAATCACAAGCACAGCCCTGACCTCCACTCTTGTAAAGACACATTTCATGGCTTTTTTCTGAAATCTGGGATTTAGGGAGCCCCAGCAAAAGGTGAGGCCATTCCAGGGCTGTGTTTGTGAGCCCCAGGAATCTGTCCTACACTTTCTCAGTCCCTTGTGTGTGTTAAATTCTGTGACCCTCTCCAGTCTGACTTACTGCAGATAAGATAAAGAGGTTTTTTTTAACCAATCAGGCTTAGGGAAGGTTTGGGAGAAGGTTTTTAGAGGGTGAATTTTGAAGGCATAAACTCTGCAATGCTGACCAATTGAGCTGCATCTGCATCAGGACCCACTGAGTATTGAACTGCATTTGTGGCAATACAGGTATAAAATGTCAGGAAGAAGTAGCAGCAGGGAGGAGTATAAATGTATTAATTTTGAGTACAGCATTTGTATTTTCTATCATAATTGGTCTGTTGAAATGATTTTCCCAGAAGTGAGTTAGTGATCCCAGTAGAGAATACAATTTGGAGAGTCATTGAATTAGAAGAAACGAAATCAAATCGAAGAGTAGCATATCTTCTATTAAATAGCTGTGGCAGAAACTGTGTTGCAGACAGATTGAATGCTGACAGATCGTCAAAACTGAGTGATATTCACTCATGACTTTCAAGGGAAATAGCGGAATTACTTATGGCACTTCATTCACTAATCCTCTGCTGTTGACTGAAGTCTGCAGAGTAACAAAGGTGGTGACTTTCTTTTAAACAGTTTCTACAAGTGTATCTATGGTACTGCAGTCTGGTAAATTTAACTTCTGTAGGAGGACAGTTAATTGCATAACAAGGAATTGAATCAATGAATGCCTGATAAATACAAAAAATGGCCTTCATAAAAGTCACCATAATTTCTATTATGGAAGGTTTTGCTTTAGGACACTGATTTATTTGGAGGGATAAACAAGGACAGTGGTAATGGTGAGTCTCTTTGGTTAGGTCAGAAGGTTTTAGAGGGAAATGTCCAGTCATGGGATCAAAAGAGAAGATCCTGGCATGGTTAAAAATGGGGAACAGTGAGCTTCTAGGTTTAGGTGGTCTTCTTGTGGTCTTTCTTCAGACTTGAATATTCATGCAGAAGAGTGGCAGAAACAGGAAACTTATGTCTAGACCCAAATCAGTTCAGCTTCTACAGTAAATGGTATTAACTGGTATTATATAGCTTTGACCCTTTGGAGAGATCTCAATCTGACCTTTCCCAAGCTCTGATGGAGTAAAATAACTGTTTCCCTGTCTTTTATTTGCAGATACTCTAAATATTGTTGCTGGGGATGAGAATAATTGATGCTGACAACCAATTATTTTTTCTTAGTAACCTTAGTAAGCTTTTTCATTAAAACTTGTCCACAGACCCTTAGAGTCTTTAAACATAGCTCGATGGACATTGGCTGCACTGTGTAGAGTTCACCCCTAATTTTCAAATTTATTGCAGGCAGCAGATATCTACTCCTGGAAAAGGACCAATTAGTCACAAGAGTGAGAATCTGAAGCTCATGAATAAGGAAGAGGCAAAGTTCTCACCAGAAAACGTGACAACCCTGTGTCTATTTCTCTTTGTGACCTGGCCAAATTTGTGTGAAGTGTTGAGATTCTTGGTGACACCATCAGGTCTGCACTGCATACTCTTTTTCCAAAGGGGGAAATTATATTCCATACCCCAGACCAATTCAAGCCTGTGTGACTGCTGTGTTTGCCTTTGAGTGGAGCAGACAAACTGTCTGGGTATTGATTTTCTGCACATTAACAGCTGCCCATAGCCCAGGCCATTTCCTAAGTAGCAATCTGCATAGTAATAAGGGAATAATTTCCTTGATTATTATTAGAAAAATTCACCCTTTCCAGTATGTTTTGATACTGTGTTTCAGGAAGTTACTTCCTATCCTAAAATTGTTATATAGGGGTGTGTAGCTGTAGTTTCTTCCAAATCAACCAGATGCTGTTTGCCTCCTGCATCTGCTCACTTTGTGTCTTCTGATTGCTCTGCACACCCAATACAGCCCTGCCATTCCTTTATATTTCCATGTAGGAATCAAACCTGGGCATCACAGAAGGAAGGAAGAAAGCTCCCAGGGCTTTACATCCATACCATGCACTCCTGACCAAGCTGCAGTTCCAGACTGGCGGCAGCACCAGGTATCAGAGGTACAAATACACTGTGCTGGAAAGGGCTGAGTCTCTGATTCCTTTTCCCTGTGCATCCCCAGCAGTGGAGATGGCCATAATAGTATCTGCTGATCCGCTCCTCTTCCAAGTATTCCTGAAGCCAGATGCCTGGAGAAGTTTGCAAGGACAGCTTGCCTTACATTTGCTGCACAATGTTGTTGTTGGGACATCAGAGGAGACCATGGGACTTCGTGGGAAAGTAGTTGCAGTGAGTTGAGCAGCACAGGAGGTGGAACCCTCCCCAAAGGCTGTGCAAGCAGTGCCCTTTATCCATAGCACTGATTTGACCTGTGCTTGGAGAAAAGATTTGACACCATTCTCAGGCATACCAGAGATTTCTGATGAAGTTTTTAGTGAACCTGTCATTCCAAATTCCCCTCTGCTGTAGTGTCCAAATTTTGGGGTCTGGTCTTTGCTGTGAAATGACCTGAGAGAGCCCCAAATCCCTTTGCCCATCCATCCCCCTCTGGGCATCCTCGTGTAATTCTTCCTTTTCCCCTCATGAGTAGCTTTCACATTGCTTTATATCCCTTGAGCTTTCTCCCTCCCAACCGGTCCCTGCCTGTTCCCAGCTGTGGCCTTCCCATGGCACACATGTATTCTGTTCTCTCCATCCTGGTTGGGCTGGGATGAGCACAGCGCTCCAGCAGAGGGCGCGGGATCCATTCAGGAGTAAGTTGTTCCAGTGCCTGATTATCCTTTTCTTTCCCTCTACAGTGCTGTTTCAGGTGTGTGAATACTTGCCCCTACAAACTCTGCCTCCAGGACAATCTCTAGATATTTCTCTCTTTCTTTGCTGATGGGAGTGTGGGGTGTTTGCCTATCAAGGTTATTTCATTATGGGACCTTGTAATCATAGAATCATTGAATAACAGAATAATTCAGGTTGGAAAAGACCTTTAGGATCATCGAGTCCAACCTGTAACCAAACACCACCGTGTCATCTAGCCCGGAGCTGTGAATGCCACATCCAGTCATTTCTTGAACACCTCCAGGTATGGAGACTCCAAATCTCTCTGGGCACCCCCATCTAGTGCCTGACAGCCCTTTCTATGAAGAAATTCCTCCTGATGTCCAACCTGGACCTCCCCTGGCACAGCTTGAGGCTGTTTCCTCTTGTCCTGTCCCTTGTTCCCTGTGAGCAGAGCCCTCCCCCAGCTGTCCCCTCCTGTCAGGGAGTTGTGCAGAGCCAGAAGGTCTCCCTGAGCCTCCTTTTCTCCAGGCTGAGCCTCTCCAGCTCCCTCAGCCCCTCCTGGTGCTCCAAACCCTTCCCCAGCTCCATTCCCTTCTCTGGACATGCTCCAGCCCCTCAATGTCCATCTTGTCCTGAGGTTCCCAAGCTGTCCCAGGATCTGAGGTGTGGCCCCAGCAGTGCCCAGCACAGGGACAGTCACTGCCCTGGCCCTGCTGCCACACCACAGCTGGCACAGCCCAGGTGCCTTTGGCCTCTTGCCCCCCTGGGCTCCTGTCCAGCCTCTGTCCCCAGCACCCCCAGGGCCTTTCCCAGCTTTCCAGCCCCTCTGCCCCAGCCTGGAGCTGCAGGGGTTGGTGTGAGCCAAGGGCAGCACCCAGGACCTGGCCTTGTTGACCCTCAGACCACTGGCCTGGGCCCATGGATTCAGCCTATCCAGATCCCCCTGCAGAGCCTTCCTGACCCCAGCAGATCCACATTCACACCTAGCTGGGTGTCATCTGAGAAATGACTGAGAGAGCACTCAATCCCCTTGTCCAGGTTGTCATTTAAGGAGAACTGGCCCCAACACTGAGCCCTGGGAAAGACCTCTGGATGTACTGGCTACCACATGGATGCAACTCCATTCACCACCATTCCCTGGGCCTGACCATCCAGCCAGTTTTAACAGTGAAGAGTGGATTTTAACTTGCACATTTAGAGGACAGGGAAGGTACAAGACTGACAGTGGGAGAAATGCAAGCTTCATTACAGAGCTGCTCTGCCAGTAGGCTGAGATTCCACTGTTCCTTTTTCTAAGTACAATACATGATCATAGCAATCTTTCCTGGAGCTAAAACTGATGGCAGATGTACTCACCAGATAATGAGTCTCATAAAAAAATTCCTATTGAAATCTCCTGATGAATTCAATAGCAGAGGTGCTGTTCCAATTTAAAGGTTACAGGATGATGCAAAAAGAGTGCTAAAGAAAGATTATCCTTTTCCACTCAGCCTCTGGAACTTGGGTTATTATAGAGCTGACTTTGCCAACACTAAAGTAGATGCTTTTGGATGACTGAAAGCTGTCTGTGGACAAGGAAATGCAAGAATGTTCCCCATGTGTTAAGTGCACAGAACTGCAGAGGGCCAAGAGCTGTGCCACCATGATTTGTCATCAAGCTTCTTGTGGCAGAGCAGTGCCACTTTAAGTTTCCCTGAAAGAAAACTAAAAAAATCCTTTTTTTAAAAGAAATTGGAAGTATTGTATCCCATGGCATCATAGGGATCATCACCTTACTCTTGGTGGTATGTATTAAAATAAAATAAAGTAAAATAATGACAGTACTGTATACTGTCAACTCTTTTTCATTATTAGATATGATGCCATCTTATAGACAGGCCTGTAGCTTAGAGATCTGTCAGCAGATGCTCTTCTGTTTCTTTTACACCAAAGCCTTTACTCCTCTTATCAGTGAAGGATGGGATAACTCCATGGACCAGGTATTTAAGAAAAAGGCTGGATGTGGCACTTGGGCCACGCTTTAGTTGATAAGGTGGTGTTAGGTCATAGGTTGGAGTTGATGATCTCCAAGGTCTTTCCCAACGTAGCTGATTCTGTGATTCTCTAAATCTGTGACCAAAGCCCTGCTCTGACATTGGTGCCAAGGTGGAGCTGCCTCTTTTCCCTGAGGCAGTGGCAACAGCAGCAGATGCCTTTGTTGTGGTGTGTGACAAGTCTTTGGTCCCGTGCTCACACAGCTGTTTGAACACAAACATTCCTGTGAAAAGTCTCAAATAGCAAGAGAGCACAGAGCCTTAGTGTCTTAACATACCTGGTGTCAAAAGGCTCTTTTTTTCTTTTCTTGTGGCTACCACATCTGAAGTTACCCCAAATGTGGGATTATGGAGGGTGCTAAGGAGCACAGCACAGCAGATTCAGGGGAGGGAGGATATTTGCTGGCATGGGACAGGTGGGAGATCTTACAGACATCCAGGTTTTAGTGACTGAAATCCCATTTCGTGCCACTAGAGGATACTCAAACTGTTGCCAGCTTGTAAGAAACAGCTCCTTAGTCTCTGCTTCTCTGGAAATCAATTGATAGGAAAAGGAAATGTCTTTGAGAGGAAAAAAGGGAGTAGATGTTTAGGCACATCTAAATTCTTTCTTTTAAGTTTCAGTGGGAGTTCAGTGTATAGAATCATGTGCACAAAAATTTAAGCAGTGAGTGACAGCAAATGGAGCTGATGAGCTGCCTGTATGTAAAAGCTTCAGCTTTCACTGCATCAGCAAATGTCTGGATCCTGGGAGGTGGAACTGATGGAGCAGCCACATCCTGTTGTTATAGAGGCTGGTATGGGAGAGAGAATGACATATAAAGAGGCTTAAAGAAGGTGCTGTGGGACATGACTAGATTTTGTTCTGGTTGGATAGCTGGGATCTGGTGCAAGCCAGAGATGTGGTCTTGGTTCCAGTTAACATTGTAGAGTCAGAGGGAGCAGAGCAAATGTACAACATTCACTGCAGGACTCACTTCTGAGGTGAATTGCAATGGGGGCCTTACGTGTGGATCCAGGTGTTGTTTAACTCCTCCAGAAAAATCAAACCATTTCAGACAGGGCAGAGTCCAATGTTGTGATGAGCTTCTCAAGGAGCTAACAAGAAACCACTACTATCTGACTCCAAAAGTTAGGCCAAGCAGGGCTTAAAACATTTTCTTACCTTGGCCGAGCTTGGCTGCATCAAGCACACCAGTAGTGCTGCTGCGGAGTCTGACAGTATCACCACAAATCCTCCTATTGGGGTGGATGCAGGGAAAAAACTCCTCTCTGATCTCTAGTAACATTCCCTGTTCAGTGGGGTCTCAGTTCTAGAGGACTGTGATGGGGATGGTTATCCTGTTACAGTCTGATTTGTATCTTCTGGGAATGGTTAAGCTGATGAAGATGCTTAATCTGGCAATTAGAGCAACACAGAGTTCTTTGCTGCTAATCAAAGCATTTGTACTCCTCTTAAGACTCATGGCAGAGCTCTGTCTTGGTAAAGTCACTCTCCAGCATTCCCATCCAACACATGCAGGACTAATATCCAGGATTCATTCTGGGCCTGTCTTTCCAGTCTGTGTCTTCCCTTTAAAGACTGCAGTAGTGAGAATGGGATACATGCCAGGAAAAATGTCTCCAAACAATTTCCTCCAAGGACTGGAGATAACCTTTTTCACATAGGGTGGTCAGGAATGCAGCAAAAGGATCCCAGGCCAAATGGCTGTGCTCTTGAATGGACCCACTGCAGCCAGGCCAGAGCAGGGACACCAAGGGCATCAGAGGGATGGAGCAGCTCTGCTGGGAGAAAAGGCTGAGGGAATTGGAATTGTGCAGCCTGGGGAAGAAAAGGCTTTGGGGTGACCTCATTGTGGCCTTGCAGTGCCTAAAGGAAATGCACAGGAAAGATGGAGAGAGACTCTTGACAAGGGCCTGGAGTGACAGGACACGGGGGAATGGCTTCACACTGACAGAGAGCAGGGTTAGATTGGATGTGAGGAATAAATTCTTCCCTGTGAGGGTGGTGAGGCCCTGGCACAGGTTTCCCAGAGCAGGTGTGGCTGCCCCATCTCTAGAAGTGTTCCAGGCCAGGCTGGATGGGGCTCTGAGCAACCTGGGATAGTGGAAGGTGTTCTTGTCCATGGCAGGGGAATGGAACTGAATAATCTTTAAGATCCCTTCCAACACAGACCATTCTATGATACTGTGATTATAAATCGAAGTGACCTTTCTTGCTAACTGAGGTCAGACAGACACTCTTTTTTCCCCTTGGTCCTGGTGACAAGAATATCCTGACTATCTGTTTTTCAGTGTTGTCGTACCTGCTCACCTGGATATTTTCTATATGCTGCTGGCATGAGGACCTGTTTCTGCTCTTCTGAGGGCTGTATATCAGTGTTGAATAATGCAGCCAGAAGTCTCTAGAGCTCGTGTCCTGCAAGTCATTAAGCTGGACTGACTGGCTCCATGCATAGCAAACAAACTGTTCTTTTTAAAACTCTGGTTTATTGTCTCGGATTGCAATAAATTCTGATGTATAAAACCAGAGTATCTCCAGTTTGCATGGAGACAGCTTGTTTTAAGGTATCTAAAGACACTTTAATTGCTCTCTTGGTTAAATTGTGGTTATTTCTCTTCCCTGTCATCTTGATCTCAACACAGTATATAACATACTTGAACATTTTTTTTCTAGGTCATCGGGGTGTTTTTTCCCCCATAGGAAGTTTCTCCAGCTGGAACTTTGTAATCTTTCAAAATTTCTTCCGTGGTTCCTTCTTCTTTCTCACCTGTTTGATCTCCTCATGTCTTATGAACTGTGCCAAATGCTTCCTTGAGTTCTTCCAAATGCAGACACTCCTTTCATTCTGCTGATGGATTGTGGCAGAGTGAAAGATTTTTTTTTTTTTCCCTTTTGTGGTAGCCCTCCCAGGATAGAAGTGATGATTTTAATACCATTTGTGGATAGGGATGTTGGGAGAAAAAAAATCCTTACTTTATCTCACTGATGTCTGAGGATTGAGATACCTGTGGTGGGAAAGAAGAATGGACAAGTGAATTTTCTTACTAAACTTCTTCTGGCTCTTGAGTTTTCATTCTGTAGAAAGCCACACCAGGCTCATAAATCAGCAAAACTTCATTTCTAGAGGTTTTCCCATTATATTCCTTTGTTTTCCCCATTTTAAGTATACTGAGATTTCTGGGGGAAAATTCAGCTCATACTTCTTATGTCCTGGGTTGTTGGTTTTTTGGGTTTTTTTGGTTTATTTTGTGGTATCTCTACATTTAGCTTGATTTTGAAGCTCCACGAGAGAATATCTAACATGGTATGAAAGGTTAATCTCCCTGGCATCAAAAAGTGCCAGCCCACTGTGCCAGCTGGGAATATCATCCTGGTGTCTGGAAGCTCTGTGGAATGGAGCATTCCTTCATTGTCAGCATCTATGAGTAGGCAGGTAAATGGGGCTGGAGCTTTGTGGGGAAAAACTGCTTGATGCTTGGTGAAGTTTCCTGTTCCTCTGGAGGGTTCTCCCAGGACCAAAGAGAACTGGGACAGGGTTTATGCAGCCTGGGAGGGAGGACTCTGCCATGTCAGTTCTCAGCTGGAGAAACCCAGAGCAGCCTGGATCTGCTGCTTAGAGTGTACCCTGACAATCAAGAGACTGCATGGCACTTCCATGACTCCAGAGGTAACTCCGTTTCCTTGTGGTTTTGCAGGGAAAAAAAAAATTTAAAAAAAAATAAATCAAAACTGGGGCAGTCAAAATTAAGGGAAGGAAACCCTAGATAAGAAAACCTACTTTCTTTTGCAACAGAGAGCACCTGGCAAGAAGGGTCACAGGAACAGGATAATCTGAAAAGGGAAGTTCTGTCACACCTTCAGGATCCACCATTAGGAGACCCTGAGACTCTGGGAATGACACACACACACACAAGGCTTAGCTGAATCCACTCCTTGGTAAATAACCCAGAGCTGGAGAAAGAAGAAGTGCATTGAGGCAACTGGTCAAGCAAACAAAACATCTACACTAAGCAGCTGCTTGTCAAGCAGCTGCCTATAGCACAGACACAACTTTGTTTGGCTGAATTTGTTGCCTACCTTAGAGGAAGATAATTCCTTGGAGGTTCACAGCTATCCTCTAAGGTGACAGAGTGGCATTTCTGGAGTGCCTGACCTGTGGCTGTGCCAGTAGCTTGCCTTTCCATTGAACTCCTGTCAAAATCTCAGGTTAGCCCCTTCCTCCCCTGCCACTCTCTAAGGGAAATCAGGTTATTCCCAACACATGACCATGCCCATTTTAAGTGGCTCCCCATTTTCATTGTTGTTTTCTCCACTAGTGATGCCAGGATTTTAAACCAAGGGATGCCACAGTCCTCACGTGTGTCTGTCCCAGTACATCCCACTGACTGCAGCTGTCTAGCCCTTCCCAAATTGGTTGTTGGCTGGCACCAAGTTGAAGTAGGGCAGCTAACTTGGAGTCCATCTCTGGTTAACTTCCAGCAAGGTTACTGGTGTGCTTTTGGCCACTGGAGGGCTCTGATTTTATTTCATAACTATGAGAGAATAATACTAAAAATTACCAGTGGTGGGCCAAAAGGAGGGTCTAAACTCCTGCAGAAGCCTCATGTCTTATCTTGATATTTGGGCATGAAAATTGAAAATGGGATGTCAAACTTGCTGTATCACGAATGACCAAGAATCTGGGACGCTTGCTTGGAATTATTTGGGTTATTACAATTATTTTCTTAGCCTCCTGAGGTCTGTCTCTGTGCCAGTGCAGCAAAGATGTGCTCACAAAATCTGGTTTTGTGAGAAGGAACACTGGCACTGGAGAACAGAAACAGGGGTGTGTGTGGAGGGAGAAGCAAACTTCTGGGAGATGTTTTTGTCAAGGGCTGGTCAGGGATAGGAAGGAGGGGAAACTCTAGATTGTACTTACTTGAACTTGCTAAAATTCTGCCTTTTCCCTCTTTCCCCCTCATTGTGAGTCCTGCAGTACAGGAAAAACTCAGAGGGGGAGCTTTCATTCATTGCAGAGCACTGCAATGCATTCATTGTGTGTCCTTGAAGGAACCCCACATTTTGCAGCTGACCCTGAGCTTTAGCATGAGGAAAGCTGCTCTTTTTTTTCTTTCCTCAGCTTTAGTCCTATTTTTAGAGCCTGTCGTTTTCTCAGGGGCTTCACAGCCTATTTTTAAAAAGACTTTGCAGGCTGCCAAACCATTGTTATTTTCTCTAGGGTGATGTCAACACAGTGCCTATAGTAAACATGCCTGGCATTTACCATAGGTGATGCTTTAGAACAGATAAACATCAATGTTGAGGGCAAAAATGCTTTTGCAAGCAGAGCCCCACTGTGAAGTGTTTCATTTCCACAGTGCATCCTTTTTGCTTGCCTCATGGCTTTCCCCTTTTCTGAAATACTGTTGGTCTGACCATCAAATTGCTCACTGCTGCATGAACCTGATCTGTACATTATTAGATCATCTAGAGTGACTGTAAATCAGGTTTGGCCCAAGTCTTGCATCATGTTTAATGTTTTTTAAAAGCTTTTTTTTTTTCCTTGTCTTTTATATTGGGAACGAATTTAACAGCCCATCTCTGAAAGAAACATGGGGAAGAGTTTAAAGGGCTTAAAATATGAACAGGAGCAAATATTCGTTATAATCACCATGGTATCATCAATTTTGGTGGAGTTTCTAGAATGAATCCAGCATAATCACAGCTTCTTTTTACCTGTGTGGAGGGAAAAAAAAAAAAAAAAAGAAAAAGGAAAAAAATTCAGGAACAGTTATGTAAAGATGTGGGAGCAGATGTACTGCTGGTGTAAGCTGGCAGTGCTCCACTCATGTCAGTCAAAGTAGTTGATGTGGGGGAACATTTGTCTGCAAGGGAAGCAAGATTTATCACTGAGCTCTGGTGGCTCCATAGAAATCACATAATGGTCTGGCTTGGAAGGGACATCGAGGATCATGTGGATCCACCCCCCTGCCATGGGCCCATCTACTATCCCAGGTTGCCCAAAGCCCCATCCAGCCTGGCCTGGGACACTTCCAGGGATGGGGCAGCCACAACTTCTCTGGGCAACCTGTGCCAAGGTCTCTTCACAGAGGATAATCACACATCACTTCAATGTAGTATTTGCCCAAGTCATGCTCTGACTCCCTCACAAATGTGAGGGATGATGTCTGAATTTAATCTTTCATGGATGCTTTAAGCCATGCTGTAGACAACACTGTCCAAGAGAACAATTCCTGCACTTCAACCTCATGGATTTGCTCCTTGGGCTGTACTAGCTCAGCTGTGCCTATGAACATTGATTTTACAGACCACAGACACGTGTGGAGCACCTCCTTCATCTGCCACTTGTGTGATTGTCATGGGAAGACTGAGAAAAAGTCTCTGTGGGAGGTGGTGAGCCACCTTCAGCGGAATCACAAAGGCATAGAAACTTAAACTCCCTTGTTTTAGTAAAACTTGAGATTGTAAGTACCTGTGCACCTTTGAACCCTGAGTGCTGGTCAAGAAAATATTGCAGTACACAGGAGTGACTCTTTGTGCTGTTCTTGCTCTGAGTCCACTCCCTGAACCCAGTAAACATCCAGAAGCTTCACAAGTTGGTGGAATTTGTTTCAAATATAAATCTTCAAGGGATTTCTCTTCCATGTGTTTGACCAGCTGAATTCTTGTAAACAGCTACCATCCACAGCATCTTGCAGCAAGGAGTACAAGGCCAAGTTGGACAGGGCACTGAGTAACCTGGAATAGCGAAAGGTGTCCCTGCCCATGGCAGGGAATTTGGAAATGGATGATCTTTTAGGTCCCTTCCAACTCTATCAATCTATGATTTATGATTCCTATCCCTCCTGTCCCAGCCTTTCAAGTCCCATCAGATTTTCAGGTTCCTACAAGCCACTCCTTTGGGATAGCAGTGCTCCAAAGTGCTGATACCCAGTTTGCAGTGGAAGTACAGCAGCAACCTGGGGCTGCTGACTGGGCACTCAGCCCTCCAAAACAGAGTCACTGCTTCTTACACAAGCCTGTCCCTTCGTTGCCTCCTCACTCATATCTTCATCTCAAAGGGTTGCTCAAGGCTCTAAATTTCACAGCATCTAGTTCTGGTTCTCAAAAGGCCCATCTCATGTCCACCAGGAGACCTTTGAACTTTTGTGAGCCTAACCTGAGAAGCACATTTGTAATCAAACCAGGTGGGTTTTGCCTAGGTTTGCATTTCATCGCAGGTGCCTCATACTCTTCTTACATTTCATGCCACTGGACAAAGAACAGCCATTTGGAAGCCCCCAGGAAAACTGCCTGGCTTCAAGTTCTGTTGGCTGCAGCCCCAATACTCTGAGAAGGCACCAGTTCTGCTTCATGCTGCTGGCAGCTGAGCTGGTTGGCTGTCTCTGAAGGTACAACTGCCACAGCAGATGGCTGGGACGTTAGCAGGGAATTTTTTCAGAGCTCCTCACAAATGAGGCTGCCTTTCCTCAGAGGGAATGGCAGCCTAGAGCACACTCACATCCCCACCCACATCTGCACGGTGACATCCAGGAGCTCTGTGGTGACCCAGGAGGGAGGAACCAGCCTGTCTGTCACACACCAACTCCTCTGCGCTACTCTAGCCCACAGTCTGTGCCAGCTCAGCGGGGCTGTGGGCTCTGTCTGCACCGCTGAGCAGCGGAGGTGTTCCAGCAAGAGCCGAACCCACTCTGTTCATGGGGGAATGGAGCAGAGCCTAATCTCAGAGACATCCTTTCAAATGCCCTTCATGACCCATGCCCAGTCAGCAGCCCCAGGTTGCTGCTGTACTTCCACTGCAAACTGGGTATCAGCACTTTGGAGCACTGCTATCCCAAAGGAGTGGCGTGTAGGAACCTGAAAATCTGATGGGAGTTGAAAGGCTGGGACAGGAGGGATAGAAATCATAAATCATGCATTGATTGGGTTGGAAGGGACCTAAAAGATCATCCATTTCCAAATCCCCTGCTGTGGGCAGGGACACCTTCTACCAGACCAGGGCCCCATTCAGCCTGGCCTTGGATACTTCCAGGGATGGGGCAGCCACAGCTTCTCTGGGAAACCTAAGCCTCATCATCCTCACAGGGAACAATTTCTTTCTGATATCCAATCTAAACCCACTCTCTGTGAGTGTGAAGTCATTCCTCCTTATCCTGTCACTCCAGGCCCCTGTCAAGAGTCTCTCTCCATCTTTCCTGTGGGTTCCCTTTAGGCACTGCAAGGCCACAGTGAGGTCACTCCTCTTCTCCAGGCTGCACAATCCCAATTCCCTCAGCCTTTTCTCCCAGCAGAGCTGCTCCATCCCTCTGATGCCCTTGGTGTCCCTGCTCTGGCCTGGCTGCAGCAGCTCCCTGTTCTTCCTGGGATCCCAGGGATGGAAACAGCTCTGTAGGGTGGGGGGTGGGGTGGGGTGGGTCATCTCACCTGTGCAGGGCAGAGGGGAAGAATCTCCCCCTCCTCTCCCCTGCTGCCCACACTGAGGGCTCAGCCCAGCACAGGGGGGTTTTGAGTCCCAGCACCCCCAGTTGGGGCAGGGTCAGCTCTCAACCAGCAGCACCCCCAGGTCTTACCTGGCAGAAATTCCCTCTATTTTCCTAGGGAATAATGCGGTGTTAGACACTGGTGTTGCAGTGAAGATGGCTGAAAAGAAGGAAAGCTGCAAACCCTCAAGAAGTTGCCCCTTCAGTGCCAGTTTTTAAGGGTTAGGCATCTCCACCATAAGCTGAAGCAGATGTGAAAGGCCCTTGGTCAGAGGCTGTGATTGCTTGCAAGATACCCACAGGTAACGGGATTTGAACTGCCTGTTCCTTGACTTCTCTCTCTGCCCCTATAGTAGCTGCATTAATTTTTATCTTTAAGTATTCTTGCTATGCAAAAAAATCCCCACTGATGTTACCACCTCTGAGTCATGCCAGCATATTTGTGTGCCGGTATATTTTAGGAGCAAAGCTGCTGGAGTTCAATAAGTATAAAGCAGGACTTGATAAGCAAGGTAATGGTAGTAGCAGGCAATTCAGATAAGGGAAAGGAGGTGTGATGTGCTGTAAGTAAGTACTTGGGATCTTGCGGTATTGATCCCAAATGAGTTTGGCCCAGGCTATCTCTCAGTCCCTGGATTTTCTGCAGGTTAAATTCCTTTCCTCAGGCTTGGAGGATATATCAGTGTTGTCAGCCTGATAGATCACAGAATATACAATTGTGAAACCTCCTGAGCTGGAAGGAACCTACAAGGATCACCGAGGCCGGCCCTTAGTGCTGCACAGCACAGCTCCAAGAAGGTATGCTGTCCTTTGCTTCAGATCTGTTCTTACCCCTACAGGCACTTGGAGACCTTATCTGCTAAGTGACAAGACTCATGTATCACATCTGTCTTCTTCTCTCAGGCTGTTGCACAGCTAATGACCACTGATATGGGATTAAAGCAGTGTTGGATCATCCAGCAGGACCACTGGAAACAAGGTATGGATGCTCCTCATGTTTCTGGTGCACTAGATAGGAGCTGCTCACCACAGCTGCAGGAAGAACAGTGCCTGCTCTGACGTTAAGGCCTGATGGGGCAGACTTATTCTTGTACATTTTGGGCTGCATTTGAATGGACACTGTATGTGCTTTTTCTCTGAGTCTGTGCCACATTTGTTTTAGCAACAGAAGTCCTCAAAGGAATTTGCAGTGTCCCTTCATGGGGTGTATACTCTTGCTGGGTCCTATTCATGTGCCTGTACCACAGTGGGTGTGTAACCAAGATTTGAAGTGTGGGTGGAAATCTGTGAGGCATCCCTTGACCCATAGTGCCCTGGAGTTGCGCTGGACCATGCAAACATGGCTCCCCAACTCCCTAGCTGCTTTATTCCAAATAAATGGTCATCACAGAATCATAGAATGATCTGTGCTGGAAAGGCATTGAAGTTCATCTCGTTACAACCCCCTCCATGGACAGGGACACCTCCTACTAGCCCAGGTTGCTCAGAGCTCCATCCACCCTGGCCTTGATCCCAATGATCAGATCAGTGCCCTGCATTTTCAGTCCTATCCTAGAAACTCACCTGCTCCCCTGAAATACAAGAGATAAGCCTTTAAGCCTTTCATTCAGTCTCTATCCCCGAAATACAGGAGAGAAGCCTTTCATTCAGTCTCCAACGCTGAAATACGAGAGAAGCCCTTCATTCAGTCTCCATCCCTGAAATACAGGAGAGGAGCCTTTCATTCAGTCTCTAACTAAGCTTCTTGCTCAGATCTGTGTGCAGACAAGCCCTGCTTGTCAGGCTGTTGTTTCTGGGTTGCTGCTCTGCAGAGCCCTCACTGCTGTTCCAGGGGAATTGGCTGGCTTCAAGGTGATGGGTTACCTCTTTGCTTCCAGCTGCTAGAAAGCATGGTAAGAAGCTAAAAATACCTTTGAGCCAACACCTAATGTCACTTCTCCTCATGAGCAGCTTCTGCAGTTGCCACGGGGATCTTAAGCAATTGCACAGGGGAGGGGATAAATCTCTTAATTTTTGTGAATAGAGGGGGAGGCACCCAGGAGAAAAATCCTTCTGTGAAAAAGCTGTACAGCCACGTGCTGTGATGCCTGGGTTGAAAAAGCTAAATGTCCACAGATTTAGACCAGCCAATGGTGTGTGAGTGCTATTTTTGGAAAGCACAGTGCAGAATTATGGCACATGCATCACATGTGAATTGGGAAAGTGCAAGCTATTTTTGGAGCTGTTTGCATATGTGCTGAGTCAAGGTTTGCACACAGAGCAAGGCTGCACCTAGCATCTCTTAAATCTGCTTTAGCAGCTTTTAAGATTTTTTTAGCAGATTAAGGTTATCAGCTTTCAAGCAAGCTCTGGAAAAAATCTTTTCTCCCTCTGATTTTTTTAGCATCTCAGCATTGCAGGGAGATTAATTAGAAAAGACAAAAAATTAAGTGCAAAGGAAAGGTGAAAACAATTTAGAGTTGAAGGGGAATGGGTTCTGAACAGGTAAGTAGAGAAAGACCAGAACAACATAAAACAAAAAACAAATGGAAAGACTGGAGAGACTTGTAAAGAAGGTGAGAAATGTACACCTTGTGCTGAAGGAAGCCTATTTACAGGGAGCAACACTTGGGAAAAACAGGAATTAGGGAAAGAAATTGGAGCAGCATTGCATGAATTATAGCAAGCCCTTGTTCTAGTCTGAACACAAACCAATGGGAGATCCCAAGTCAGAGCTGTCACTCTGTTGGTCAGGGTGGTGGTAGCAGCCCAATTAAATGGTGACTGCAGTCCTCTTGAAGTGATAGATGTGGTTCTGTTGAAGCAGTGGTCCTGTAGAAGGGTCAGGTCTTCCTCTGAAGGTCCCATGGCGGTTTTGTAGCTCCAGTCCTCTGGGAATGTAGTGGATAAGGCTGCCCATGGTGTTCCAAGTCTCACATTATATCCAGGGAGGAATGCTTGGTTCCTCCCCCTGGGCAGAGCATCTCCCAATGGGATGATGTAATTTTTGAGTCATGCACTGAGGTTTGATGCCCCATTAACAGAAGATATCCCCTGGAGTTATCAGGGAAGAGTCATGAAGGAGATAAGGAACATTGCCCCACCTGGTTTTAACAGCTTATGAAGTTGGTGGTAAAATACATACTTTTGGTTACATCTTACTTTGTAACCTAGGACAGCCCTGAATTTGAGGACAGGGAGGAAAAGGCCCTAGCTTGCATGGTAAAGGGATGCCAGCTGAGTATAACACACAACTGACTGGCTGGGGTTGGTCTCAGTGGGTAGACTTTGTTCCCAGAGGACACAGGCCTTTGCAGGCTGCCTTCCAGAGCAGTGCTGGCTGCCCTTACAGATTATGGACACCCAGACAGAGCTCCCTCTATGGCCAGAGGTGTTGCCTTAGCAAGGGATCTTTCTTATCAACTGTTTCCAGGAAGCAACAGCCCCAAAGATAGGAGACAATTAGACTGTTGTGGTCATTAGGGGGGACTTGAGGTTCAACCAGGCCAAGTGCTGGGTCCTACACTTTGGCCCCAACAGCTTTCTGAAGTGCTCCAGTCTGGGGCAAAATGTCTGGAAAGAGAAAGGGCCTGGGGGTGCTGGTGACAGTGCCTGAATGTGACCCAACATGTAGGCAAGAATGCCAGTGGTATCCAGCTGGGATCAGCAATGGTGTGGCTAGCAGGATCAGAGCAATGATTGTCCTCCTGTATTGGACATTGGTGAGGCCACACCTCAAATCCAGTTCTGCACCTGTCACTGCAAGATGGATATTAAGGGGCTGGAGCATGTCTAGAGAAGAGAACGGAGCTGGGGAAGGGTCTGGAGCACAAGTCCTATGAGGAGCAGCTGAGGGAGCTGGGAAAGGGGCATGGCGTGGAGACAAGGAGGATCAGGTAGATCTTCTGGCTCTCCACAACTCCTTGACAGGAGGGTGCAGCCAGGTGCTCCCACAGAACAAGGGACAGGATAAGAAGAAACAGCCTCAAGCTGCACTACAGGAGGTTCAGATTGAACATTAGGAAGAATTTCTTTACTGAAAGAGTGACTAAATATCAGAAGAGGCTGTCCAGGGTGTGATGAAGTCCCCATCTCCAGAAGTGTTTATGGATATGGTTTGGTGTTTGGTCACAGGTTGGACTTGATGATCTCAGAGGTCTTTTCTAACCAGAATGATTCCACGATTCTGTGATTCAGGTGTTCTCCTGTGCCACAGCTTGCCTTCTGCTGTTGGGAAGCACCAGCCCAAATCTGCACATTTGGTGGGAGTGGGGCAGATGGGAGGCTCTGTCCACTCAGGTGTGGCACTGGAGAACCTTCTTGGTCTGGTGTGCACAGAAATAGGCTTGCAGGCACGGAGAACACAGTGCTGACAGAGCAGCAGGCCCACCAAGCAGACAGGAAGGGAGCAGGAAGGTACCTGTGAGCTCTGGGAGAACAGGAAAGTGTTTTTCAACTACACAGGATGAGAAGCAGAGCAAGAATAGCCTGCCCACTGGCTTGTTGGTGGACGTTCAGATGAGGTCCAGAACAGAAACATTCTGTATTGTTCACACCAAGAGTGAAGACTTGCAGAGTTTGCAGGGATGTTTTAAAGCCCTTAAAGTCCTGGTGAGGTTGGCTGTAGAGATTGACCCCAGGTGAAAGAGGAAAAGGGAGCAGCAGTACCTGGACACAGATAAACATCCTCTTATGCTGATAATACCATGTCATGCAGCGGGACACAGGGAAGAGGTGGGAGTCATCCTGATCTCTCTAGGGGTGCACTCTTGACTCAATTTATTATTTCTGTTCCTAGAGAAACAGATATCAACATCAGACCTGACATACACCTATAAACAGCGTAAGACACTGCATGAGCACCCCTGGCATGCTGCCTCCTATGTTTGCCCTCCTGAAGGCTTCAATCCTGATAGAATCAGACCTACATGGTCCTTTCTGGGCCCTTATCTGCCTAAGCATGTGTGGTTCTGGAGAGTTTGATAAAATGACACCTGTTGTGTTTTTCCTCTTTCAATCAGAGAAAATAAAAAGTGAAATCACTCCAGTGAAGGGGGAAAAAAAAAAGAAGCTTGAAATACATATGGGGTCTCAAGTCCTGTCTTGAAGGTGAGCCTGAGAAGGGGTTAAAATAAGAATAAAAAATGCAAATGTTGATGTAGTTTCCCAATTTGGAAAGCAAACACAAGCCAAAAAAATGCCAACATAACAGTGCCTACAAAACAAGCCAAATCAGAATTCCCCTCCAGTTTCAAGCTTGAATAATGATCCAAAATCTAAGGAGAGGCAGAGGAAAATTACGCAAGATGCCACTTTTAAGCAGCTCTATTAGAAAACTTTTTTTTTTTTTCTTTGACACCATTTTATTCTGTATATAACAGATAATAGAAAGCATCACTTCTCCAGACCTTAGTTTGGAGTGGTTTCCAGTTAAAACCACTTAGGCTCATCACCTTCCTTTCTGCAACCATAGATCCCCAACCTGAGAGCTGAGCTTGAGTCTAAACATGACATGGACCTGCTGGAAATCTGAGCTCTCACTTCACTCAATACTCAGCTCCTGTCCTGGAATTTTGATGACCCCAACCTGAGATTTGTGCTTGTAATCAAACCTAAGCAGAGATCAGTTTTGCCTAGGTTTTAGTTTCAAGTCAGAAAGGTGACCACCTTCCTACCCATCTACACCTTGACCAGGCAATGCAATGTCTGGCTATCTCTTTGCATATCATCATTAGCTTTTCATGACATATGATTAGCCTCCTTGTCCTGCAATTTGTAACCCACCCATTTGTGCTTCACTGTCATAAAATCAGCTTACTCTGGGTTAGCGGTCCCTGCAGTTGACATAGCCACAGTTGACAGAATCACAGAATATCCAGAGTTGGAAGAGAACCACAAGGATCATCCAACCTAGCTCCTGGCTCTGCACAGACACCCCACCCTGACCTGGGAGTGTTGTTCAAAAGCTCCTGGAGCTCTGGGGCTGTGACCATTCCCTGTGGTTCCTATTCAGTGTCCCAGCACCCTCTAGGTGAATAACCTTTTCCTAACCCTCCCCTGACAGCTCCAGCCATTCCCTCAGGTCCTGTCCGTGGTCACACAGAGCAGAGATCAGGGTCTATCCCTCAGCTTCCCTCATGAAGAAGCTGCAGAACTGCTGTGAGCTCTGGCCTCAGTCTGCTCTTCTCCAGCTGAACACACCACGTTGCCCTCAGCTGCCTCTCGTGTGGTTTCCCCTCCAGTGCCTTCACCATCTTGATGGCCCTCCTTTGGACACTCTATCAGCTTTAGATCTTTCTTATGTTGTGGCACCCAAAACTGCCCTGTCACTTGAGGTGAGGCCACCCCAGCCCAAAGCAGTGCGGGACAATCCCTCCCTGGCCTGACTGGCCATGCTGGCCCTGATGCCCTCAGGACAGGGATGTCCCTCCTGGGTCCAGGCCACTGCTGGCTCATGTCCAACTGGCTATTGACCAGGACTTCCAGGTGCCTTTCTATGGCACTGCTCCCCAACATCTCTTCTCCCAGTCTGTCCATTCACCCAGGCTGTCTCTGCTCTGGGAATGACTCTCTGTCCAAATGGTAACGAGCCTGACAAGGGCTCTCTTCATAGCTGTGTACAAATGATGCCATCATGGATGGATCAGAGTCAACAGCACCGTAATTGCCAACCCACACAGCCTCCTCTGCATACCAGCACTCCAGCACTGTGTGGAAAACAGAATACTTTCCTGACCCACACAAGTCTGCTGTGCCAACAACCCTTATCAGCTGTAAAGAGAATCAGAGACAATATATCAGCAGCTTAATTCACACAGCACTTCTGGTTTGTGGCAGCAGAGTGGCCATTTTCCACTGGAGAAACTGAGCTACAGCAAATCAAAAATTCTTTGCAGAGGTCAGTCCTACACCCAGGAACAGTGACTGCACTGTTGTACAAAATGATGATCCTGTTATTTTGGTGTTTTCTATATTGCTTTTTTCATGTGAAAATCACATGAAAAAAATCTTTGTGTTTGTATTCTCATTGTCTTCAGATTGTCTTAACTGTCTGATCCCTTGAATCTGAAGAAATATGCCACAATCTCAGGGGATTATATAGTCTTCACAAAGAGGTAGCTATCAATAAATTATTACTTAAAGCCCCAGTTATGTTAGCCTGCACAGATCAAGTAAATAAATTGCAGTCTATTCTGTTTCTGGATATCTGAATGTCTCAGATGCTTGGTGGTCTCGGAGAAATAGTCTCATCAATACCTCTAAAACAGATTTCCTTGAATATTCTGAATAAATTACTTCGAATATTCTGCTTCTTTCAACAATATGACCACTAGACTTTCTTTCTTATAAGAGATTAGTTAATTCACAAGGTTTAAAATTGTAACAACTCTCATAAACAAGGGGGCTCTTGGTACAGGATTTTTGCTTTCCAAGCAAACACCACTCTTACTTGCGTCAATGTCAGTGGTAATTGTGTCCCACTAGGCCCCTCTCTCTTGAGAGGACAGAGCAAAATCCTGTAGTCCTTGATACAACCAACTCTTCTAGAGCAACAAGGTCTGAAGTAAATAAGCAGTGAGCTTCCTAGGGTATGCCAGAGATGCTTGGGGAATTACAGCATGGAATGTGTCACTCTCCTGCTTCAGGAGCTGAAAGTCAGTGAAGGGACATACTTGTCAGCCTAAGATGGCATCAGATGTCCATGATTAAGCAACTGCTCTGAGCTATGGAGATCCCAGCCATGGCCAACGGAGCCAAGAGAGAGCTCCTGATTGTCTGAAGCAGAGTTGGCTGGTGATCAGCTGTGTCACTGCCTGGATTTTCTGTATCTACAGACCCAACCCAAACAACCAGCCTGCAATATAGGCATTGCCACAGGCCTGGCTGGCATCTTGAGCTCAGCCTCTCTGCAGCTGAGATGCCAAATGAGGTTGGGTAAATAGAATGGAATCCATGTGTTCACTGGTCAGAGATGGAAGAATGAATAGAAAGAATAATGAGCCATGCAGACAGTTGGAGGAGGATGTTTTGGAACCTCACTAGTAGGCATTCCATGGAGATTGAAAACACTTATTGGTACTTTAGTCAGATGTGTACCTGGAACTTCACATATATCATAATTTCACATCAGTAATAAAGCTATGGCAGATCCCTTCCAAGACTAGGGCGAAAATAGACTGCACTGTGAATTTCTCTTGGCTGAAATAATACATTAACAATAACTAAGCTTTTAGGAGGAGACATGACTCTGTGACGCTGGTCTTAATATTTGCAGTGGAAGTAGCCCCACTGAAACTGATGAAAAACCAGTACTTTTTGAACCTGTCTCAAAACATGCCCTCATCTTCCTTACAGGTGACAGGAATGGTTACCACTTCCACTGTGTGGCACCTGGGCCATTAAACCCTCCATGCTTAAGGGCAGCAGAGTTGTTTTATGGGCATGGATCCAGCAAAGAGTACTTGAAACACATCAGGAGCATTGCTGACTTCATTAAGACTCTGCATGTTTAAATAGCTGCTTGAGAGCCCTGGTGGATGAAGCTTTACATATCTAATAAATAGCCCTGAAGGTCGAGGTTTGCCTCTGAAAGTAACTTTATTTGGTTTAAGGCATCCATCACATTGAAATAATGCTGTCGTTGGGTAGGAGACATGACTATTTTTATGGCTGTGTGTAATATTTTCCACTGTCACCAAAGTGCCTTTCTGAGTGATAAATGTGTAGATTTCCTGCTTCCCTGGGCCTGAAGGAGCAGAGGAGGGATGGTGTGATGCGGCGCTTTCTCCCTGTTTGTACAAGCAGTGCTGGTGGAATGGGGAAAGCACCCGGGCTGGAAACTGGCAGTGCTCAGCCTGCAGATGCCCTCTGGCAGGAGGCACATCAGCAGGCTGATGCAGGACTGGAATTTCTTGTTCACACAGCTCACCATCTGCATGGAATTGGCTCCACCTTCCCATATGTGTGTGGCAATGGGAATGCTGCACCAGTTTAACTCATTGTTAAATGAGTTAAGACTTTGGAGAAACCAAAGTCTTTTCGCTGTTCTGACATCACCTTTCTCTTGCCTGGAAGAACTGCTGTAATCTGGGCCTGCATGATAGAGTGGTAACCCCTTAGTGCTTGAAAGATGATGGGATTAGGCTTTGCATGGAAATGGAGGACTCATCCTATGTTGTAATCTGCTGAAGATTCACTGGGAGAAGTTTCATAGAGTCATAGAATGTCCTGAACTGGAAAGGAACCACAAGAATCATCCAGTCCAACTCCTGGCCCTGCACAGGACAGCTCAAGAATTACCATGTACCTAAGAGCATTGTCCAAACACTTCTTGAGCTCTGTTTGGCTTTGTGCTGTGACCACTGCCTGGGGGAGCTTGTTCAGTGTTCAGCCACCCTCTGGGGGAAGAACCTCTTCCTGAAATCAAACCTAACCCTCCCCTCATGCAGCTCTGTATGCAGCTTTAGGTCTTCCTACTGTTATGGCACCCAAAGCTGCCGCAGCACTTGAGGTGAGGCTGCTACAGCCCAGAGCAGAGCGGGAGAATCTGGTCCCTGGCCTGGCTGGCCATGCTGGACCTCATGCCCCCAAGACAGGGATGTCCCTACTGGCTTCTAGAGCACAGCAGGTGCCAGATTAAACATACCTTGTAACCCTGAGGTTACAAAAGTGACCATTGTAATTGCTTCAGTGATGGTATCTTCCTCAGGTCACATGCTAATGGTGCAGTTTTCCTAGCAAATCCTTTCCTAGCAAAGGATTTCTATGCAATCCTCTGATGGCTACACAAGGAAATTTAGTCCACAGGATGAAAGGTTTGTGGAGCAGTGTCTCCAGGTGAAGCCACACTTTGCCTAGCTACTGTTTTTTCCAAATCAGTAGTGACAGAGGGGACTGTAAAGTGTGAATCCATGGTGCCTCCTCTGTTAGCTGAGCTGGAACTTCTTCATTTTGGTCTCATATCCTTGTTTGCAGGCTGGGAATCATGAAATTTGCCTGCCTGCTCTTAAACCAGTTGAAACAGCTCAGTTGTTTATCCCCCTCAGACAGGGCCAGTTCTAAAACACCAGAACACATCTACTCTGAGGCAAACAGGGTGGCAGCTGAGAGTTCCTTCATCAAAACTCCTCCCACTGCCTTCATCTGTGCGACATAGGAAGGCAGGAGACACAAGTTATTCTACACTCTACATCTAGATGAAACAAACTTTACTTTCTTTCCCTTACAGCCACATTTCAAGACCTGAAACACTGCCATAGCTCCAGTGTTCCCCAGTGTCCTGAAATGCAAGAAAGATGTTTTCTTAAATGGTTTCTACACTTTCTGCTCCTCTGTGACAAATGAAGGTGTCTTTTCTCCTGAAAAAGAAGTGGTTCTTACTCTTCGTACTGGAGAGTGGGTTTATATCAGATTGCTCCCAGAGAAGACTGGTAAAGTCTTTGCGAAAGTGGCCTCACTTTCTGTTTCTGGAGGCTTACATCTCCTTTTAGAAGAAGTGATTTTATGTATCTTGTGCTTAGCTTGACAGTTTGTCA
Organism: Parus major; assembly: GCF_001522545.3. Classification (NCBI taxonomy): domain Eukaryota; kingdom Metazoa; phylum Chordata; class Aves; order Passeriformes; family Paridae; genus Parus; species Parus major. Next base: position 60,309,322 of record NC_031773.1, read on the forward strand.
GAGAAAGCAAGGCCCTGGCTCCATGAAGTGCCTCTGTCAGCACCCATCTTGCCAGGGCTGTATTTGCAACCAGCCCATCACAAAGAAATGTCTGATTCTTTCTTGTGAGACTTCTGATGCCACACAGCTCTGAGAGCTCATGTAGATGACTCCCAAGTCTGCATTTAACATACAAAGACCATCAGTAGGAGTAATGTGCAGATAATTTGAGTGAGGGGGATTCTGCTCCTCTGCCCTGCTCTGTTGAGCTCCCCCTGCAGAGCTGCCTCCAGCCCTGGGCCCAGCACAGGAAGGACAGGGAGCTGCTGCAGCCAGGCCAGAGCAGGGACACCAAGGACATCAGAGGGATGGAGCAGCTCTGCTGGGAGGAAAGGCTGAAGGAACAATTGGGATTGTTCAGCCTGGGGAAGAGAAGGCTTTGGGGTGACCTCATTGTGGCCTTGTAGTGCCTGAAGGGAACCCACAGGAAAGACGGAGAGAGACTCTTGACAAGGGCCTGGAGTGACAGGACAAGGGGGAATGGCTTCACACTGACAGAGCAGTGTTAGATTGGATATCAGGAAGAAATTCTTCCCTGTGAGGGTGGTGAGGCCCTGGAAACATGGGTTTCCCAGAGCAGCTGTGGCTGCTCCATCCCTGGAAGTGTTTCACGCCAGGTTGGATGGGGCTCTGAGCAACATGGGATAGTGGAAGATGCCCCTGCCCATGGCCAGGGGTGAAACTGGATGATCTGTAAGATCCCTTCCAGCCCAGACTTTTCTGTGATTTTATGAATTTCTGCAGTGCAGAGTAGCAGTGATACAATACAGTGATACAGTCATGGGGTGCAGTTGGTATTCCTGTGCATGCCAAACCCTTTAGTCCTCCTCAGCTCAGCATCAGCCTGAGGTGTTTATGTAGCAAACGACCTTCTTGGAGTTATGAGAAAATCTTTATCCCTTGTTTCCTTCTCCAGCTGCAAAGTAGATAAAATTACTTATGGCAATAGTTTCTCTACCACTTTTTGGAATATATGTAGACCTCTATGCACTGAGCTTTCTCTCAAGTCATTTCATATTCTAATTCCCACTGAGCACTTACACTCAGACAGAAATGGCCTGAAAAACTGGAGGCAAACCAAAGTACATCATGCTTGCATTGTACCCAAGGGCTCCCATCATTTGAGTTGTTGAACACACACAGGTTTTTGTAGATTTTGGTTTTTCCTTAGTGGCAGAGGGCATGTATTATACTTTATTGAATGTTACTGTTTTAAGAAATACTCAATTTTAAGCCATGGAAATTTTCAGTGGAAAACCTGGATTTAAAGCCCAAGTGAGTTCACATGTTTAACTGCCTTACTCTCAGTGTTTGGAATTTAATCAAAGGAACAATGGAATTTGTTTCATCCTATGGATATGCCTCTGTACCCATCAAATCTCAGCAGATACCCAAACGTGATTCTGAATAAGTCTCCATTCAGTTTTTTAGGGACAAGGATGAGCTCAACCCACTGCCAAAGAAAAAATATTTCCCTTTGAAGGGAGTAAAATGGATAGTTTGCAATATACGTGTGCAAACCTATGGAAAGTCAGGATAAGTCCTGTTAGAAGTGGGAGCAGGTCACAAAATCCTCATGCACGTACAGATTAACAAGCCAGCACAATCTTTGTGCACTTTCCCTCAGCTTAAAAAAAAACTGCTTGAGGTTTCTTACACTGGCAGAGTTTTTTTTACCCATAGTGGGAGTTTGTTTACTTTTACACATTTGTAGAAGGTGTGAAGGAGCTTTTGTGGAAGAGATGCTGGTAGTGAGGTAATTCCAGGCAGAGTGGGGAACGTGACAGTCCTGCCATGCCTGCTGTCAGCCCTGGATTCATGGCTGCACGGCGACTGTGCTTCCCACACCAACAAAAAAGGCCTCCTGTTCCTAATCCTCCTGCTCCCCCACCCCTCAGACTCACTTTTGACTGTCTCCCAGTTTTCCAGGCAGAATAAGAAATGGGAAGCATATGTTGGGATTCCTGCACTTGCTCCCCTGTGCTCATCATTCCTTCCCTCCCAGCCTGAGAAAAAGGGCAGTCCCACATCCTTACTCCTGTCAGAGCCCCCAGAGGCAGAGATTTGGGGTTCATTTTACTTTGGTAGGTGCTGTCTTACTGTCTGCCAAACCTTGCAGTGGAATTTGAAGGATTTGGGGGCTGATACGAGTGATAATATTCCCTGGATAAAGCTGGAGAGCAGCAAGCAATGGGCCCAACTTAGCTGAGGGCATGTTTAGCTGCAGGGGACTGGCCATACTCTGCTTTTGTGGTCTGAGAGTCTGATGGTCTCTGCTTGTAGTGGGAAGGCAGCTTGTGTATGCTATTTACTTCCCCTTCATGCTCTAGCAGACCAGAAAACCTTTGGAAGTGCACCAAGAGAGTGTGTGTGTATTAGAGGACCAACCCAGCTGTGGAACTAAATATTCCACAGGCGGTACCTTGGGTGAAAGGTAAGAGACAAGGTCCTTCACAGCCAGTTCTAAGGCTAATTGGGAGCTAAGATGGGGAGCCTAAGTAAAGCTCTTCTCCCTTCTTGTCTGAATTCTTCCCTGCTTCTGGGTAGTCATGCCTGTACCTCACCAGTCTTGCCAGCCATTCGAGACTGAGCTGATGGATAAAGGGTAAGGAAAATATTTCTTTGTGTCCCCAGGAATGAATGAATGAATGAATGAATGAATGTCAATTCTTGATCCATTTTATTACCACCAATTAACTTGTAACTCAGAGCTTCTGTCAGCTGAATCCAAACACTTTCTGGTACTGCAGATCCATCCCTTACCAACCTGAATTAACATCGTCCTGTTGGAATCTCAGATTTTGGCCTTGGTCAGTGAAATTCAGTAACTCTAGATAATTTTCCTATTTGGTCTTCTGATTTTGCATGGAAATGGTGTTACTGTTTGCCTATTATTCCCTAGAAATTTAGTAGTACTATTATTCTATCCCCATCGCATTAAATTAGCTCCTCTTCTGCTCTGTGGAGAATCATTCTGCCCTAGCCATATTCCCTATTCCATATTCTGCCAAAATACAGAAACTTCCTTTAAAAAAATGCAGCTTTCATTTCTAGTTTGCATTAGCGGTAAGACCACGGAGAGAGGGAAGTGCCAATGGTTGAATTCGTGGCTTAGTTTTGACAGGCATCATCCTGAAAGAAGGTGTACACAGGAACTTGGGCTGGAAATGAATCCATGCAGGTGTCAGAAACCAGTCACTGAGACCAAAGCAGGCTTCTGAATAGTGTGAGGTACAAAGCTTGTTCTCCCAAAAAATGAGACACCTTTTCTCTTTCTCACCCTACTGAGAATCCACTGCCAGAAATGTAATGAATATGCTCTTCCACCTGAGGAGGTCCCATGGATTTATTTTTCCCTAGCAAGAAGAGTCTTTGTGCTCCTCATTCCTAGTCATATGGTTAAATGAATGTGCATGTCTTTTTCTGCTTCACACTAAACTCTGCTTTCTAAACTTTGCTTTGCAAAGGAGTTGTTTTTACATCATCTTTTCACCCCATTGTCCCATGTCTACTGCACAGCAGCCTTTCTTTGACTCTAGTGTGTTTCAAGCAAGTCTTTGATAAGCCAGAATAGCAGCTGTCAAGGGCTTCATGTTTGTCCTTCTGCAGCATGAACCAAAAGCCAGAGAAGCAGCCCAAAGGAGAACATTTGTGCTCAGCACAGAGACAAATAAAACCTCAACAAGCAAATAGAAAAATAAGTGGCAGCACAAGAATTTCATCCAACTTTCACTGCTCTCCAAGGTGGTTACAAACCAATTGGAAAAATACAGCCATTGTCATCCCTGTTGGTGACAGATATCTTGAGCACAAGTAATTTACAAATGTTCCATTATTTGTACTACTTAGGGGCATTTTCTGAATTGATTTTAATTTCTTCTTTTCTCTTTAAATACCTACTGGCAATAATTCACAAATAGCTTTAGATCCAGACAGCAGTAAGAGAAGGTAATTTATCACTTTTTTAAACTAACACCATGCTTGGACTGATGGCACTGAGGAGTACATGGAGAAGTAGTGGCTTTCATTAGGCCAGATGACAAAACTGGAAAACACAGGCAAGCTCTCTGTCACACAGTCCCCTCATCAAACTGAGCGCTCTGTTTATTTTCATGTTCCTCCCATGTAATACCACTGCAAATCTGCAGAAATCAATAGAGTTACATTAGCACAAAATTAGGGAGCCCCATCAGTAAATCATGCTGTGAGTTGTTGTTGATGAGCTCCAAAGCAGAGCTTCATTTCCTGCAAAGGTCAGGGTGATGGATTGTGCAACAAATTTTACCTCCTCTGCTACATGTTTATTGCTAAATGGCCTTTCACAAAGCAGCAAAACAGGACATATCTTACCCTTCCCCACAAGCTGGACGTTTTTTGAATTGACTAAGATAAAAGTGAGGTCCTTCATCCTATTGGATTTGGCAACAAGACTGTGTCTTTTGCATTAAACCTGTGTGTGTCTGGGAGCATCCCTGGGAGCTGGAAGGCCACTGCCTGTGCTAGGAAAGAACTGGCATAAAACTGACCTTTCCTAACTAGTCCTAACTCCAGTCTGCAGGAAGTCATCTCCTATTTAGGAATAGTCTATCAGATCTGGGCTCTTCTTTACCTCCTCTGAGGACAGAGCTGCCCCAGTCACTGACCGGATGGGAAATTTGGGTGCCATTCCTCAATCATGTCCTTTCCCTGCCTCAAAGCAGAGCTATCACTGTCTGCCAAGAGTACCTGATGGATGGGAACACCTTCAGTTTTACATTCCTTGCTAAGTTAAAGAGGATTTCAGCAAGCTGGAAGATGAGGGAGCAGGCATATGAATATTCACAACCCATTTGCTCTAAGAAGAATTTTATGGTTTTGAAGGTATTTAGCTGGTGAAAGCTTCGAAGAGAACCAGTGTTTGCTGAAGTCAGCAGCCAAGGATGCCTGTATTTGAGGGGATGAGCAGCAAAGTTAGATCTGACAGGTTTAAAGTCCACACTGAGGACTATAATGGCCAAGCAAAAATTACCTGGGGTGACTGTATGAACATAAGGATGAAGTTTTGGGATTTCACATAATAAATTCTCTGACCTGGTGTGAACAGCAAGCATAAAAAGGGGTGACAAATTGAAGGAGAGTAAAGGATTGGGAAGAAGGCCCAGAGATACCATGAAATTCAAAAGTTCACCCCACCTGCCACATAATGTCTGCCCTTTCCTCTGCATGTGGACTTTTTGTGGAACAGTGAGCCCAGGCTCCTGGACTCCGGGAGGAGTGCATGCAGGTGATAAGCCAACACCTCTGTGGTGAGGCCTGATAACATAATATTCATGTTGTTTCAGAGTGGGTGTTTTATTTTTACCTCTGAATTTCCCAATCCTTAAGGACTTTATAAGACACAGCTTGGTAGTGTTAGTCTGTGGAAATTGCTCTTGCAATCCTGACCTCAAGCCTTATGACTGTCCCAACCAAATATAAACCCCATTAATTTTTTTGGTTTTTAATTATTTTTTCTCAGCCACAGAAATACTCAGGAGCCCAGACCAGTAGGCCCTGGAATCCAGGCTGAGAGTACAGCAAACTATTCAGACTGCTTCCTTGAGAGGTCACAGGGAAGACAAAAATCTTTAAATTTGCATTTTAAGTATTTGTACAGTGTAAAATAACATTAACTGAAAAACAGAGGCCTGAAAAGCTGAAAAATGGCATAACTGGAGTAATCTGTACTACACAGAGGTTTTAAAACTTTTGCAGTGGAACAGGGGCAAGCCCTGAAGGTTTCCTCTGAGGTAACAGTGCAAGTCAACCAGCCACAGCTGGGACAGTCACCAGGAGTGCTGGAGAGTTGGGAATGAGATCTTGATCTGCCCCCTCCAACATGCCCTATAAGAGCCCCAACTCCAGAGGTATTACTGTGTCTCATTCCTCTCTACTGCACCTGATGCTTTCCATAAATCGTTAAATATTCATTGAGGCAGGGACCTGAACCTCAGTTTCCCACATCCTGTGTGAATGCCTGAACAACAGCACTATCAGATCAATCTCTTGCAAAATGCTCTCCTCTCTCAGCAAGTGTTTAAGTATTTATGCAGGTTAGATATGCTCTAGCAGGGAAAACTGTGAAACAGTTGCCCTGGGCTAGAGAGAACCCTTTGGATGTGGCTTTTCTTAAGTAAAGGAGGAACAGGAGACTCAGGATGAAGTTCCCTCCCTAATCCAGGTGTTGAGAGATAAACCCCTTATTCCACAAGGAATATTTGCAGTTAATATTAATACATTAAGCATTTGTTAAATAAAAGATACTTGTTATTTCCACAAAGAAAATAGACTCGTTAACACCACTTTTTATAAGGGTTATCCTCCTGGACCCAGGATTCTACATCCCCAGAGTTTTCACTGAATGAAAACATTGCCATGAAATGTTTCTTTTTGCCATGATGATATTTTTTAGCAGACATTTTGCTGGAAACTCTTTAACAAACAACAAAAACTAGGGCTTACTGCAGTCTGGCATGCTGGTTAAATGAACAGCAAGCAGCACACACAGACAACCATCTTCTGCATAAGCCTTCTGCAGGGAATATAAATTCCTCTTTTATTGGGGAAGGCACAGGGAGAGGATCCCAGTTTTTATCTGCTGGATTTCATATCTGTGCTGGGAAGAAAAGCAGGGCTTAAGAGCTAAAGCTATGTTTGCAGACAGAGTGACCAAACTCAGACTGGATGTCTCCTGAGAAACAAACCCAGTGGGAGTCAGTCCAATCCTATCAGGGGTTGGGTTAAATTTCCAGCTTTGCCTGTAACAACCTCATTTGCAAAGCTGGATGCTGCCTCCCTGACCCTTTCATAGAGTCATGGAGTGGTTTGGGTTGGAAAGGACCTTAAAAGTCATCTCATTCCACCCCCCTGCCATGGGCAGAGACACCTTCCACTATCCCAGGTTGCTCCCAGTCCCATCCAACCTGACCTTGGACTTCCAGGGATGGGGCAGTCAAAGCTTCTCTGGGCAACCTGAGCCAGGGCCTCACCACCCTCACAGGGAAGAATTTCTTCCTGATATCCAGTCTAAACCTCCTCTCTGTCAGTTTTAAGCCATTCTCTTTTCTTCTGTCACTCCAGGCCCTTGTAAATAGTAAATATCTTCCTGATATCCAATCTAACCCTGTTCTCTGTCATTGTGAAGCCATTCCCACACAGCTGTGCCATTGCCAAAGAGTTTGTAAACTGGCTGTGAGGAAGAAAGGTAAAGGGAGGAAATGAAAAGGAGATATTAGTGAGAGAAGATATTAGTGAAAGACACTCTAGTAACACAGAGGGATGACAGGAAAGAAGAGAAACCCCTTAGCAAAGAAAGTTAAACTCTTTTATAGCTTTTCCCTCAGAAGACAGTGAAAATTCAACCCATGTTATGCAGCAGCACAGGGCATGTTTCAATATTTTGGCCATGTCTCAGATGGATCCACACCTGGACTCCTCACTGCAAATTGAGGAGGCTCTGTTGGTACCGAGCAGACACTGCAAGAAAAATGCAGTATTACCCTTGTGGGTTGATTGCAAAGATTGAGATGCTTGTCTGAGGGCAGGAATGCCCTGTACTCCAGGCTAGAGTCTCAAGTCTTTATAGGAGCAAAACAGAGCCCAGACCCCAAGGTACCAGACATGCTCTTCGAGAGAACTCAGCTCATACAGCACTGTCTTGGGTTTCTTGCTTGGAGATTCAAAACCTTCACAGGGGATGCTTTGCACAGCCTGATGTTTGACATACCTGGAGATGGTGAAGCAGGGGGGGGCACCTGTTGCATACCAGATATTGGTGTGGGAAAGCTTAAAGGTCATGGCAAAGGGGGATTTAGGGCATCCTGAGGGTAACTCTGAGAAGGAGGAAGGAAGGGATGCTGAGAAGGAAACAGAAAGGTCAAGCCAGGAGACAGTAAAGGAGGGTCTGCAGTAGGGTGGGATATGGAGGAAAGTGAATTTGGGTAAAGAAAAACACTGTGAAGTGGAAGGAAAAGGCTGAGGTTGGGAACAGACTGAAAGAGAAGGGAGCAGACAAGAGGCAGCATGCAGAGCTGACATTTGTATGGTTAAGTGAAGAGCCTGGACTCAGAGAAACACCTCAAAGAGAAATCCAGGCTGTGCAAAGGAAAGATGGCAAAGTTGAAGCATATGGGGCAGGGAGGTTGCAGAGAAGGGGTGGATGCTATTGTGTCAGTCATAACATGTTTATTTCCATGAAAATGTAAAAATCTCAAGAGACAGGAGTTCAGTCAGTTCTCTGCTGTAGGAAAATACCTATGAAACCTCCTGCTAAGGTGTTTGGCATATTCACCACCCAGGCATTGGTGCTAGGAGATGAATGCCTTCAGACTGCCTTGTTCACAGGGGAGAGGGTGCTCCAGGGTGGGGACAAAAGGAGTGATTCAGTACAAATAAATTATATCCCTGCTTCCATTTAACCAGTGGAGAATTTGCTCCCCGTGTAGGAGAGTGGCATCCTAGAATAAAACAGCTACAAATCCCCCCTTCCCTGCTGTAACACAATCCATTCCATACTCACTGGGTTATCTGTTACAGCTGCTTGTAAGCGGTGGTCAGTCCTTTTATTGGCATTAACTGCCCTGTGTAAACATGACATGAAAACCAGAGGCAAGAACAAAAGACTTCCTATCCCAGCCTGAATGTGAAACTGCTGCATGTGGTCTTGTTCCCACCGGTACATGTAATAATTTTCTTGTTGATTTTAGTGGCAGCAGACTGCAGGCTTACTAAAAGTAACCTCCAGAAACAGCAGAGAGAACATTTGTTTTATCATCTCCCCCCTGCCCCCCCCGCCCCCCCCCCAACTTGTTGCTCTTCAAGGACAAATACACAAAGTCATTGGGGAAAAATGCTGTGACAGTGCTTCAGAAGTTCAGTCTCCAGAAGGGTGGGTAAAAATTATTTCCTGTGAGTTTCAGGCTACACATTACTTTTAGAGAAAGCTGCAGGAGTAGGTACAGCTCTCCCAGGACCCAAAGGTTGTTTGTTTATAAAATTTGTTTTAACTCTCCTTCAAAGGTGCCTTTGCTCAAAGGCTCTGAAATTTTCCTGCAGGTGGGGCAAACCTGTAACCTCAGCAGGTAGGAAGCACCTGGTTGAGTTTGTCTGCACCATACAACCCCATGATTTCAGGTGAGGGCACCTTGTGGCAGGAGGTTCAGAACCTCTCTTCAAACAGGCTGCAAGGGGTTGAGAGGGCAGCATTTCATTAATTCAGCACTGCAGCTTTCTGCACATTTTTTTAATACACTGCTAATAATCTGCTAACATTTTCAAATTTCACCTTGGAAGTTTTAATGCTGTCAGGCTCTACACCCACTTTTGCCACAAGAAAAAGTCATTATAGCTTTTATGTTGAACTTGCATCCTCAGAAAGCAACAGAGTAGCTCCCCTTTCCCTCAGGAACATTCTGCCCTTCAAAACCCAATTTCTCTGTGACCAGCATGATCAAAGGTTGCAATGATCAAAGGTTGGACTCCATGACCATGGAAGACTTTTCCAACATAATTGATTTTGTTATTCTGTGGCTTATGATATTTTCTGTGTTTTTAATATCTAATAATCCTGTCTGATAGTAGAAATTGTAGATATTTTGGCATCAAAGCAGTTGCAAGGCAGATGGAGTCCTTGTATTCATATGGAAAACTTGACTTGTGCTCCCTCATCATCCATGGCTTTTCATTTGGGAATTTTTTGGGACCCAGAAACACACCTTAGGAGAATCGAGACATTCAGGGCTGGAATGAGTGGAAGGGAAGCATTTCCACATGGCAGGCTGGCTACAGCAAGGCCAAGGTAGTAGCAGAGATACACTAAGTCACATTAGATCTTAATTCTCTATATTTCATACTGCAGTGGAGAGGAATATGGGGGAAGAAGGAGGATTCACCATCCCTCTCCCCTGTAACCCCACTGCAAATCTACCCCTGCGTGATAAATTTGCTCAGAAAAGATAAACTCGTCTTTTCATGAGGCACTGCAGGAAAACAGACTATGATAGAACAAGATTTCTGGTGCATGGGACAGAGCTGCCCTTAGGCAGTGTTAACTTGTCTTACTGACATTTAAATGGCCTAAATCAAGATGACAGAGATGTTAGTGGCATGATGTGAAGAATTGTTCTGTAGAGGAATGCGTTGTTCTTTAGAGCAATTTATATTCAGCACAGAGAATTAAGCATAAGTGGGTTTAACATGAGGCTCACATGTCATAATTTTCCAGCTCTTATTATCTGTGGTGTGACTAATGCAGGATTACTCTTCATCTGTGCTCATGACTAACTTATCCCTGTCCTGTATCCCGCTGCAGAGCATTGTTCCAAATTGCCACTCAGAACTTTGATTGATGCTCCATCTCCCACAGAAACAAAGTGCCCAGGAGTGTGCACAGTCTCTCTTTTCTCATCCTGGGACAGCCTTTGGGCATTTCCCGGAGAGAGAGAGACCACAGATTCCCTTACTGGGGAAATCCAGCTCAGGAGAAGCGCTGCCTGCTGGCCTGCTTTTCTCTACCATTCTCTACCCTGTAAGGGAGAGGATTCTGCCCCTCTGACCTGCTCTGCTGAGCTCCCCCTGCAGAGCTGCCTCCAGCCCTGGGCCCAGCACAGGAAGGACAGGGAGCTGCTGCAGCCAGGCCAGAGCAGGGACACCAAGGACATCAGAGGGATGGAGCAGCTCTGCTGGGAGGAAAGGCTGAGGGAACAATTGGGATTGTTCAGCCTGGGGAAGAGAAGGCTTTGGGGTGACCTCACTGTGGCCCTGCAGTGCCTGAAGGGAACCCACAGGAAAGATGGAGAGAGACTCTTGACAGGGGCCTGGAGTGACAGGACAAGGGGCAATGGCCTCACACTGACAGAGAGGAGGTCTAGACTGGATACTGTGAAGAAATTGTTCCCTGTGAGGGTGGTGAGGCCCTGGCACAGGTTGCCCAGAGAAGCTGTGGCTGCTCCATCCCTGGAAGTGTTCCAGGCCAGGTTGGATGGGGCTCTGAGCAACCTGGGATAGTGGAAGGTGTCCCTGCCCATGGAACTGGCTGATCTTTAAGGTCCTTTCCAACCTATACCATTCTGTAATTCTGTGATCATTGTTGGAAAGCTTTAAAACCATTCAGATGAGTCTCAAGGACAGGCACATTTGCTCATGCATTTTACATTGGGTAAGAAAACAACTGATGAGACTGCAATGAATCTACAGAGTTGGAGTGATTTGCTCAGTTGACCGTTTTCCTTCTGCTCTTAGCATGCCAGAAGATGCTGCAGAAACTGTTACTAGATAGATAGCAAATATGTTATTAAGTATGGTTCTTCACTACTCTAGGACAGAAGTAGTGAATGAGTACTGGACCATTTCCACACAATTTCATGATAAAAAGGATATTTGTACATTAAAATTTTTCTTCAGTGTCAAGAGAATGGACTTAAAGTAAAGCTGGGAAAGATACATTCTGAAGAAATAATAAAATTTTTTTCCACTTACTTCTGGAGCACTTCTGAACAACTCAGGTGATTTTACAGGAAAAAATAGTAACATTTATTCCAACACACAAATTTTGGCAAAAAAGCCTGAATAAATTCCTAGGTAAAACTGGGGAAAAAAAAAAGAAACATTTATTCTAAGAACCAGATTTAGATTTGTGGTTTAGTCATATGTTAATTATGCAGTTTTTTAACCCTCACCATTTCAGCAGATATTACATATATTCATTGAACTGCTCCACTTAAAATCTGGTATGTTTTAAATCCTCCTGGTTATCAGAATCCTGAGTCAGTCACTAATAAACATGTCTCCAGTGGGGTTAGCCAAATCCACTTGATTTCAGAACATTTTTCCACAGAACAATTTGTTAACACTATCACGTTTAGTGCAAAGGTCTCATGATAGAGAATAATGTATTAATTGCCATTTAATCCCTCTACATCTTGATTAAAGTAAAAGTAGAGCCTTTAAAATTCTATTTGAAACATCAGAAAGTATTTTTTTTCCTCCCAGATGCACTAAAAGAGAGGCTTCTATTTGACCTGGAAATTTAAAGGGAGGAACAGGGAGCTATTGTTCACATTTCCATTACCTTCTGGTTTCAAAGTAAAATGGCAAATAAATAAATTATTAATTAACAACATGATTTCAGGCAAACCCAGGTAGGAGTTCCCTATTTCTGTTTGGCAATTAAATTAATTAGCCCCTTATCTGAGAAAGCTTAATTGTGTGCCTGAGTCATGTGAGACTTGATATTCATGCTGAAGGTTAAATTCACTTATCAGGGCTTGCAGTGCTGAGCTTTCTTGGGCAAAGGCAAGGCAGCAAACACACAGGCAGTGTTTAATGGGGAATGTTTCTATTCCACAAACATTCTGTGTCTATCTAGTTTGTTTCCAGACAACACTGCCTACTTTATATTTTATATTTTTTAATTCGGACAGTTATTTTAAAAGAGCTGCATGGATCCTAGCATTAGAACTTCTTTTTCCATGTGTGTAAGGAAGTCAGGATCAAATCCCACTTTTACCAGAGCTGTTGTGTGCTAATAGCCAGGGCAGAGACAGGCTGATGTATCCAGCTTTCAGGTACATATCCCATGTTGTGCGTGATCAATCCATACCTCATTTTCCCATAAAATCCTCTCTGCCTTCTTGGATTGTAGGATGTTTAGGCAGGGACTCATCTGGACTGTCTGGTTACTACCAATATATTAAAAGTTCACTACCTTACAGCAATGTTAGGAATCAACAGATAAATTATCTGCTTCCTTAACTTTATGGAAAGGCACAAATATTCAAAGCTTTAAAAGTCAAAACTACCTTAGAGGAGATGTAGATATAAATCACAAATTTTTGTGAGAGGTAAAAAAGGTAATTATTTCAAAGAGAACTCTAAAATAAAAAATGTGACCTTCAAGAACTAAAAATGTGATTCACAAAGCAAGGAATACAGAGAAGAACAACAAGAAAGCTATCAAACAGCAGTTACATCATCACATATTCCCTGAGGACTTCTTAGATTTCTTGAGGAATTTTCAGGTGATAAATTCCTGTTGTGATCCAAATCCTATAGCATGATTCATGGTCACAGAATCACAGAACTGTTCTGGTTGGAAAGGGCTTGTGGAGATTATCCAGTCCAACCCTCCTGCCAAGACAGGCCCACCCCCATGGGTGCCATCCCTCCACCAGACACACACACACCTAAATGGAAATACTGGTTTTTTTTCTAGCTTAAAATTTAGATGGAATTACTTTAAGTCTGCATGCCTCCTATAAAATGGGGTTCTTCAGTTCTGTCAAGCCAAAAGGCTTCTAGATGAAAATAAATGACACTTTGCTCTGCATTTCCTGACATGCTGCTTACTCTACTGTTTAACCTTCTGCCTTGCCTTCAGCATCTTCCCTCCTCTGGTCAGAATCCATAGTTTTACAGGCACAGTGCTGATGCCTTAAAATCCTTAAAATCCCTTTGTAGTTCCTCATAGAAGTGATGGAGTACTATGTTCTTTGTTTATTTGGTTGATTAAAAAAACTTGGTAGGTAAAAGGAAAAATCTACTCAGGCTTTATAATTTATCTTAAAAAAAAAAAAAAAAAAGACAAAAAAGGGAAAAAAGAAAAAGAGAGATTTCTCCAATCTGGAACAAATTTTTCATTACAGCAGCAACAAACAGCAGCATTTATTTGAGTTACTCAGCTTTAAATGGTTCACAATGAAAATTTTGAACTCAGGCTGGGGGAATATAGGAAAATTTCCTCCATCTGATTTGTCTTAGAGAGAGTTTGAAAATCTAAGTTAAAAACCTAATTTTGATGAGGGCAAACATAATTTTGATGAGCAAGTGTTTAGCTTTTGGCTTAAAGGATCATTTGAAAGCAAATGTGTTCACCATACTTGTATTCCCAATTCTAGGGGTGTCCTCTGTTTTGAGCTCCTGCTTCTGAAGAGGTTGTGTTGAAGCCTTGATAGTCATGCTCTGCACTGCAGCAGATGCATTACAATCTCCCAGCTTTTACACGCAGCAAATCCAGGAGCACCACTGGCCTCTAAACACTGGAAATTAATGACACGACAACCCCGGGAAATAGTGCTTCAGATATGCAAGTGCCTCATGGGAGGAACTCATTACTGGAATTACAGTAAATTGCCACTGAGTGAATGCTGGAGGAGCTTCCCACACTTCATAAACTTTATCTTGTCTGATATCAAGGGCTAAGTGAGTTTTGGCATGATTAAATACAAGAAACTGTGGCCATCTGAGAACACTTGGACTTCCAGGCTTCTTCCATGCACTTGGGGATAGCAGAGCACAGAGTGCATTGTAGCAGCTTTCTCCAGGTTTTGGCTATTGGTTTGTGTTAAATAAAAGTCCAGCTGCTGAGCTAGGCAAGTATATTCTAGTGAAGACCCTGCTGCTCAGATTTGAGGCTGGTTTTGTACATCTGTCAGCTGCTGGGATTTGGGGGATGTGGGGGTGCAGAAAGACATACTACAGATATTTTTTGTTTGCTCCCTTGCAGGCTCAGTGCATTTGACTAGATATATATCAAGAAAGATGCCAAGCTTGAACAGTTGATTACTTTGCTGGATAAGACTTGTATTTTCATTTTAAAAGTTATTTTTTGCCTGTCTTAATATTAACTGGCATAATAGCAAAGTTAACTGTCCTGAAAACACCGCACCCTGAGGTGTCATCTCAAAAAGCTTTTTCAAACCAAAATTAAATCAGTCAACAATTCAGAGTCAACAATTAAAGTGCCATAAGGACAAAAGATGCCTCATGTATCACACCAGATTCGACAAAGTGTTTTGTGCTGGCCACAACTTCCCTTTTCACCATCGCAGTGTTTTCCTTGCTCATTATTGTGGCTCTCCTCAAAATCAAGCTCTCAGCTGTAGGTGTGAAAGTTAAGAATTGCAGTTGTCATCCAGAGAGGATATCAAATTCCCCTTTCCTCTTGCCAATGGGTTGCTGAAGGAAAGGTGAGCACTAATGCTGGAAACATGGGCAGTGTGTACCCTCTCTTGTGCTGGCCTGTTCAGACACGCATTTGATATGGATGCAGCACTGATGGAAAACAAAGGGTTCTACTAGTTTTTATGAAGATTAGTGGTGTGCATCTGTGGTATTACACTGCCTAACTGCCTGCTTTTAAAGATGCTTGTAGCAGAGGAATGAACTGTAAAAAAAAGCAAATACTGCCTTAGCAAGATTTCAAGTGCTGGTGGGAAAACAGTGAGAAAATGTACTAAACAGAACATTTCCCAGCCCAGAATGTGATAGGCTGGCATACCCAGGATTAAATTTATGTCCAGCTATTGCTAAACTGGAAAAATATAACCTGCACCTTTCTAGTCCCTGGCCTCCCATTCAGTGTGAGTTGTTCTCAAGGCAAGGTGCAGGTTTAATGGAAGAATTAGTGGACAGGATTCTCTGCTGTAGGGATGTGCAACTGCAAGGTCATGAGCTTTCTTATGAGCTTAAAAGTGAAAACATCACTCACAAATATTCAGGGATACCCAAATACTGGTATATTCAGTGTTCATTGTTAACATTGTCCAGTTAACAAGTTTCTGCTCATGACTGGAAGACCCAAGCAACACTGTGTCCTTGAAAATAATTTTTTTGTCCTCCTCTCTTTGCCATCAAGAAAACATGAGTTTTCTCATGCACTGTCATAATACAAATGCCTCTAAACCAGAGGTCTGCAGGAAATGCTACATTTTGACTCAGCATCTTAATGCCTGGTGCTTTAGCTCAGCAGAGGGAAAAAGGATATGAGGGGGCCAAAATCCTTCCCAGCTCACTCAGCTCTGAGTGAGAGCTTTTGTGTGCATTCTTCACATTGTGAACCACTCTGCATCACACTGGGGTCTTCGGAGGAATTTCTAGCAGCATGGGCAGACAGTGGCTGTGATCCAGCTGCCTTCATTTGGCCACAAAATTAAATTTCTGTTCTTAGAACATTTAAGAATGTCACTTACTCATCTTTCTAATAAAGGTATTCAAATATGCATGTGACACCAGAGAAGCAGTTCACCTGCCGAAGGACACACCCTTTCCAAAAGATTCTCAAAATCTAAGGGCAGCAGGATGAAAGATGTTGAGGAAAGACTGTCCTTAAGGGGATTGTATCTTCTGTGCACTTGTATTGCTCAAAGCTTGTGCCTGTTGGAAATGACGCCTCTCTGCAGAAGCAGTTTAAACACATACTCAGTCCTGGGTAGGTGCACCCTGGCTGCAGTGTTTCTTAGTTTGGGAACAATATGTAGATCTGATTAAAGATACAAGCAGAACCACATCTCTTCTGCCCCAGCATCTGTTTTCTTTCTAATCTGCTCATTGCTAACAATCCCTTTGGAGGCAGATAAGATCTATTTCTGTTCTACAGTGAAAAGCTCAAGTAGAAATGCAAACATTTGTTGAGAAGGGAATTTAGGCTCACATCTGCATTAAGAAAGGGCATGCAATTAGAAAGATCATTTATTATTTTAGTCAGTTTGTATGATGGGGTAGACAAGGTAATTAATTAAAATCAATCTGTGAATGGAAATATAAGAGGGAAAGACTTACATCCTATGATAAATTCTTTGGTTTGTTTTGTTTGACTTTATTTTGCTAAGTTTTGTTTTGCTGGGAAGAAGAGGTTTGCAGCTGAACAGTTCTTCCCCAGAAATTTTTCTGGAAGATAACTCTGGTGATTCTGATCAGACAAAAAATTTTATTGTTCTTTCCCTCTCATTTCCATGGGTAGATTTTCCCATGCTGGAGTCCCACTGTGGGATTAGAACAAGTCTGTAAGCCTACATTAACAGAGACCCCCCTGCAGGGCTGCATCCAGCCCTGGGCCCAGCACAGGAAGGACAGGGAGCTGCTGCAGCCAGGCCAGAGCAGGGACACCAAGGACATCAGAGGGATGGAGCAGCTCTGCTGGGAGAAAAGGCTGAGGGAACAATTGGGATTGTTCAGCCTGGGGAAGAGAAGGCTTTGAGGTGAGCTCATTGTGGCCTTGCAGTGCCTGAAGGGAACCCACAGGAAAGATGGAGAGAGACTCTTGACAGGGGCCTGGAGTGACAGGACAAGGGGCAATGGCCTCACACTGACAGAGAGCAGGGTTAGATTGGATGTGAGGAAGAAATTCTTCCCTGTGAGGGTGGTGAGACCCTGGCACAGGTTGCCCAGAACAGCTGTGGCTGCCCCATCCCTGGAAGTGTTTCACGCCAGGTTGGATGGGGCTCTGAGCAACCTGGGATAGTGGAAGGTGTCCTTGCCCATGGCAGGGGGTTGGAACTGGCTGATCTTTAAGGCCCTTTCCAACCCAAACCATTCTGCAATTCTTTGATCTTGCCATATCCCCAGTGGCTCAGGCTTCATCACCTTGGATGCAGCAGCACAGCAGTTCTTGGTGTTTGAGGCAATTTACTGCAGCTCTGACTCAGGGGTAATGAAATGGGGACAGCAGCATTACCTGACTTTGGGAGGATCAGGAAACGGATTATTTTGACATGTATGAATCCCTATTCGAGCAGTTCCTCTGGTTGTGACTAACACAAAAGGCAATGGAATCAGGCTAAGTCAATTTGTATAAGGTGCTGGCAAATGTGGGAGATGAAGCACATCCATTTCTTCAGGCTGGGTGAAGGGGTGTCCTGGGAACACTGTTAGTGGACACTGTAGTGTTGACAGCAATACCTTACCAGTGACACAAACCCATCTCCTAATCACTCATGCTCTCTAAGAGATCAATTACACTTTTCTCAAGTGTTGTAGGACCATTAACCTTAGCTTACTGCTCAAATTCAGTGTGGTTAATTGTAGCCTGAGTATCTACACTTTCATCTTGCAATGGCAATGGAATATGGGGATCTGTACTCCTTCATACCCTGAAATGGTGCACAGGGGTGTTGCGTGCTGCTAAATGGCTGCCATGTCCTGCCCTGGGAGCTTTCCACAGATGAGATGCTGGAATTTATAAAGGCAACCGTTTTTCTGTGTATATTCAGTGTCAGTGGAAGTGAGTAGGGATACACAGCAACAAATAAACATGGGCTGGAAGGTATAAAACATTTCAAAGCAGTAGAAACATAAACATTCTTTTTGTAGACCAGTCATCAGGAATATAAAATAACCTCTATATCAAAGCCTACCTTTTTATAACTTCACTGATCAAGACTTTGAATTGCAGTTTGCTGAAGAAATTGAGACTGGCCCTTTCAACTGATTTCCTCTTCAGCTGACATATCTTTGGTCTCTTTCATTTGGTGCCTCTCATATACATTTGCAGTCATCTGATATTGCTGTTCCTAGATAGTAACAGGGCTTCTTGTCTAAAGTCTTTTGTCCTCCTCAGTGTTGTGCAGAACCAGAGCCTTAATTTCTACCATGAGCTACAGTACTGATGATATTTTGGTTTTTTTTACCCTTCAGAAGCAATTCTGCCCAGAACCAGAAGCTGTGTCTTGGTACAAAATGACCTGGGCATCCAATGGACCTTGATTATCGCCAGGAGTCTGGGCAAGATTCAATGGAAAACAAGAAGGAAAAGGGATTGGCATGTCACTCCAATACTGTAACACAGGGAACACATGGGCTGCCATGGGCTTGGCAGGTTTCCACTGCTCTTGGCACAGACTGCTGGGCCTTACTCATCCTTTGTGAATCATTGTTTGCTGTACACAAATTTTACAGCACTTACAGCAAACAAAATGGAGTGAATCACCTGGTTCTGATGTATTTGTTGGTATTCAGATTCTGTAAGAGTCACTTATTGGATTCGGGAGGAGGATCTGATGAATCTTGCTTCACTCTACTCACCCAAAGTGCTCTAAAGATTTTAGAGCCCCTTCAATGCTGCTGGTCCCCTGCAAGCCTTCTCTACCCAGAGCATACTCCTCCCAAGTGAAGTTCTATCTACACTTCCTAGATTTTTTCTTGATTCTTGACTTTCTTTTTTCTTGACTCACCATGTGCCAGGATCCCTTCCTCCCCTTTAATTTGGACTGCCAAATGTTCGCTTATCTTGTGTGTTTCCCTCCTCATCCCAGTCCCACTCTGCTGCTGCAGAGTAGAAAGATCTTGAGGCAGCAAAATGAAATGGTGCCTTTTGTGGGATGTTCTGGAAAGAAGGGCTCTGAGTAAGTTCTGAATCATGAGAAATTTGAGATTCAGAAGGCATTTCCTTCAGAGGAAGCATTTGAGCTCTGTGAGTTTAGGCCAGAAGAGGAACTAATCTGTGTTTCCTAAACTTTATGGTGACCTGTGCAGGGAGGTGCGTGATTTTTCCTGGCCCAGGTGGGATGGAGAGAGAAGGCAGGTATAACTCTGAGGCAATGCCTGGGCAACATGCAGGTGGAGGGTGGGAGGTGCTACATCCCTGATTTTGTTTCTACTGCCCCCCAACCTGGTTCTGATTTTGCTCTTCGTAGTGAAAACCTTGGGCATTTCCACTGGTGATGCTGGGTGATGAAATTTAGGCACAACCATGAGTAGCAAGCCAAGCTTTTGGCTGTTTTGCAAGTGCAGCCTAAGAAATCAAGCTCATAATGCAGGACATGGGTTAGCCAGTGATAAACTAAGTTTCCACAGCACTGGCTATTCCAGAGCACTCACAGCAGTAGAGGCATCATTTCTCTGTCACTGCAAGAAAACCAGAGCCTAAAACGAGGAACCTTTATATGTTTATTTTTCTGCCACTGCTCTGAAAGTCAAAATTTGAAAACATAACATTTTTCCTGACTGAAATATCTCCTTCCAATTTCTAACAGTATTTCCTTCCTCTCCCGAAGTCTAATCAAGGGGTAAACCTCTAAAAGTATTCAGATGCAATATAGTCTAATCATCATTACTGTGTTAAAAAGTTGATAGCATGGAAGCCTTTTGAGTAGCCAGCTTGGTAGTATTTATTGGAATTGAAGAGCTTACTGTAATTATCGTGTCCAGTAACTGCCTGGATTGATGTGTGAGGGGGGAAAGAAAGGAAGCTGGAAGCATGTCTTGTCAAGATCAATGAATGGATGGATGGGCAGATATGAGTGGATAAATGTATTTTTTCAGGCAGTTTTATGTTTTCCCAGCCGGCTCTCCCTGTTCTTCTGACGTCTTGCAACAGATCTGACAAAGATTAGGCCTATCTGTGGATTGAGATCATGATGTGATTTTGTCCAGTCTTCATGACTATCCTTTTTCAGTGCCTACATACTTCCAGAAACCCAAGTTTTCCATAAGATTGTTTTGTTGTTGTTGTTGTTGTTGTTGTTTGTTTGTTGATTTTGGGTTTTTTGCTAATAAAATGATGCCTTAACAGGTGAGCTCCCTGCATACAAATTAAAATCACTGGAGAAAGCACATTTTGCATGACAATGGAAGCTTGTAGTCACAGAACAGTTACAGCAGATTCCCAGAAATACATTTTTCTCTCTTAGAAGTTCATAATCTTGCCCGGGGTCTCTTCCCATCTATCCCCCTGGGCTAGATCTATCCTTTTGGCCCT
Source organism: Parus major (assembly GCF_001522545.3). Classification (NCBI taxonomy): domain Eukaryota; kingdom Metazoa; phylum Chordata; class Aves; order Passeriformes; family Paridae; genus Parus; species Parus major. The sequence continues at coordinate 60,329,849 of NC_031773.1, forward strand.
TCCTACAGTACAAATTTCTCTCTTGGTCTCTGTTGGAAACCATAGGAAAACCTGAAATGACCTAGCTTTTTGGGTCTTCATCACAGTCTAAGCCAGGCATCCTCTCTTATCCTATTATTTCCAGCCAGGAGATTTTTTTCCTTTTTTCCCGAGAGAAAGAAAATAAAAATAAAGTTTTATTTTAATTAATCTTTTCCTAAGGTAACTTTGCTGCCTTGAGGTTGAGGACAAATTAATTTTCAGGATGGAGTCACATTATTTGGTGAACTTGCCACTTCTAATATAGTACTTCTGAAGTGTAAAATGGATTTTAAACTCATGGAAAGTCCAGCAATGGAACTGGACTTTCCAACCATGGAAATGTCCCATATAGGTTCATGCAAACATTTGATTCTTCTGATACAGATCTGCATTCCCTCAGTTTATGAGAGAATGAAAATGGGATTTTGATATTTTTAGGTATATTTTTTAAAATAAAAAAAAAATTTATATATTTATATTTTTATATTTTATATTTTAGAATACTTTATATTTATATTTTATATTTATATTTATATTTTAAAATATTTTATATTTTATATTTTATTTTTATTGATATTTTTAGGATATTTTTAGGTGCAAATCAGCCTGAAATTAGACTTTTTTTTTTTTATTTTTGGTTTTTAATCTGGGATTTTCATTGAGCTATTGAATGTTTATTTTATATTCTTTATGATTTATACAGAGCTTCCCCATCTGCCTTTCCCTTATTCCATGAGATCCTCCCCATCATCTGTCTAAGGGGAGCCTGGCTGCCATAGCAGTCTCTGATGAGATTAGTCACAATAATGCTGCAGAGCTAAGCTCTTTACACTCAAGCCTGGGAGATCTGGCAATATTATCCAAAGAGCAAAAGGCTAAAGCAATGTTTGGCCTGTGTTCTTTCATTCAAATTACGGCTTGAGGGGGTGGTGGGCAGATGTGGTTTTACCACCTGGAACCACTTTCCCAGAATGATTGGGATGAATTTTAAATATTATCCAGTTCCAGCCCCCTGCTCAAAGTCCCATCTAGCCTGGCCTGGGACACTTCCAGGGATGGGGCAGCCAAAGCTTCTCTGGGCAACCTGAGCCAGGGTCTCACCACCCTCACAGGGAGGAATTTCTTCCTGATATCCAGTCTAAACCTCCTCTCTGTCAGTTTTAAGCCATTCTCTTTTCTTCTGTCACTCCAGGCCCTTGTAAATAGTACGTCTTCATGTTTCCTCTCCTAGTAAACCAGTAGACATTTTCTGCAGTTGCCATCTTCACCACTTTTTTTTTTTTTGTGTCATCCCACAGTGATTCTGTGACTTTCCCTGTGAATTTAACTCAAAGTGTGTTATTTTGGCTGTGACTGGAGAAACATTACATGCCATATTTTGTAATCCTCTCTATGGTAGGATGCCCTGATATGACTTCCAGTGGCTTCACACTGACCAAGAGCAGGTTTAGACTGAAAATTATGAAGCAATCCTGGCTAGCATAAGGTAACACTTTGAGGCAAATAAACCTGTTTGAGATCATATTTTGACATACAACATCTACTTGGGAAAGTCACAGAAAAAAAATGTAACATGGCAAAATACTCCCAAGTACAATTTAGGTTTAGGCCACTGAACCTTGCACCCCTGCTCTCTATGGACAAGAAAGCTCAAATGAAGAGCCTGTGTGAAAGGATTTTTCCTATTTCCACATCCCCCTTTGCACATTTGCATCATACAAGCAGATCCCTAAAGGCCAGCCCTGCATTTAAAGAATGTGCTTAACACAAATTGCTTCTGGAAGGGAAGCCATTCCCAGCTTTACCTTGAACAGGCAATATTCTAAAATCACCTTCATTTAAGCCTTAAAAATACACAGAGAAGGTTTGAGAAAAATATACAACATCTCACTGTGGTTATTCTCATTTTGGGGCACATTGGGTTCACAGGGAACAACTTTGGTAGCAGGGGTGACAAGCTGCTGGAAGCTTCCCCCATATCCAACAGAGCCTATTCCAGGTGGCTCTAGGATGGACCTGCCACTGGCCAAGGCTGAACCCATCAGGGATAGCGTCAGCACCTCTGGGATAACAGATTTGAGAAGGGGAAAAACCCCACAATTGCACAATGGTAGCTGGAGACAGAAGTTCCAATAAATATTTAGTAAAATACCTGTCTCCAAGGATCTGAGGTATCTGAACTGTGTCAATCTTTGATGCACTGAGATAAAGATAAATCTTTAGAATTTCATCATCAGATTTCTGTCCTCGCTTTTCTGTTTCACTGAGTCTTGTCTAAGACACCATTACTGAAGCCTGTTCTGCAATTTGCACTGTCTTTTTATCTACATAAAGATGGTGAATGCTTGTGTTCACCCAAGCAGGTTCTTTCGTGTCCAGCAGGTTCTTGCAGCTCAGGAAAATAAAATGCTGTTGTACTGTGGAAACTTTGGAGAGTTTAACTGCTGTTTTGGTATGCACTTCCAGCTGTCTAACCCTGAATTTCTGCTCTTGCTTTTCCCATAGTAAAAGCAGCACAGGAAAACACTCTCTTTCCTTAACTTCTCAGGTTTGTACTCCAAGATCATCAGCTTTGACTTCTCAGCTAGGTCAGTTTTTTCTAGGTACACACTGCTACCTGCTATTTCTGTTCCATGGACAAGCATAGGCACGAAAATCCCCATTTACACAAGTCAAAACTGCAGCACAGCTCAGCAAAAACACTGCAGAGCCTAAATGAATGGCATTGGGTTGGGAAAGGTAATTTTGACTTCAAGTGACTTGAGTTTTCTGTGCATTTGGAAATGCAAATATATTCCTTGGACTTAGCGGAAATAGTTTGCATGAGGGTTTTTTGTTGAGTTTTGTTTTCAAGTCAGACCAAAAAATTCCTTATAGATGTTTCAGGTATGCAGCAGGATAGCACAATGCTGATCTGTAATAACTAAGATTCTGACACAAGAAGATGAAAGGCACATTTTAGCTATGATGTTCTCATATCCCTTTCTTTTTCCTGTTGTATGTTTTCAATGCATGAACTTTTTTTGTGAGGGGATGTTGAAATGTTGGCATCTCTTGCCTAATTTGATTTACAACAGAGCATTGCATTTACTCTACATGGTATCAGAAATGCTGCTTTCTTTGAAAACTTTGTCAAGCTCTCTGGAAAATGATGATGCTCTCTATCTTTTAGTACTGCTCACTTACCTGCTGCTGGAGGCTACTCCTTGAGGGTGTATCTGAACTTCCTGACCCCATTTTTCACTCTCCTGGCATCCTCAGTGAGGAACAAGTCAGAAGCCACAGCTTTGCACTGCACCAAGAGCTTGAATCTGGCTCCACCGATCCCTTCTGCCACAGTCCCAAGGCAGAAGAGCAGGAAGAGGGATTTCTGTAAAATTCTTCAGGTCTTGGAACGGGAACCATCATCTTGAAGTGTCCATCCCTGTTTATTGTCTAAGAGAGATCCAGAGCTTCAGAGGGAAAGGAAGGCTGTGCTTGTATTTATGAAGCTTCAGTTGTTATTTTGAAGACAGGCCCATGGAAAATGCCACTTAGCTCCAAAAAATAGGAAATTGCAAAATTCTTCCTTCATAAAATTTGGGTTTAAACTCAGTGTGGGCCTGATCAAGTTGACAGCTCTTCATTTGCCTTTATTGAAATTATTAAAAACACATAGATGGAATGAGAAATAAAACTGGTATTTTTAATTGAACTAAATCTACTCATGGATATCTTGTGTATTCCTTGCTGTGATACCTGGTTCCCCATTTGAAGGTTGCTTCTGTTTTTGTCACAACATAAAGTCCATTGGACTAATCTGCTGAAAATTCAAGCTCTTAATTCCAGAGCAACACGTGCCCAAAAGCCAGGCTAATGCTGAGACACAATGTGATGAAAGTGGGTGGAGAGAACAGATAGGAAAGGTACAATGCCAAGAAAATGTTCCATTTCAATGCTGCACCGAGGGGACAATCTCTGCCCCTCCTGTGGGAAAACCACAGGAAAATCCTGAGCTGTTTAGGAATCTGAGGTTGGTCATGTTTTAGCTGACTCCGTAGATTGCCTTCAGGACTATGTCCACCACGTCAGTAAGGGCCAGCTGTCTTCTGGACTTCTCTGTTTGCTTATTCCTGAGTTATTTGAATTGGTGTGCTCATATTGCTGAGAGCCCCACAACAGGAGATAACCTGCCACAGATCAGCTTCCAAGTGGGCTTTTTTCCCCTGTTTTTCTGCTGCTTCTTTGTAAGATGCAGACAATGGAAAAATATACTGGTTCATCTTGGCAGTGGGCAGTGCTGCATTGCCATCTGCTGCAAAGCGGAAGGTGTTCCAGCATGGAAGATGGAGTTAAGGAGGGGGCTGGAGTTATACTCAGAGCGGCTTTGAAGGAAAGGAGGGCAGTGGTGGGGCCAGCAAGCTTTGGATCACTCATTCTTGCTAAATATCCAGGGTAAATGCAATATTCCTCATGCCACAGGAGATCCCTCTGGTTTATAATTGCATCCAGGACACCTCTGCTAGCAGGGAGCACCATTTACCCCCAGCAGGGACAGAGAGCTGGGAGTTCCTGCCACAGCTGGGAACTATCTAGGAGCAAAAAAGAACAGCACATCAGGGGAAGCATTATGAAAGGACCTGGGAAAGCTTTCTTTCCTTTAGCTATCAAAGCTGGACAGAGCCAGAGTTCATGCTCCATTGGGAACAAATGGTACTGTTGCTCCCTCTCAACCTTCCAGCTGTGTTGCTGGAGTGTCAAGCTGGAGATTTTTATATTTTTCTACTGGCTCAGGATCAGAGCTACCTGAATTACATAACACATGGATATGCAAACTCTTGCTCCACAGAGACTACTGACTACATGGGAAAGGCAAGATAAAAGATGGGAAGGGGAAGAAAAGTGTGTGGACCAAGCTAATGCTGCTGCTGCTGCAGAGGGTCACAAGTGAGAAACAGGTTTCTGGGACTAGAATCCAGCCTCTAGAACTTTATCCAGGTTTTAGGATTTATTCTGTGGATGAGAAAGAAGATTACCTTAGCCAGAGTTTGTCACTAATACTTTTTCAATACCAGTTTTTCTATGCTTCTTGCAATGTGTTTGAATTTTATGGACTCATAGAATGACTGAGGTTGGGAGGGACCTTAAAGATCCATGGGCAGGGACATCTTCCACTAGACCAGGTTGCTCAGAGCCCCATCCAGCCTGGCCCATCCCTGGAACACTTCTAGGGATGGGGCAGCCACAGCTGCTCTGGACAACCTGTGACAGGGCCTCACCACCATCACAGAATTTTTTTCCTCATATCCAGTCTAACCCTACTCCTGTCAGTGTGAAGCTATTCCCTTTCACTCTGTCACTCCAGACCCTTGTAAATAGTCTCTCTTAATTTTCTTTTTCCTTCTAAGAAAGGAGGTTAATAACAAAACACAAAATAACTCTCAGAGCTCATGGCCCCAGCAAGTGGTGGGTGTATGTGTTTATTTGCTTTTATTGAAATATTTTTATACATCAAAGTGCCTCAGGCATAAAGAGGTATATAAGCCAGAGCATAAATTCACCTTTTAAGCTTACAAAATATCTTAAGGAGTGTCATTTGACAGAACTATAGATCTGAATAATCTCCTTTGTGCTGCAGAATGGAGCTGTGATAGATGCAGGAGTCACTGCCAAGGAACCTGCAAAAAAAAAGAATGCAAGCGGAACAAGAACAGATCACCACAAGAAGGCATAAACCAAAAACCCAGGCAAAAAATAAATTCACATGCACTGTTCAAAAGGTATCTGAAGCTGTCTTTCACAGTTTGGTTGCTACTTTCTGTCATGGAGTTACTTTACCTTTAAGAAAAGTTGAAGTTTCTGGGAACTGCCTGGAGTCTTTTCTCCTGACCAATTATCGGTCATTGCTGAGAATTGACAGCAGTTTAGGCCATTGAAAAGTGGGATCAACTTGTGAACCCTACCTTAAAGTGTAAAACCAGAGCTCTCTTGGTTCTCTTTGTTTCCTGTCTGTGAAGAGTGGCGGAGCTCCGGCCTCCCGTTCCCAGCCCAGGCCATGCGGCCGGGCGGGGACAGGGCTGGGCCTGCCGCGTCTCCCGGCCGGGAGATGCGGGCCCTGCGGGGGGTTTTCCCCGGGCTCGGGCCGGGCCGGGCCGAGCCGATCTCTGGCTCGGCTGCAGGGTTTTTGCTGTAACTAAATTCACTAGAAACTGCTGAGTGAAGAAGGAGAGAGACTCTGGGCCTGCAGCGGGCTGGGGCGGCGACTACACTCTCCAGAGCAGCCATGAGGAACTCTCCATCACAGACGGCTCCGGTTCCTGCATCAGCCGAGGCCACAGAACTACCTACAACAGCCTGGGCAAGATTTTAACTCTTTCATTACCCAGATGAGACTTCTGGATTAATCTTCTTATCCAGAGAGAAAAAAGAGAGTGATCAACATGAAAGAAGACTTTATAAACTACCAGTGACAGGAAAGAAAAGAAGCTTCAGAAAAGGTAGAGAATTAAGAAGATGCTTTAATTTAGCTGAAATATCTTTCTGTTAAAACTATGGAGATGGACAATGAAGTCCTGAAAAGAACTCCTTTAATTCATGATAAGTATGTAGGGAGGAATAAAGTGTTCAAAGTGTAAACTTGAGTAATTATGGTATAGTGAAGTGCTGGGAGATTTGAAGCCTTGAGAGGCAATGAGAAAACTGTTGTCTAGTGAAGCTCACAGAAACAGATGAAGAAGACTTTTTTTTTGCCTTTGAATACTCATCCTTAAAAATGCTATCACTCGACTCATGGCCCATACACACCTCAGAGTGATGTGAAAATGGGAGGGGTGGGCTCTGATAACAGCAGCTCTGGGCAGCTGATATCAGGGCAATGGAAAACTATAACAAAAATAATTTTCTTGTGAGAAACTCCATAAATTAACAGGAAGAAACTTCTGTTTCTCTACAAAGACTGGTGAAAAGACTGTAGCAAGAATTGGGACTGTTTTAACCACCAAAGTTCCAAAGTTTTTGTCTCTGTTGTCATGTGAACAAGGGAATAGTGGGTAGATAAGGGATGAAAAAGTTTTTCTGGAAGTTTATTCTGGTGTTCTTATTATTGTAGTTTTGTCAATAAACTTTTTTTTATTCAAGTTTTATGCCTGTTTTGCTCTTGTTCTAATCCATATCTTACAGCAAGAAATAAGTAATTTTCTTAGTTATTGGTTTTAAACCACGACACTTTCAAAAGCAGCAACATTTAGGCATCATCTTGCTGATTTCAGTCCATTTTCCAGCTGAACATATTATCTGAAAACAAGAAAATATTTTTCTATCCTTTTTTTGTTTCAGAAAACAGAAAGTTGGTCATGCTGGCTCAGATCAATAAACTGTCAGAAGAGACTTCCTTCCTTTATCCCTGGCTTGTGCTTGATGCAAAGCTCCTCCTTGACTTACTTTCCCAGACAGATATGTAATGATGCCGTTAAGACACATACATTACTTGCAGAACCCCTTGGGCAATCAAGGCACATCATAAACCAGAAGTTTGGATTATCAGGATGTCAGATGTTAAAGCTACAGCTGCAAGTGAGACAGAGCCCCAGCCAGACCTTCCTGAACACAGGAGCATTATTCCACTGATGAGACCCACTGCAGAATTTCCCATGGCTCAGCTGTCTGTGATGGGTAAAAATTATTCTTGTGCAGACAACACGCACAAGGTTTATGAATCACTTGAATGTCCTTTAAATCCTCAAAGCAGGGATTAAGTAGGACTTAAGAGGAACATATGACTTGTGCTTGTCCTGAATACAGTGGTGGCTTTCATATAGTGCGAGGAAATAGCTCCTTTGATTGTTCTGTGTTTACTCGGCACTAATGTCACTGGATGCCTTTGTTTCACCAGCTAGAATGAAAGAGCAGCCTGGTCTGCTCCTACAGCTCTTCCACAAACAGAATTCCACAGTAAATGGGCTCTCCAACCCCTACTGTGCCAACTCCTGACAGTGCTCCGATTAATTTAATGCTCCGAGTTAAAATTCCCAGATCCTCCCTGTGGCTGGCTGAGTAGGTGGAGGTCTTTGCCTTGGTGGGCTAGCTGGCAAACTGAATCTTTGCACAAGTGAATTTGATTTCTGTACCACTTCCTCCGTAATGAGGAGGATTCTCCTTTATCTCCTTCAGTTGATTGTTTTCTCCAATTTCGCAGCACAGAGGTCAGAGTTCTGCTACACACTCTGATTTTCCAGCTGGTAGCAATCCAATGAGATATGCACAGTCACAGATGCCTGTGTGTTAGAAGGGTGATCATTCTTTTAAAAAGGTTAACTCTAAAAGTCCACAGCTGGGGATAACCTGAAACTACTCATGATTTCTGATAAACATAAAAAATTCCAGAAACCAATTAAAGAAGGCTTTGGTTTATGTTGAAATATATTATTTTTACACATTTTCATTTTTTTTTCCCTACGCCATTCACCATCTTTAGCTGCTATAGTTAATGCATTTTCAATCTCTGCCTTTTCCCCACAACACAAGATGCTTAAACACAGAAATAGTGTTCCAGATGAAGATATCGTCTGATACTGCTTCTTAATGATTATATTTCTAGCTCTTTTTATCAATCAAACAAAACATTATAATTGCTTTTCTACTGCTCTGCTGTTGTGGGAAATTGGCTTCATTGAACCACATACAGTGACCTCAGGCAGCTCTAGGTAAAATTTTCATAAGGGAACCTGAAATCCACCTATAGTTTGGGAATTCTAAATAAATCCATATTAATTCACAGGAGAAAAGGGATGGACTTGCCATGTGTAAAATATGCCACGACACTGGAGGCCTGGGTGCTTGGGTATTACCTGTCCTTGCAGATAGGTGAGATTCCTTTCACTTCACCCAGGCCATGGTGATTTCCACAGGTAAAATGTTGGCTTGTGAGGCAAGCACCAGCTCTTGTTTTTAAACTGCAAAACAGTACATGTTTTTAAGAACAACTGTTGTGAAGTGCCTCGAGAGGCAAAGAGTTATTTTTTAGATAAGCATTGTCCCACCCCAAACCCCTTGTGAAGGATGGCCCAGGAGTTCTGATTAGGTTTGAGTCCCTAGGGGCTTCTCCCTTGCTGTGTTTCTAGTGGGCCCTGACCCTGAACTCCACCCTCAAGGGTGGAGACCCTCGGGAGTTCTGTCTGTCAATAACCTCGGCTCTGCCTTTGTTCGGGGCTCTCTGTTCTGGATCTGAGTTTGTTCCCATGCTGAATAAATGGTTTCATGAACCAGGAGCCCGTCTTGTTGGTGTTCCATGCTGGTCCCCAGAACCCTGCAGCTTCCCTGGATGAGATCCTGAAGTTGTTGATTGCAACAAATGGTGGAGAATGCGGGCATCCAGCGAAGCAAGAGAACAGCAGGACCCAGCTCCATGGACACCCCCGTAAGTCCCCGGCTGATGGCTTGAGAGCCGGCGAGACCCCCGCCTTAGAAAGGAGGACTTGAGAGACCTGGCAGGAAGGCTGGGTTGGGAGTGCCTCAGAGGCATGGGAAAAAAGGGCTTACAGAAGTGGGGGGGCCGAGAGACCAGACACTGGGACAAACATCTAACATCACCCAACGAGACGTATTATGGGCAGTTTTGTGGTTTTTTTTGGGAAGGACCTTTATGGATGATATTAACATTATGGACAATTATGGATGATTATGGACAGTACGGCCCTTCCAGTGGACTGTTTTTTGTCTTCTGTGAAGTTCCTAATATTTTTTTGGTGTATACCTCCCTGTATCTTCCCCTCTCTTATGCTCCTAAGAGCAGGACAAAGGGTGAAAAATGCCAAGATTGCTCGGGGCTGCTGCCAGCTCCCCGTCACCCCTGTGTCTTTTTGCCATCCCATCCCCTGTTTTCCTGAAGGCAGGCAAGGGACGGAGAACATCCAGAGTGATGCGGGTCTGCTGCCGTCTGCCCGCCGTTCCGTGTCCTCCTTCACCCCCTGTCTTTCCATATGCCCCATTCCCGGTCCGGGAAAGCCCATCCCGGACCCCCCCATCCCAAGATGGCGCTGGCCACGCAGTCTGGGATCCCTTGTTTCCCGCCTTGCTCCTTCTTTTCCGGACCCCAACCTTCCCTTCCCCCAGTAACTCCTGCTTCGGGCCTACCCCTTGGTTCGGCTGCTCCACCCCTGGGGGCTGTGCCTTTTCCATCGTGGGCAACACCTCCTCCAGGGAGATCGAAACTCTAACCTGAGCTCCCAGAGCCAGTGTTTCACCAAGAACATCTAAAGGGGTGACATGGGAACCAGAGCAGAAACTGGAGATCGAAGAACTGTGCCCCTCGTGAGAGGAGATCTAAGAGCTGCACCCTTCCTAAAAGAGAATCCTAAACTGGAAGAGACTGAACTAAAAAAACATTATATTTGTATTAAGTACCATCACTGTTTAATTTGCCCGGCTGTGGTCCAAGATTTAAGTGTTTGTTTTTAATTTTGTTTTTTTGTTTGTTTGTTTGCTTAATGTGTTTTGTTATTGAGTTTTAGTGTCCCACAAAGCAAAGTGGGTACTCTGTGGAGGAGGTGAGATTTCAAGGTGTGTGTTTTGGAAACATTTTAAGCTCCTAGTTAAAATTTGAAAAAAATTAGCAGATGTTGTGACATGCTTGGGGAGGCAAAGGGTTACTTTTTACATAAGCATTGTCCCACCCCAAACCCCTTGTGAAGGATGGCCCAGGAGTTCTGATTGGGTTTGAGTCCCTGGGGTTTTCTCCCTTGTTGTGTTTCTAGTGGTCCCTGACCCTGAACTCCACTCTCAAGGGTGGAGACCCTCGGGAGTTCTGTCCCTCAAAAACCCCTGCTCGGGCTCTGTTCGGGGCTCTCTGTTCTTGACCTGAGTTTGTTCCCATGCTGAATAAATGGTTTCATGAACTGGGAGCCAATCTTGTTGGTGTTCCATGCTGGTCCCCAGAACCCTGCAGCTTCCCTGGACGAGATCCTGAGATTGCGGACTACAACAAACAACCACCAGTTTATGTTTTTAAACTGTATCAGTATGTGTGAGGGAAATCAAAGATTATGATTAGGACAGGCTCTGAATCAAAATGATCAAAGATGGATCACCTTGAGGTTTCAGGCAGACAGCAAACTTCCTTCCACAAGCAGGTTTTGCTCACTCCTGCCACACATCCCAGAGGCTGAGATCTCTGCCAAGGGTTCTGTTGCTTTGAGGATGTGGCTTTGACACTGATTACTTGCTCCAGAGCACATATCAGAGTGTAGGAAGCACATATTTGGTAAGACTGGGCAAGGACAGTGGTCTGATACTCTGGCTCAGATTTGGAGCATCCCGTGTGTGTCTTCACTTCTTACACACACTGTTGTTAGCAGAATATTTGGAAGTAGCTGCTGGCAAGGTGTTTTGCCCTGTGCTGTAACGTTTGTCCTACAACATCCATCTTTCCACACTCACTGCCTGTCCCTTGTTGAAAGGCTCTTCCTGGCATGCCTCACACTATCAATGTATTTCTCTGCTACACAGTATAATGGAGTCATCCTGTGATCAGTCCTTAGACACTGCTGAAGTCAGAAAATACTGCTGTAAGTGTTGAATATTAACTCTCTGACTGTCACCTTAAGGCAATTGGACACAGGAGGTAAGGCAGCTGAATGTCCTTTCTCTTTTCCTCCATAATGCACAAAGATTTGAAAAGTGGGACATAATGGGACAAATGCTTTAGAAATTCTAAAGGCAAGCAATTTGTAAATAAATCAGCAACTTGCCACATAGGGAGAGATTTGTCTGAAGTGTAATGGCCCTACTGCAATGTGCTCACTAAGCACTCAGTGGCTTTTTAGACACCATGAACTTGATTTTGAGGCTTCCAGTGAAAATAAATCATAAAAAGAGATGCTCAAAACTCAAGAGCTACAATCTAACAAGCACTTAAGGAATACAACCAACAGGAAGCAGACCACTCTTTCCTATCACAGCCAGCACAGAGGAGGCTCCAGAAAGGGAATAGGTCACAAGCTTCTCGAGTCCAGAGCAGACCCTAGCCCAGATATAAAATAGGACAAGACACAAAAAAGCAAGACTGAGAAGCTGGAACAACAGCAGTGCCCAAGGCACAGAAAAGATTGGACATTGATGGCCTGGTAGTGTCTGATGGGTGCCTCACTGCCTTCATTTTGGGTAAGACTTAGAATTATTCTGAAGCACTTAAAATCACCTGAGGACAAGGCTTCAAAGCATCTGGGTCTTTCACTTTAATATGCAGTAGCCGCTGGTGTTTTTGTTTACTCAAGTTCTTTCTTTTTCAGTAAATAATTGCTTCTGCTTCACTTGAGCTGTCTTTCTAGCAGACAAGAAGCATTCTGGGCAGGCAGGTCAGCAAGAACCCTGCTCCTGAAAGAGGACATGCAACTGTAACTCTAAATTTGGGCTCTAAGACAAGTGTATGTTTGAAACACAACTTGTAAAGCATTTTTGCCTCTCCTGCATGCTGAAAATAATGCAAGAGGAAGCCCTGCCATCAAAGCACCTCTGCAAAGCAACCTGCACTGGCAATTTTCATCAAGGAAGGACAACAGTATCAGGCAGCATTTCCAGCCCTCTGCCACAGACATTTCAACTACCTGCTCAGTATTTTCTGCTCTTGTGGGGTTCTTCCAGGCTTTCTACAGGCTTAGAGCTGGGGCAGAAGATCCTGAGTCCCTCCAAGAGATAAGGACCCCCTTGTTGCCAGCCTTTTGATGGCCCTCATATCTTTTACATTACCCCATTTCCCACTGGTGTGGCTCTGCTGCACAAACACCCTGGTACTGATGTTTTCTGGTTTAGTCTCTGCTCAGCCTGTGTCATGACATTTCTCCCAGCTCTGCAGCTACCTTTAGCACTGTCCTGTCACTGTAGCTGTGATCTATGATCCCTGCCAGGCTGCAGCTGCTTCCCTTTGGCCTTTCCTGTGCTGCTGCTCTCTGTCTTTTTTTGTATCTGCTCCACTTTGAGAGGCAGATGTGAATGACCTTCTGTTTTCTCCATTTCTTTATTGTGAGTGTCTTATTTACTGTAACTGATTCTAAAGCCTGACTGCTGGACTGCAGCCCACCCTCCTCCACACATTTCCTTCAGTGGATGCATTGGTCATTCCGTGTTCAGTCCCAGGGAAAAAGATTTTCTGGGTCCCAGCTTAGCCAGGTAAGGATTGCTTTCCTGACTGCCTTGTTTTCACTATCAGTCCCAGCACTGTTTATGCTGCTAACTTTGTTTGCTCTTGCTCTTCATTTTTGACACCCATGACAAGACATCTGGTGCTCAAATCTAGCCTGTGAAGTGCTGAATGGCACAAATTCTGCTGCAGAGTGCTACGAGCCATGTCAAAGCAGGGCACGCAAGGCCTCTCAGACTGTGAGAAGGCAACACTCCACTCCTGATCAGCTCTTGACTGTGCTTTCTCCAGAGCCAGCTCCCAGAAGGCTGACCATCCTGTCCTTAAAAATGGCCATTTGCAAAGGTGTCTTGGAATGGCAGGAAGATTCCAACTGATCAGTGCTTACCCTGATATGCTCTGAAGTGCACAGTGGTGCCTGGCCAGTAGAATAGTCTGGCTCCAATAAAGCACCCTCTATCCCTAGGTATGAAGTTATTTATTTCCTCATGGCAGCTCTTTTATCCTCAGGAATTACTGCTTGTCCTGCTTTAAATAAAATCCCATCTTGCACATGTGCACACACACAGAGACACAAACACTCAAACCTTTGCCTGGTAACAAGACAGGCAGTGCCAGTGCTCCTTCTTCCTCCCAGCAGAGCTGCACACTCTGGACACAAAGCAGTTCTGTGCCTTTATCGACACACCCAGAGAGTTTCCAGGAGCACTCAGCATTTCCTCAGCATGCTCTCCTTGTGCTGGAGCTCACACTGCATCTTCATGCTGTGCCCCAAAGTGACACGCTGGCATTGTCCCAACCCCTGTGCAGGAGCAGCAGCATCTTGTTTTTCTGGCTCCAACCCAGTAGTGTCAGGGCTCCACCAGGAAGTGCTCCAGGTGCGGACTTTGCAGCAAGGTCCAAGCTTTCTGTGGCTCTGTCTGTTCCAGGGGTTTATAGCAACTTGGGACTGGTTTCCTGCACTGGATTGCCTTTATCCTATCACATGGGGCTCTGACTGCTGCCAAATCTTGTCTCTGTGTGATAACTTCTTCAATAATTCTTGTGTCCTGAGAAGCAGGAGGACAAAAAGAATAATCTAGTAGTTTATCTTCTCTATGAACCACAAGAAATCCTTCACTACTTTTGTTCTGGACATTTCCTTCATGGCTCTAAGGTTTTTGAGGTATAACTGGAAACACTGAAGAATTCATAGATGTCACTGTTCTCTGAAAGCTGCAGCTTGTCTGTATTCAGTCTAATATGTTCTGAGGGTCTGGAATCATGACTGTGTCTCTTTCTTCTTCAACACTTCCATTTCCAGTGGAAACTGCCCTCAGCCACTGCCTTGGTGCCTGGGAATATCTCCACTGTCTTAGTTTCTGCTGGGAGCACACATGATCATGATCCCAGCATTCACATTCTGTCAGGTGACATGAATCCAGTGTAAGATACTGCCCTGACTCATAAGAAACACTGAATACTTTTGAATTCGATAGACCTAGTTGAGCTTGACTTCTATTACTGCTGAAGTCTGGTGACTTCTATCTTGTAGACACTGGTTTGTCATCAGTGTAGATTCTCATTTTATGCAGATACCTCTTTTTCACTGCCACTGATATATACTCTGCTCCTTTCTCTGTAGGTCTCTTTCCATCTCTCCTTTACATCTCTCCTTTTCAGGAATTTTCCCTCAGTAACATGGAGAGTGCCAACAGATTGCCAAGTGTTGGGGGTTAGGTGTCCTTTTTTTTTTAGTTCTGGCTTGCCCATGGAATTTTTACCCATTAGTTGAGGGGACAACCTAACTGTGGGTACTTAGGGGGTGCTCGACAAAGGACAAAGAGTGGCCGGGCCCAGGGGGAGAAGGGGGCAGGAAAAAAGGAGGGTGGGGACAGTTTGGTGGGTTTTCTTCAGCTTTGGAGAAGGACACGTTGGGGGTGTGGAGCTGTTGTGGTGGGGAGAAGGGAATTTCACCATCACCCAGACAGAGCTGCTGCTTCTTCTCCTTCTCCCCTCTTTGTTGGCGGCCTCGCACCCCCTGTCCTACCAGGACGTGTGGCAGTGCCAGTCACCGTCGCAGAGCTGCTGATACACCTCAGCCACCGGCCCAGGATCTCAGCTCATCCCTGCTGTTTCCAGCCGACTGTTCCTCGGAGCCCTGCAGGAGCACCGGGACTGACTGCCCGAGGGGGTTTGTGAAACAAAGCCTCTCCTCCATCCCATCTCAGCCAAGAAGGCTGTCATGGGGTCCCTGGTTCTGTTTTCTTGCTAATGCTGTAGTTATTGTTGTTTGTTTGCCTGGTTATACTAGTAAAGAACTGTTACTCCTATCCCCAGATCTCTGCCTGAAAGCCCCTTGATTTCAGAATTATAATAATTCAGAGGGAGGGGGTCTACATTCTTTCATTCCAAGGGAGGCTCCTGCCCTCCCTAGCAGACACCTGTCTTCTAGAACCAAGACACAAAGTTTTGGTAGGCTGAATTTCAGGTCTGCAGTCAGCTTTTGAGGCAGGCACCAGCCTGCTTAAACAAAAAGGCAACACTTTTTGGGAAGACTAAATGAAGCCCATAAGGACTTCTCCTTCCACATCGCTTGCTCAGTGATGGGTGGTCTTTCTGAGTATCCTTTATCATAAGACCAAGTGATAATGTGCCACATTTCATGGCAACTCATCAAGAGCTGGCAACTGTCCATGGGTCTTAAAATATCCTCTGCTATAAACTCTAAGTCCCATTGCTGCAGTCTAATGTTGCTGTTAATGATTGCTTCCGGAGTTCTGTTGCAGGTGACCTTGCAGCCCAGCTAGGGCTAAACCTGGCTCTGATTTTGTAGGGTAGCTGTGATTATGGCTATGGCAAGACTGGTAGATTATTTGAGCACCGGGAGTATCCTGTTATGCCATGAGTTCCTAGGGCACATTTTGTTTTCTTAGAGAATTCCAGTAAGTGTGTTTGTTCAGCCTGAAGAAGAGAAGGCTTTGGGGTGACCTCATTGCAGCATTCCAGTGCCTCCAACAAAGATGGAGAGAGACTCTTGACAAGGGCTAGAGTGACAGGAGAAGGGGCAATGGCTTCACACTGACACATAGAAGGTTCAGATTGGATATCAGGAAGACATTGTTCTCTGTGAGGGTGGTGAGGCCCTGGCACGTGCTGCCCAGAGCAGCTGTGGCTGCTCCAACCCTGGAAGTGTTCCAGGCCAGGTTGGATGGGGCTCTGAGCAACCTGGGGTAAAGGAAGGTGTCCCTGCCCATGGCAAGGGCATGTAATGAGATGATCTTTAAGGTCCCTTCCAACCTGAACCATTCTATGATTATGTGTTTCTATCACTAATCACCACTCAGCCTCAAGCTTGGGGCTTCATAACAAGACTTGTTGTTTCAAAAACACCACCACTTTCTGATTCACTCCTGAGCAGCTCAATGCCATATGAGGTGGGGCTTTGTTTAGATATGTGTCAGAATAATTTTTTATAGGGTGGAATCATCCTGCTGATGAACTCACACAGGAGCAAACTCAGACTTCCCAAAGCTGATTTTTTGTTGTGTATTGCAAGGACCCCCTGGAAGGACTGTTTTGGGGATTTTACAGGAACGTACTTGTTCTGGTAGTGCTCTGTCCTGCTCAGGTGTTCCCCAGTGGTGCTTCGTGTGGTGCCCACCCCTCATGACATGGGGAAAGATCACTCTGCACTTGGTGGACACAAGCACTCTTGATAAATATATTCTTGCTGTGGTGATTTTATAAAATCTTGTACTAAGTCATCCAATTATGGGAAGCCAAAAGTGGGTCCTGTCAGGAAGAAAGGCCCGTGTGTTACAAACCTGAGTATGCTTGGGGTGGATTGCCACTTTGTTTCCATTTCTGATTTTAGAGCTGCTTTCGAGGAGGACAGAAGAAAGCTCAAGAAAGCCCAACCTAATACAGAACATTTTCTGTTCTTCTCTGCCCAGCCATTCTCCTATTGACACATTTTGTGCCTCTCCAACCCACTGATGTGTGATATCGAGGCAAGGTAGGGGCATCTTTTCTCTCCAAGCTTGTCCTAATGGCACAACTATCATATGAGTGAGGGCAGTTTCTGCTTCCTTCTTCACAGGAATAACTCCCAAGCTCTCCTCTTCCCTCTGTGGAGCAACAGGACTGGGTCTGTTCTTTGGCTTTTTTTGCTCACAGAGGGCCCATATTTAAGGCTTTAAAAGAGAACAGGACAAAAAATAAAATTATGTAACAAGAGGGAACCAAAGTCATTGTCATCTCCCATCAGCTATCAGTATTCTTTGAAGCATGAGATTTGATTATCTCAGTCACAAAAAATGCCTAATAATACTGAAGGATATTAGCAAGGCTCATAAATCAGTGTTAAAAGATTAAAAACTTTTAAAGGATTCTTTGTTCCCCTCAAGGAAGAAATCCCAACTGTCAACACTACAAGCTTGCCTTTGGTTCTGTCTCTTGACTCTTTCCATGTCATGAACCAGAACAATTTGACAGAGTCTCTGCATGGCAAATTTGGGGCAGAACACCTCACTTTATCCTCTGCTTCCCAAGGTCATTAAATGAGGTGTGTGGTGACAGCTGCAGGCTTTAGGCAGCTCAAATGGGGCTATAATGTTTCCAGGTTGGTTTCCAGGCTTAGATGGATTGGGATTACAGTGCCCATGAGGATCTATAGTGTTCAAACAACCAGGACACCCTTTGTCATTGGATTTCACAATGATTTTTATCACACAAAATGTCTCTTTCAGGTGAGGAAATTTTGGGCGTCACTCAAGACACTCACAGGAATGTCATCATGCTCAGAAATCCCCTGTGCTTCTGCATCCATTGATTTAAATCAGGATTTTCTATGTTTCCTGGTGACAGTGTTTAAAGCCTGGTTCACTATGTAAAGCCAATGCTTATTTTTTTAATCCTGTTTCAGATTCACATTCATTCAGTACAATTTCTTTTTGTAATCCTCACAACACACAAGGACTTTTAATCAACAGCTTGATTCTTTCTTTCTAAAACAAAAAACAAAACAAACAAAAAGTGCTGTTCTTTCTTATCACAACAATACCATCAGACTTCCCACCACAAAAATTCTGCAAAATTTTTTGCAATTTTTAGTTTACCTATGAAAAAATTTTATTCCTGAAGAGAACTTCTCAGTGTGGCTCTTTGGGGGATCACCAGTTCAACTGCTGCTGGCCATTTTCTGTAATACAGAAGGTAGGAAATAGCAGCAGCCTGGCTTTGGATTTGGCAGCAAGCTGGATTCTCCTTCCATTCCTCAAGATTTATTTGAAGCTACTTAGCACTATAATGTGTAACATACGACCTTCTCTCAAGCCCTAGTTACACTGCTCATTAGTCTGTGTGCTTTAACAAGATTTTATTGACCCTATGGCTAATAGGCCACTTAGAAAGATCCCTCCCTTCCAGCATGACTGCTTGTCAGTAATGGTAGTTGGATTGCAAAGAGAAATCCCACAGTTCAAAGCTATCCAAAATGAGGAGGGTGGGAGAGCAATATCCCAGTTTGTCCTATTGCTGTAATGGAAAAATGAAGGCTGCTATCACTCCTCTAATTTCTGTGCCTGGTGTGCACACAGCTCCCAATGAGGATTTGGGTTCTGCTGTGCTAAGGAAGCTCTCAGAATCCAGCAGCCTAAGGAGCTGTGACAGGCAAAGGAAGCACTTTTAAGTCCTGTTTTCCAGATGCAAAAGCAGAATGTACAGGCTTGCTTGCAATCCTGCAGGAAGCCAAGGACAGAGCAGCACCACAAACTTGAGCCTCTGCTTGTCAGACCTGCATTTTCATCCCACTCCTGAGCATCCTTTGGGCTGGGACAGGGGGACACAGCTCTGCACCAGAGGCAGGGAGAACTCTCAGTCACAGAGCTCCGTCTGCACAGCAGCTCCGAGTGTGCTGAATGCAGAGCAGAATACAGAATACTCTGCAGCCAGCTGTGTTACCCAAGCATGGAATTTACTGCCATAAGAGGATATTGAGTGAAAGATTGTCTCTTGAGGGGTTGAAAAACAGCCTTGTTAGTTTAGGTGATGGGACAGCCTCTCTTTTTTGGGAGGGCTTTAGTTTTTATAGGGTCCAGGGCTGTGCGCTGGTGCTGAGCTGCTGAACTTCAGACAGAAAGCTGTGCTTTATTTTTCACTGGAAGAAAACCCTCTCTTTTTATTTTGTGTTTTGATTGTTTCCCTAGGGTGTAGAAGAAAGACATTTTTCTTTTGCTCAGAACTTCACCAGAAGTTTCTCACAAAATTTTCAGCATACATGATACTGAAAAAAAACCCCAAACCAAACAGCAAAACCCACCCTTTTACCAGGCTAGACAGGAAATCTGTTTCTTTGCACTTATGTTTCCACAGGGCTGGTGAATGCAGCATGCTAACTAGCTGTGATTGCAGCACTGCCAGGGGTAGATGATTTTAGTATGGTTTTTACTCTAGTAAAAATATTAAAACTAAACCACAACATCATCAAAAAACCTCATTCCGAACAACAGAACATGGGCATAAGTAAGGGGAAGGGAAGAAGAGACAGAAATCACCAGGGAGGTCAGGTAGTTAAGCTTTTTTGGATTGCCAAGGTGGTGATCTTAAGTGAAGATAATGTATTATGCAGTGGAAAGCTAATGAGACTAGGTCTGTTAAACACGGACTTGGTGTTACTTAGCTCTGGAGTGCTTCATATTACACAGAGATGGGTTGTATTTGATCACCTCTCCCTCTCTGACAAAGTGAACAGCAGGCTTTTATATAATGTAAGTGATCATATACTGTGGGGAACAATCCTGTGCTGGCAGGGGAGGCCAGCTGATGACATAATGGGTCCTTTCCATCTCGAAGTTATGTGATTCATCAATTAAACAAATTCGGTGGGATAAAGCAGCGTGAAAGGGCACTGTCCCTGCCTGACGATTAACCCTCTCAATTCCAGCCACTCCCCTCGGGATTTAGCCTCCACC
Organism: Parus major; assembly: GCF_001522545.3. Lineage (NCBI taxonomy): Eukaryota > Metazoa > Chordata > Aves > Passeriformes > Paridae > Parus > Parus major. Next base: position 60,349,934 of record NC_031773.1, read on the forward strand.
ACTGCGTCCAGGAGGCTCCTCGTGCGCAGCCCCGTTCAGTACCGAGGCGGACCGGGAACCGGGGCCCGGGGGGCTGGGGGCACTGCGGGCGTAGCAGCTGAAGCCGGGGTCCGTGCGGGATGTGCGGCCCCGCTTTGCCTCAGGTGCTGCGGGGGGACCTGCGGCGGACGAAGCGCAGCCCCGCCGTCCCTCGGCGCGTCGGGAAGCGGCTGCTCGGCGCACCTGTCCGGGCTGCCCGTGCCTCCCCTGCCGGCCACCCGGGATCCCGCTGGTTCCCGCAGCCCCATCCCGCAGCCCCATCCCGCAGTCCCATCCCGGGGCCGCCCGCATTGCGTCGGGGGCGCGGCGCGCAGCGTGCGGGGGCGGCCGGCCCGGGGGCAGCGCGCATCCCTCCCTCCTCCGCCGGCCCCGGCCCCCGGCTCCCCCGCCCTCCCGATCCCCGAGCTGCACCAAATAGCTCTCAGGTTTCTGCTGATACTGCAGCGTCAAGAAATGGCTCGAGTTTGCTCCTCGCTCTTATGCATTCAGCAGCCCTCTCGCTCCTGCCGCACGCGTCCAGCTCTTGTCTCCTCCTGCCTCCAACGCTGCTGCTGCCGGGACGAGCCAAGACCGACTCTGGGGATGCGGCTGCAGGGCTGCGGCGCTCTGACGTCTCCCCCGCCGCCGCTGCCCAGCGCCCGGCTTCTTTTCCAGCTGTCCTAAGGGAAGAGAGCCAGCGGCTATCTAGGACTCCTTGATTTTATTGACTAACTCAAGCCTTTTGGAAAAGGTACTTTGCACTCTCTTCCACGCGCACCCCCCACCCCCCACTGCGGTTCTCAGCAGAAACTAATTGAACCCACTCGCCCTTGGTGCAGCCTAAGACAGTGTATGAATATTTCAGTGTCTCGCAGGCAGCCCTGTAAAGCGATCTGTGTTATAAAGAGGGGCGCAAGAGGAGGAGGAGGAGGAGGAGGGTTAAGTTTGCCGCTGCGGTTTTTGTTTTGATTTGGTTTTTTTGGATGCTGCTGCAAGGCGACTTGACGCATTCCGGCACTGGCTCCTACTCCTAAGCGGCGCGTCTCACCCGGAGCAGGTAAGGAAAAGCCCCTTCTCCCTTCCGCTGTTACACTCAATTTTGGACTGTTTTGGTCTCCCCTTGTCTCTCTATCAGTTACCTTTAACTGCTGCAAAGCAGGAGAGGAGATGCTTTGCTCCCCCTCTCCCAATTCCCCCCCACCCCTCAGCTGGTGTGATGAAGTTGTCAGTGCTCAGCTAAGTCTCCACAGCGGGGAGCGCGGTGTTCGGGAGACTCCTTGCAGGAGCTGACCCAGCTGAAGTTGCCCGGGAAGCCCTCCCGATGAGTTCGGGGCACCTTCCTGCCTCGGAGGCCTTGGTGCATGTCCGGGGATGTGTAGGAACGCGTAGAACTCCGCGTGTGCTGCCGAAGTGGGCAGAACGGGATGTTCCTGCTGGTGTGAAAGCCAATCCATTGCGCCTGTCTGTGTGTGTGTATGTGTGCGTGTGTGGAGGGGCTTGGGGGCTGGTTTATTCTGGTTCTCTCCTCCCTGGCAGCCCCCATCCTGAAAGTGAGCTTTATGCCTTCAAAGCAGAGTATTTCCATCCCACTCTCCCTCCCCAGCGCAAAAGAGGAGAGGACCAGGGCAGTGGTGATGGTGGGTGGGGGGGAAGGAAGGGGCAGGTGATGGAAATTTGCTGAGTTGGCATTGCAAGGACTCACCTCCCAGCCAGCCCGTGATTTATATATTTATTTCTATATTTATTTATTTATTTTATGTGTGTGTGTGCGTGTGTGTGTGTGTGCGTGTGTGGTAGCTTCGTGACAGCAGCTGCGGTGATGGTCGAGCCGGCGAGAAAAGTGGACGGATCGAGTTAAAGGCTAAAGGCGACAGCTGGGGAGGGGAACCCCAGCCTGGGGGTGCACTCCACAGACCTTCAGCCTCCCGGTTTGGGGGACAGGACCCCTCACCTTACCTGCCCTCTGCCCCCCCTAAAGGTACTTCTTCCCTCTTTCTTCACCCTCCCATCATCCCTGATGCCTCTCCCTTCATCCCGCCTGTCTTTTCCCCTTTTGAGTATTTCCATCCTTTAGGCTCCACATCCACCCCTTCCTCAAACTCCCCACCCCACCTCAACCCCCCCCACCCTTGAACCGCCCTGGGTCTTTCTGTGCTCCTCCATCCTCTTCCTCCTCCTCCCTTTCCCCCACTTCTCCCCTGCCCCTTGGTCCCCTTTCCTGTGTGCCACCATGACTGTGATGGCTGGAGAGAACATGGACGAGACTTCTGCACTACCTGGCCACCCCCAGGATAGCTACCAGCCCGCCGCCCACGACGACCACGAGTGCTGTGAGCGCGTGGTGATAAACATTGCGGGACTGCGCTTCGAGACGCAGCTGAAGACTTTAGCCCAGTTCCCCAACACGCTGCTGGGCAACCCCAAGAAGCGCATGCGCTACTTTGACCCCTTGCGCAACGAGTACTTCTTTGACCGCAACCGGCCCAGCTTTGACGCCATCCTCTACTACTACCAGTCCGGGGGGCGGCTGCGCCGGCCGGTCAATGTCCCCCTGGACATGTTCTCTGAGGAGATCAAATTTTATGAGCTGGGCGAGGAGGCCATGGAGAAGTTCCGAGAAGATGAAGGATTCATTAAAGATGAGGAAAGACCCTTGCCGGAGGGGGAGTACCAGCGCCAAGTGTGGCTCCTCTTTGAGTACCCAGAGAGCTCTGGGCCGGCAAGGGTTATTGCCATAGTCTCTGTCATGGTGATCCTCATCTCCATCGTGATCTTCTGCCTAGAGACATTACCTGAGCTGAAGGAAGACAAGGAGTACACAGTGCACCGCACTGACAACACCACCCAGGTCTACAAATCCAACATCTTCACAGATCCCTTCTTTGTTGTGGAGACCCTGTGCATCATCTGGTTCTCCTTTGAGCTGGTAGTGCGCTTCTTTGCTTGCCCTAGCAAGACTGATTTCTTCAAGAACATAATGAACTTCATTGACATTGTGGCCATCATCCCTTACTTCATCACCCTGGGCACCGAGATGGCCGAACGGGAGGGGACTCAGAAAGGAGAGCAGGCCACCTCCTTGGCCATCCTGAGAGTCATCAGACTGGTAAGAGTCTTTCGAATCTTCAAACTCTCCCGGCACTCTAAGGGCCTCCAGATTTTGGGACAGACCCTCAAAGCAAGTATGAGAGAGCTAGGTTTACTAATCTTCTTCCTCTTCATTGGGGTGATTTTGTTCTCTAGTGCAGTATATTTTGCTGAGGCTGAAGAACCTGAGTCTCATTTCACAAGTATCCCTGATGCTTTCTGGTGGGCGGTGGTATCCATGACCACTGTGGGCTATGGTGACATGTACCCTGTGACAATTGGAGGCAAAATCGTAGGCTCCTTGTGTGCCATCGCTGGTGTGCTGACAATTGCCCTGCCTGTACCTGTCATCGTGTCCAACTTCAACTACTTCTACCACCGAGAAACAGAAGGGGAAGAACAGGCTCAGTTACTTCACGTTAGCTCCCCTAATTTAGCATCTGACAGTGATCTCAGTCGCCGCAGCTCCTCCACAATCAGCAAATCTGAGTACATGGAAATCGAAGAGGATATGAATAATAGCATAGACAATTTTAGAGAGGCCAATCTCAGAACTGGCAACTGCACTGTAGCCAACCAAAACTGCGTTAATAAAAGCAAGCTGCTGACTGATGTGTAAACAAAAAAAAAAAAAAAANGAGTACATGGAAATCGAAGAGGATATGAATAATAGCATAGACAATTTTAGAGAGGCCAATCTCAGAACTGGCAACTGCACTGTAGCCAACCAAAAATCTAGGAATAAAAGCAAGCTGCTGACTGAAGAGTAAAAAAAAAAAAAAAAAAAAAAAAAAAAAAAAAAAAAGAACAGAAAAAAGCAAAACAAAACAAAATCCCCACTCACAGCTTGAAGACTTTAGTGACACAGTCACACTTTGTAGATGCTTTACTGATAGTTTTTGAATGCTTTATTTACCTCGTAAATGCATTGTTGCATTGCAAATCTTTGCTCTGCGATAAAGAAGCTTCCAGGATCCACGAAAGACAAGATTTTGATCATTTTCAAAACAATGTTTTCCATCTGGTAAATGATAACCATTTGAACTAGTTTAGTTTTAAGGTGTTATGACACTAGACCTAAACTTTTCCTCTCCTATCTCCTTTGTTGGGTTTTTCTTTTTTTCTTTTTTTTTTTGATAAATTTATCTTAAACTAAGCAAGACAGTTTTTAGAGCTATTAAGCATATGCATGGATTCCAGTAAAAATATTCTGCAAAACTGCACAGTTGCAAGAAGGTGCATCAGATGATAATAGTAAAAAAGATCAGCCAAAACCTGCGGCAAGCATTTGCTGTGGTGTTTATGAAGGAGTGCAAATTTTCCTTCCGCCCCCTCTGTGAAAGATTCCATCTATCCAACCTACAGATCCACACAGCACCTTATTAAAAAACCTACTTAAGCCTGGTCTTTTTTGCTGTCTGTAGAAGAAATATAAGAATAGCAAACAAAACTGAAGACAAAACATCTGCAATGCTGCTAAATTCTTTCACATGCAGATGATAGAAACACACTTTCCCCCCCCCTCCATTTGCAACTGGATACAAAACTCTAAGCCCCTCTGTTGCAAGATAGCACAATGGAGTTTAATATAAGCATGTTTGAATTTGATACTATTTATTTTATGATAGCATGCTTGAAATGTTACCTCAGACAATAGCAGATAAGCTTTCGTTTGAACTGAATCTTCTAAAATTAGGTCCTTTCTCCTCTATTTTTTCAGTCCTTTTCTTTTTCTTTTTCTATTTCTTTTTGATTTGCATTCACCAGAAGTGCACTCCTTAATTTATTAAATCGTCGACTAGTAACTTAAAGTACTGTATTTAAGTGCATATGTTAGTCAAATGGGAACAATAACTTTTGGAGATCGAAGCATGTTCAAATATTCAGCATTATGGCCTATTTGATTAAAGTGTAACTTGAATTAATTAGTGCATGAATTCAATGCTAATAATAATAATAATAATAATGATAATGATGATAATAATAACAACAATAATGATAACAATAAAAATTAAAAAAAGTGCTTGATAGACTGAGGGCCTGAATTAACTGATTAGAGAAACCTGATTGTTTTCCTGCATTGCTCAGGGAAATGTGTTGACTTTTGTCCAGGCGTTGTTGGAAAGGAATATATCCCATTCCTTAAAGGGAAAGCTATATGGAAAATTAAGAAGTCAAGTTATATATAGCAACACCTAAAAACCTAGTATCCTCTATAGATGAAAGGTGCAGATGCATGCTTTTTGGTGCATTCTCAGAATGTAAATGAAACTTATCTATTATATGCATCCAAATTGCAGCAGCTGGTTTCTTTTGCAGTCATCAGTTGAGACTTTTTTGTATCCCCCCCGTAAAGCTCACTGAAGAGACTCAGCAGATTGACTGAGAGAGTTGTGCAGTGCCTTTATCTTACACCCCCCAAAACTGCTGAAAGTGCCTCCAGGAACTGAGTGGATCAGAGACACTGAGGGAAAGGACAAGGAGTCAGTCCACTGTCAGGAGTGTCCTGTGCTGTCTACTGGCCCAGCACGGAAGGGTTTAGGGGTAGAAAAGATCAAGTGTGAGTGAGAGGGATGCAGAAGAGATCGGCAGAGACCATCAGTGGCCATGGAATACTTTCCTTCCCCAGCCAGTCTGACACTGCAGGGCTCTGCATTGGCTTCTGCCAAATAACTCATAGTTGTGTACATGCAAGGCTTCAGGTTTCCCCAGGTAGTTCATAGAGGCGTCACTGCCATCACTGCATCTGCCCTTTCTTTCCCCGAGGTGGCTTTTTGGCAGCCTGTCCCTGCAGAGCGGGGCGCAGGAGGAGCAGGAGCCCTGGCATCACCCAGTCAGGCAACCAGGCTGGAGGACTGTGTTCTTCTTTCCCCTAGATTCCCCAGCAGGTAGATGGGAAAGGCTTTGCCCTCCCATCCCTGTCTCCTCCATCCCATTTCAGATCTTAGATCCCATCATAGCCTTTGAGACATGTTCTTCTTCCTGGTCCTGATCTTACTGTACTTCCATCATTTCCTGGTGAGGGAAGCAATGCTAGGAGAAGGTATCTTCTGCAACATGCCAGCCTTGACTGCTAGGCCCTAGAAGATAACAACCTTTGATCTGAACGAATGTAGGCACTAATCCCAATTCTTCAAATGGACAAAGCTGAGGATCTTCATTCTGCACTTAGCATGTGGCCAACTGCTGTTGAACACATCTCCTTCCATGCTGTACAGATCCTTTCCTCCCCTTTCTGATATATGTATATATGTGTATAAATATATATATATATATATGTACGTCTGCTTCTGTGTGCGTCACATATGTATGCAGACACATGTATATATAAAATAAAATCAAGGCACTTAGAGTTAAAAACCAACCCTAACTGCAGTTACGCACAAGCTTGACCTGACAGGTTTCCAGAAAGACTTGACTTTATTTCTCACTGTGTGACTTTTGTGAATCTTAGTGATGAGAAAGATCAAGAACTGAGGGAGCTCTAACTTCTGCAAAAAGTGCAAAGCATCAGATAAAACAGGGCATTACATCCTCTAGGTAGATGTTGTAAAGCATCTTTCCTGTCCCCTGCTCATGCCCTTGCCCATTGTACACCTCTCTCCCTATTAAATTCCTCATCTTCCCAAACTCTTGAACTGTAGGATATGATTTCTGATGTCAAAATGGACCTGAATGCTGCACTCAGCTTATAAAACCACCATCTGACAGCAATAATCAGTTCAGTGCTATGGGACTGATGATCAGAAGGATGCATTTGGGAGATGGGGCCTCACTTGAGTGCCTTCTGTCCCAGCTGGGTGTGCACACCTTAATTTAATGTGCAGAGTGATGATCATTCTGCCTATGCACAGGGAAAAGTGCTGCATGCAGCAATTCTTTATCAGGAGACCAGGACGGATCATAGGAACTTGTGGTTTGGGGAGCCTGAGTCTTACTTTGTCCATTTATAGCTCACTGCAAAGGATCTCAATCCATACGGAGTACAGGAATTAACCTCATGTAGCATAGGCATGCATTTTCAACAAGTTTGACACAAAAAAAACCAATAAACAACAAAAACAAGGTTCTAACTCCCTTTATACAGGAGTGCTGAAATGTCTTTGTGGGCCTGAAGGTGCACTTAACAAACTGCCTGTTCTTATCAGCAAGCATACCTTTTTTATTTCTTTCTTTTATTTTAATATCTCTTTTTTTTTTTTTTTTTTTTTCTTTTGGCCCTTATGTTTCTTTTTGCCATATGTGGACTCTATGGGTTTTTTTTTTTATGTAACTGGAAGAGGACTGGAAATGAGCTGATTCCCAGTGTAGTGCTTCTTTGAAAGAGTCAAGATAATTCCTTTGGTAGGGACCTCCTAGAAGTAATGCCCATGTTATGCTGGACAGGGAACCCAGTGGACATGACAGTCTTTAGTCTGATGAGGGGAAGACAGCTTTTCCAGAAGAAAAATTCCCCAAGCCCCCTCCACCACCCACTGCTCTGCGCCTCTCTCTGCTTCTTAGCTGGTCCTGTGCAGCTTTTCCTTCACCCACTCAGGGAAAGGGGTGAGGGAATTTACCTGGAAAGGGTGAGGCAGCAGTGCACTGCAGTGCAGAGGCAGGAATGAAGCAGAGAGTCAGTGGGCAGGAATCCTATAGGCTGGTATCCCTGCCAGACTTACCCATCTGGTTCTACCATACCTAGCTCTAGAGCACTGGGGAAAGGCAGAGAAGCAAGGGTGAGAGTGAAAATGAAGGACTCTGTACCCTGTTCCTTCACAGAACCGAGAGGTTGCTGCAAGACTCCTGAGAGCTCAAACCCTCAGAATGGCAGCTCCAGCGCGGGCCATCAACTGGATTTAGTCACCTTCATGAGTAAGCTAGGGTGCAGAAAGCCAGGCTGTGAGTTCACAGCATCCTAGCAAACCCGTGCAGATTGCCTGCATGGGGTCTCCTAAGCCTTATCTCCACCAAGGACTTCAGGAAAGCCAGTCTGAATTAATGAAAGGTGTGCAGTTAAAGTAGATTTGTTAAACTGCTTTAAAGCCCAGCATGGACATTCTGTTGCAGTATTAAAGCAACCTTAATCTGATTTGGAGTAATTCTTTTGAAAGGGAAGTAACCTGAATTGAATTAAGGCTGCTTTAATTCCGAACACAATGGGGCTTAATGCAGTTTACCTCATCTGCCTCACAAGTCCATTCAGACAGATAAGCCTGTAGTAATCACGAGATGTACTGGAAGTGACCCCATTGTGCAGGGGGTGCCCACGTGCACCAAAACTCTTGGTACACGGGTGCTGCAGATTCACAGCCTGGCTTACTGAGGGGAAAACTAATACTTGATCCTGGTGCCAGTTCTGGTGAGTCCCTCCCTTTGTTCCTGGTTTACACCTTTGTGAGGATAATCCATTCTGCTGCCTTCTGGGAAGCTGAAAACTATTGCGGCCCAAGAAAATTAATTTCCACTTTGTAAAACTGCACATGTTGTACTGTTAATCAAGTGGACAAGCACTTGTGAAACAGAATGAAGCACTGGAGACAGGACAAAATTCAGCCAAGGTTCTCTTGTTAGCAGCAGTGGTTTTTGCCCACACAGAGATTCCAGAGATCAGACTGCTCTTAGCAAACCAGGTGTGTATCATTTATCATAGGCTGCAGCGACCCAAATTGGCAACAGGAGCAGTGGCAACTTATATTGACAGGGTTTTTTCCTTACTAGGGGACAATCGTTTTCAGTAGGCAGAAGTACAGGAATTTAGTTTCTACTGTGAGAGAGCTGAAGCCCAAACATAACCTCAAAACCTGCTGATTTTAAGGAACTGGGGGCGAATTTCGCTTTTCCATAGTCCACACTTGAACAGTGTAGTTTCTTATATGTGCATTTATTAAACAAAATACAACCAACACTAGGTCAGGAACATCTGAAATTTATTAGAAAAAACTGTAAAGTTGTATTTTAGAGCAAAATCTTCTATGTACATATGCAATACACGGACAGAATGTATTCCTTTCCAAATACTACCTTGATAACTGTTGCTTGAGGGGTGCCATTCTGGATTAATCTTTCCCCTAACCTGAAGAAGAGGGAGGTACTGCAGCTTTTCCAGGAATGGTCTGATCCTGTAGGCTTCCAGCAGCCTGATGCCAGTGATTCTCAGAGTAATTTCAGACTCCCAGGGATGCAGAGTCAGCTCCAAGGTGTGATTTAGCCTTTGTAGCCGCAGAGCTGGATGGAACTGGAATGCTGTCCTTGCAATTGCACAGCAGGACAAGTTTGTCCCAGACCTGCCTCCTGCAAGTCTGGAACAGGCTCCTTTTCTGATATGCTTCAACCAGGGACCTACACTTCAATTTTGGTTGGACTTAATTCAGGCTGAGTTTCTCTTTCTGTTTTCTGTTGTTCTGGTTTTATTTAATCAGGTGTAGGGAATTTCTTTTTCCTGAAATGCTTATCAAGTATTCTTAAAGGTGTCAGTATTTGTATCTGCAAAAAAAAAAAAAAAAAAAAAAAAAAAAAAAAAAAAAAAAAGAAACTTCAGGGTGTTCTACAGTTTCACTCAGTACAGGTGAACTTGCCAACAGTGAGGTCAACAATTTATGATGTCAAGGCATAGCATGCTTTGATATTTTCAAAGGAAATAAAATGAAACGGAGGTCTTAACTGAAATTTGAAATTTGTCTCAAGGTTTCTGTTAATATTTATGTAATTCTGTATATTTCACCTGTTCACAGGCTCTAGCAAATGTCACTACAAGTTATATATATTAAAAAAAAAATTCTTCCATTTCTAGTTTCTATAATAAAATGAAGACACTGCATTCAGTTCCTTTAGGTGCATCAGTCTTTGATCCATGTTATTGTTTCAGTGACATTTCTATAATGTAATTGGGATCAAATGTATATTTTACTTTTGTACAAAAGTAAAAATGATATTTTTATGACTAAATTCAGCAAACCCTTACCTATAACCTGCTAAAATGAATTTTTTTTTCCTTTCCTTTACATGTAAAACATTGGTTTTTTTGCAGTATGTCTGTTTGAAATGAATAAATAACAGCTGTCAATAGAACTGTAAATGGCCTCTCAGACATACCTCTGACTTTAAAGATTAAATATTGCCGATCTGAAATATATAAACTGAATAGTCTCCATATGAAAGTGCACCATCAGGGCAACAAACCATTTAAGCTGACACAGCTGTACTTACTTCCACCATTTATCAATCGCTTATATTTTGGGTCAAATATGTACTTCATTGTCACATTACAGCTCAATTCCAAGTAGTGAAATTGTTTGACTTACCATTTTTAGAACATCTGATGTTATGAGTTCTTGAACTATTTGAAATGCATAGTTTTCATCTATGCAGTTTTACCTGCTTCTGTACTAGTTCATCTGTTCATACTTGGCATCAATTAAAGATAATTTTTAAGGATCTTATCCAGGTTTATTCTGTCTGGTTATTCTCTGGAGTCTGGTTTCTCTGCTGTCACTATTGGCCAGTTCTGTCTGAAATGAATGGTTGCATTATTGAAAATTTTCCTACTGAGTGATATAAGAAGTGGCAATGTAGTGAGTGGGAAATGTAGTGAGTGTGGCTGTGGGCTTTGAGAGGCTTAAAAATGTCAATTCAAGATTTACAGTGCAATTAATCCAAAGGTATGGCTTCTTCAGGCTTTGGACCTAGCCCTGAATAATATTCTGGGGCCAAACTGTTTTGCCCTCAATTTTGAGACATCATTCAGTCCCATCAAAACTCAAAATCTGGTCAAATCTACTGGCCATAAAAACTGATTGCACCCTCCAAAGGTTTGTGAGTATTAACATTATCATATAAGTGCAGAATGTAACAATGTTTCAAAGCACTGTGTGACCGACCATGGGCTTTGGGTTGGGTTAGATATCATCAAATCCAAGTGACTTGGTATTGTTTTTTGTGGAAAATTGCTTTATGGAGGTGGGTTTCATGCAGAGTGCTCCGATAGAGCCACGTGTGCCATGTCCCAGTGTTCTGTTGTACAAAAAGAAGGCAATGACATAAATGCTCGTTATTTTGTGCCAAAGCTGTTGTGTGCTGGGAGTCGACCCAGAGAAGTGTTTTTCAGGAGATGGGGGCAGTTTCCAACAGTAGGATGCACACAGAGCACTGATCACACTTGGCGAAATGAAGTGAAAATATCCTGACATTACACGAGGCAGAACATTTTGTGTGGCCTGTTGTGTGATTTCATTCCCTGATTTGTTTTGCCTTCTTGGTTGAGAAGAACTTTTGTCAATGAAACCCTCATTCATCGATAGCTTTGAGTGTTGACAAAGTGTCTGAAATTGTTTTGTTGAGTTGTCAGTAAGGATTTGCAGTGATCTTGAATGGGTCTGGTGCAAGCTGTTTGTCTGTTGTTGGTGGCTTTGTGGTGGTCAAGGCGGTGATCACTGTCATTGAGTTTTTCTGGCTCTAGGTGTGTCTAAAGTCTCATTGCTTCTTTATTTTCTCTTTCCTATCTTTATAAAAACCCAACCCAAACCAAAAAAAGGCTTGTTTTTCATCTCTGCAGTAGCAGTAGTTCTCCCATTTGCTCTTAGCAAAGCTCCTGTTATTTCCTGTTGAAAATTTGTGCATTCAGGACTAGGTCCTAGGACATGATTTTGCCCTCTATAATCACTCCATTAAAAAAACCAAAACAAACAGAAACAAACCAACAAAAACCCAACCAACCAACACTGTGTACTGGGTTAGTTGAATCTCTGTCTTAATTCCTTTCTTAATCTCAAAAGTAAACGTGTGGTTTTTACCTCAAAATTAAAATCCTCCTAGGTTATATTTTATAACTCATAATTTACGAAGAGGTTGTATGTTGAGTCCTTCCTTTGGTTACACCAAGACACCTCCTGTATAGGTTCTCTCAAAGGCATCCTACAGTGAGGGAAAAAATGTGTGTCTCTGCAGGTATAGCTTAGGTAACAGACATGAAGATCCATGGAATAAGCTCCTTTCTTCTTCAGCCGCTCTGGCAAGTGTGTTCTAAGAGGAGCAATAATTCAGCAGACTTTCAATACAGAGAGGGACTGAGTCCATTCAGTAACGAGGTGCAATTTTCCTGTTACCTTTTTTGTATAATATTGAAGATTTAAACATAGATTTGATTTATCTGGTAGTTAATCTTGGAAGTTTTCATGTACTGTTTGATTAAAAGCTACAAAACAGTTGCTTTATGGAATCCTATGGATCTCAGGTGTGAATATACACTCTCTTGCCATGCAGAAACCAGGTCTTTATTCTTCAATGAATAAGAATCCTAAAACTTCTCCAAGCCATAAAACAATTTGTAGCTCTGAAAGCAAAACCAAACTTTTCTGATGGGTGCACCTTTCGCCGGTGTTGAAGTGCTGCCCACCCTCTGCAGCATCTGGAGCAGGTGCCTTCAGGGCTGGCAGTTTATGTCAAATGCTCTGACTGCCAAAGCAGATCAGACATCTGATTCAGGGCTGCCCCGAGAGCAGCTGCTCTGGCCTGCCACAGCCAAATACAGGCTCTTGAAGTAACCCAGAGCCCACAGGAATAAACAGGCCTGCATCATTTTCCCCTTGGAAGGCTGTAGAAACACCACGGTTTTGTGCTCTTTTTCAGTCTGGGGAGAAAAGATGATGAGAAACATTCTGTGCTCAAGGCTTCTACCAGGTACTTTTGGGGTTGCATTATCTCCCATGGTTGGCCTTGCTATACAAATGCTCTCTTCACAGTGTTAGATTAAGCGTTGGAAAATCAAAGAAGCTTTAATTAGCACAACAATGCTTCAATCCACTCAGCTTCCCTAAGAGCTTCCTAAAATACCTCACATTTTATTCCAACGAGAAGACAATTGCGACTCTTGAATAGAAACCTTCTACAGCTAGCAGCAGAAACTGTAATTGTAGATGGTATATTTGGTGACCTCCTCTCACTAGGTAGGAGCAGTAGCACATTTGGCTTTGGAGCAGAGGAGCCTACAGTTGTCACTGTGGCAGGGAGAGCTGCAGAAAAAGCATTGGAGGAGGACAGGTCCATTTCATGGGTCACCCATTTCATCCTCCCTCACCTGTTATCAGTTCACATAAGAATTTTGCTGAGTGAAACTCAGGTGCAGTGGAAGTGGCATTTAGAGTCCCACATCTCCTAGGCTGATACCCAGATGGATCCTGCAGCTCCTTTGTCATGAATACTGAAAACACACAATAGATTTTAACTATTTCTTTTTTTCAGGTTGGGGACCAAAAGTAAGTTTTTTAATTTACTGAATGTTTAGCTCACTGCTGTTTGGCCATTCTGAACACAAATCTGCATGCAGAATTCTGCACTAAACTCTGAATGAAGGATTTTCTAGTTTTCTCTGGTCAGTGGGTCATGACACATTCTGGATTGGTGGTGGAACTGAGACTGGCAACAGTGTCCTGCCTTCAAGTGGAATCATTCGGGCAATGGTAGGTGTTTAGATGTATCTTTGCCTTCTTCTTTGAGTCTTCTGTTTTGTTTTCAGTGTGTTCCAGTATTCATCTTCAGCCCAAAAATAGCCAATTCCATCTTTCAGGGATGTAGCTTTCCTTTGGTGATTTACTATTAGCCGGACAAACATGGTTTGTTGGACTTCGGCTGTTGCTGTGGCTTTTAATGCAAAATAAATCACTTACAAATGTTCCTGAAATACTCATGGATATGCTTATTTCCCTCTGCACAGACATCTGCAGCTTCAATTAGTATCATTAAGTTTGGCTGTTTCAGTTACAAAATATTTTATTATTTTAGGGAATTTGGAAAGTTAGAAGGAGAAACAAAAAAAGATCTTGCTACCTGGGGTACATCCCCTTGTTACGATTATTTAGATGATAAAAATAAACAGCTGGCATTCCAAGAGAAGAATATTTACTGCTAATGAGGCTTTAAACTCTTGTGGTATTTAATATTTAAATCTTGAAGAGGGTAAGATGTAAGTACTGCAGGAGCAGCTGCTGGATTTGTACAGTGACAGGGTGGTGTTCAGAGGGCTGTGCACTTCTGGTAACATCCACAACTGGTAACTGGAGTGTTGCCCGCTGAGCTGAGACCCCAGAGTCACCCTCAGTGGTTGCTTTAGTTCAACAGAAGGATGGCTTAACTTTAAGGCTCCAAACACCAAATGGGAAATCTTTTTGCCTATGAGGAAAACGTTGCTCTGACACAAACTTTCTTGTCTTTTCTTGTCTTGAACTTGTGGAATAAGTCATGATGGGTTAATGTCTTCCTGTGGACTTTATGCCACATTGGCTTCTGGCATTTTGGCTCTTAACATTTTGCATGTTTTTCCTTTAGCCTTATATTTATGCTCTTGTGTTTGAAACATAAAAGTGGCCAGTGAACCAGACCACTGCGACCACTGCCTTTTTTTGTCTTGTGGCCAGTCTGTCAAAAATATACAGTTTGTGTGAAGTTTTTGCTGAGTCTCCAGCAAGTCTGTAGGTTTGATGTTGAGATTTTGAACCCACTGCTCTGGTCCTCCAAGGGTAATGTTGAATTATCTCCAGCTTGGCACCTCGTCGGCACTTGGGATGAGGAATGCAATAAGATCTTGGTGGCATTGCTAACTGTGAAGCCTTCCTGGTGTCTGGGCAAGCCTGGAGTTCTGTTCTGGTCTGCTTTGGCTCTGTGTCTGTTTGCCCTGTGAATATTTCATGTGCTGCTCTCATCCTTTGGTAGTATTTCAGTGTTGGAGAGAAACCACGTCCTGTCTCAGGAGTTTCAGAAATGGGAGGGAGCTTTTGTGTCAGTGACTTAGACCAGTCAAGGGTCTGGGGATGCTCAGGCTGTGCTGTGTTAATCCAGGGTATCAATCTATTTATTGAGGATCCTGAACACCAGTCAAAAACTATGGGAGTCAATACCTTCAATTATTAATTAAAGGTAGCAAATGGAAGCTGGGTATCACAGCAGGGTATAAAGACACTATTGCTGACGAATATTCAAAGTCTGCGTTCTGTCTGACAGGACTGGGATGCGCTTCTCCGGGCCTGCAGGTGTCTGTGATCTCACCTGTTTGTGACACCTTCAAAAGGCTGCTGAAACCCCCCAACACAGTGGGCAGCTTGGAACAGATCAGTGTGTCCACACAACCCCACATCCTGGCTGGAACATTTGGGGCTGGCTGACAGGAGCAGAGTAGGGGGGTATTGGTCTTTTGATTTCTGTGTCTCTTTTTGGTAATTCTTACTCAGTTCTTACTCCTGTGACTTGGATACCAAAATGAATGCGAAGAACATGAGAACAAAAATTTCACTGGCTGCATTTGTGCAGCTCACTGCTCCTATATAAATTGAAAAATGCCCTGGTGCAAGTTAACATAACTCATTTCTTCTGAAATAACCAGCTCAGGGTCTTCCTTTCCTATTCACATCTGATAAAGTTTTACATAAATAAGAGCTTCAGTTTGGCCAAAAGGAAAGAAACTTGCCTATCAGGTTCCACTGTAGTACAATGAATAGGAAAAAATCCCACCTCTTTTAAAGGAGAGATATGTTAAAGTGACTCAAATAGATTTTCATCTGTTAGTGTTCTATGACTGGACAGTGCTCTGTGATCACACAGTCTGTGCTTTAAGATAATAAAAATTAAGGCAGTGAAATAAAGACATAAGCATCCTTTATTTTTCCCATTTTTCTGTTTTAGTGAAGACTTAAATTGTTCTCTTTTAGTGTGCATAGATTTGAACTTTTATTTGAACATATATTTGAACAGTTTATTAAAAACATGAGTGAAAGATGGAGAATTAATTTTATACTATTAAAGATACCTGGAAAAGGTCAGCTTTCATGGAGATTTCTACAAAGCAAGCAAACTTGTAATTCCTACTCTTCTCCAGAATTTTTTAAGACTCCTGTGATAATGCTACTGTAGCAGTATCAGAAAATATTATTTACTGTAATGGAAATTAATATGATCCAGGCTTTATTTGCTTTTACAATATAACCTAAAATTTCCTGCAGATAAAGATTATCTGGAAGTGTAGGGGAATGAAGTCTTTATTTCTCTCACAGTAAGTCTCTGCTGTGATATTTTAAGTCTGTTTGTGTATCTCACTTCATGCAGAACATGGTTAAAAACGCACACCAGAATTTTTTTTTCTACAAACGTAATCTACATGCAACTTTGGAGGCGAGTCTCTTCAATTTAAGCGTGAATTGCACCAAAACCTACACCCAGTTTCAGGACTTCTTAATCTCCATGGTGAAACACTGATGAGCAGTGATGATGACAAAGCAAATAAAACAGCTGGATCTTTTCAGACCATCATGGCTGGTAGGATGTGACCGACTCCTCAACGTCACACAGGGAGTTAATAGATACATCCCAGCAGATTTTTTTGGTTTGTTTCAGGGTGGGAGAGGATCACAGGATGGTAGGATGGTTTGGGTTGGAAAGGACCTTAAAGATCATCTCCTGGCCATGGGCAGGAACACCTTCCACTGGCCCAGGTTGCTCACAGCCCCACCCAACCTGGCCTGGGACACTTCCAGGGATGGGTCAGCCACAGCTTCTCTGGGAAACCTCACCACCCACACAGGGTTGATTTCTTCCTGATATCCAATGTAAACCTGCTCTCTGTCAGTGTGAAGCCAGTCCCCCTTGTCCTGACTCTCCTTAGAGGATGGTGCCATGGGAGGAAATGAAGGCCCTATAAGAATGTCTCTTTAGCAAGAAAGGAGACTAAGGACCACTTAGAAGCTTAGCTGATTTAAATGGGCTGGGTTCTGGGAAAGCCAGTGGCCCTGTGAGATTACCAGTGTGAAATGAATGAGCACGAAACAGCCATGAAATTGTAGTACAAAAGCTGCTTATGGGAGCAGGGAGTGATTGAGGGCATTTGTCTGTGAGTCCCCGTGCATTTCTGAGCTGATCTTTCCAAGTGCCCTAAATTCCTGTGGAGTTCAGCACCTCTTCATATGTTACTGAGCAGGAATTACATTAACAATTACATGTGGGAAGGCAGTAGATGCTGTTGGTTGAATGATGTTCTGTGGTTAGTTCAGATGAAATTCCTGTGCTTTGTCACCCAATCAAGATGGGAACTGCTGGTGTAAAGCACCAAGTAAAATGGAGCCTTTGATCCCAGAGTGCGACTACACTAAAAACATGAGTATAACCAAGCATTTTTATTTAAAAAAAAATAAAATATAATCTTGGTGATTAGTGTTTAAAACAAAGCCCTCTCTGATTATTTCTACTCAGTAACATCTGGAGTGAGGCAGGTGTTTTGTGGATAAATGGGAGAAAAGCTCTCTGACTCATTTTATTTTCAACCTGTGTGAGCAGCATCTCTGTGGAAGATGAGATTGTGACTGGTGGGGAAACTGAGATATAAAACGGTCTTGCTATTTCCACTTGTTCCAGGCAATATTTTTTATTGTATGAATAGAAGACTGATTCACCCTTTGCTACACTCTTTCTTTTAGGGTTTCTGTTGAGTCACATTATGTGAAGCTCAGTAGAAGCAGCAAGTTGATGGGTCTGCTAGGAGATGGGTTTGGTGAATGTCTCACTGCTCATAAATATGGTGATGGGACATTATAATCCAATGATGCTGTGAGCAAGTAACAGTCTTTCAAGTAATCATTTGACCCTTCCTGGTCTTCAGGATAAATACCTACATAAAAATAACAGCCACATCTACAAATTCACTATCCAACACACATGGTCATTTGCTCTGAGAAAATATGAGTACCAACACTGCCTCCATCACTACCTGACTCTGCAAAGTCCCTGGGCATAGAGGTAGAGAGAATTCCTGGTGTCCTGGACTCCAGGGCACACAGGAGTTCTTTGGGGTCTGTGTGGTTGCCTGAACATTGGCCTTTGGAGCAGAATCACCATGAGGGGTAAGTTGGAGACTTCTCCCAGCATTCCCCTTTTCCTCAGTTCTCCAAGGAATATGGCACTTGTTCTGCAGCCCTGGGACACATGGACATATTGGTCTGTGGCTCATGGAATCACTTTTGTCCTCCTAGGAGGGTGAAGAAATATTATAGTTTAAAGAGCAGTTAAAGTGCAGGGCATCCCGGTCCTTGCCCGCCTGTCCCCTTGCCTCCCTCCCTTTCCCTTGTCATTCCTTGTGTTCCCAATTTCAGGATGGATGGTAAATACTTCATCTTTGCACTCTTTAACAAATAATTATAGTTGTCAGGTGATGTTTTCATTTGTGTTGGGCCAGGTATTGAAATTTGTTATTTTCTTGCTCAGCAGTAGCACAGAATCCCAGAAATGCTGAGTGTGGATGAAATCTCTGGGGATTCTCTAGTCCAACCTCTGTACCCCAAGCAGGGTCTCCTGGAGCCAGCTGCAAAGGATCACATGCAGTCATGTTTTGAATAGCTCCAAGGATGGAGATTTCATAAGCTCTCTGAGAAATGTGTTCCACTGTTCAATCACATTCACACTCAAAATCAGTGTTTTTCTTATGTTTCTCTGGAATTCCTTGTTCTTCAGTTTGTTCCTGTTGACTCTTGGCCTGTCACTGGATACTACTGACAAGGGTCTGGCTCTTTCTTCTTTACACCCTGCCCCATCAGGGATTTGTCCACATTGGTAGAGCTCTCCCGAGTCTTCCCTTCTCCAGGAACAGTCCCAGCTCTCCCAGGCTCTCCTGGAGCATATGGCAGATGTTCCCAGTCCTTTGATCATCTCTGTGGGATGTGTGATCACAAATGGGGCAGTGTGATCACGAGTAACTGTGAATCCAGACAGAGGCAACTGGAGTCCCATCCCTGCACATTCCTGCCAGATGAGGAGCCTGAAGTTTGTCACAAGCTGGTGTGACTGGCAGCCCTGTTATCTGTCCTCTAGCACTGGATGCTGCAGAAGGCACAGAAACCCTGGAAAATTTATATGTATGGTCATCTAAATCACCTTACAGATATATTCTCATGTGCAGCCTGGTTTCTGGTATACAGAGTTTGTTTTGCAACCTAAAAGGTGATGGCCAGCATCTCTTTCAAAAGTTAAACAGGTCGTAATAGAAATGAGAAATACCCTTGATACCTATATGTCAAGATCCTTCCTTCCTTCCTGCCTTCCTTCCTGCCTTCCTGCCTGCCTTCCTGCCTTCCTGCCTTCCTTCCTGCCTTCCTTCCTGCCTGCCTTCCTGCCTGCCTTCCTGCCTGCCTTCCTGCCTGCCTGCCTTCCTTCCTGCCTGCCCTTTCTCTTTATGGTCTTGGTCAAGGCAAGAATGAAAATGCGGAACCTGGAGGCAAAACTTTTCCTGTTTGTTGTCCCTTAAGGAATTATTCACATGGAGGACCCCTGTTTGAGCTGATGCTGATTCAATTCTCTTGAATGGAGTTGGTTCTGTGCAGATTTACACACATAAAGATTAAAGCAGAGATTTATATAAGATGCACATTCTGGGAAGAGAGGTTCTCAGGTCTGGACTTTCGGAAGACCAGTGGTCAAGACAAACCTGCTCTGTTTATAATTAAAAGATTTTGCATCATGGGAACTGCTGTTAGGTCCACTGATTTCCTCGAAGCTCTGCCACTTTATAGCAGCTCCAAATTGGAATGGTGATTTCAGCAGCAAAAATAAGCTGGAGAGAGGAGAGGGGAGCTGGGTGTGTAGGCTTTTCAGCAAGCATCTCCACCCATTCAGCATGCTCACACAGCTCCACTGATTATTCCTGGGAATTTGTGATAAGTACACTTGAATATGTAAGTGTGCTTATTTAGTATCCCTCTAATTGTAGCAGGAGGAAATATTACATATCAGCAAAAATAAATCCTCCACGTCAAAGTTTGATAGGAGCCCCTGGCTGCAGAGCATTACAGAACTGGAGGCTGGCTGAGGAGCCCAGACTGGAGCAAACGGGGAGCTGTGACTGAGAAACAATGTGGGAGATTGAAATCTCTTGGGTTTGGGCTGTATTTGGGAGAAATTGGGAGTGAGGGTATGAAGGTCACTGGTTGATCTGCCATAGCACCTATAATCTTGTCAGATACTAAAGCTACTTGATGTGGTTACATCCCCTGGCTGGGCTCCCCCATGTTTACAAGGATGATTATGAAACAGAGGGTGTCACTTTTAAGCCCCTTGTTTCCTCTGAAAACAGAAAATCACTTGGATGCCTCATCTGCGCTGTTTTGCTTGAGTTGGGGTCAAGACATGGAGATGAAGCTGCCCTTCCCCTCAGGACTTCTCCTGGGTAGTACAGACATTTCTAGCTATGGCAGTGTAAGGCACACATCCCAGAGAAGACTGTGCCTGCATGCCGTGGAAATATCTTAATTATTTGTGTTTGCTGCTTTTGATAATTGCTGATTAGTGCTGTGTGGGATTCGGGCAAACACTGTAAAATTACATTCATCATAGCCTGAGGAGAGAGTAGAAACATCACTGGGATTTGATGGCAGTGTGAAGCAGATGCTGCCACTGTAACAAACCAGGCACAAAGGACAAATGCTGCTCTGGAATGCACTGTTTTAAATCATTCATATCCCCATTCTAGGCAATCATTGTCTATGAAAAATAACATGGACAAAGTTACAGGCTGGGGGCCCTCATCTGGAACTAGCAGTTTCTGCGGAATCAGGGAGAAAAAAGGACGCTTAGTTTTTTCTGGTTTAGGGAACCTTCTGACCTGAAATCTGATTTCCTGGGGAGTGGAAGGAGGGTGTTGGGTTTTGTCCACTTGCAGAAGTTTTGGGGTGAGTAAGACAGAAAATAAAGAGGTCTGGAATCAAAGGAGGTGTGTCACAGAAGAGAGGTCACTTCGCTGCTTGTCAGATGGAAGAGATGTGAAACTTTGGCCTAAGGATTGTCATGGAGTTACTTTACCTTTAAGAAAGTTGAAGTTTCTGAGAACTGCCTAGAGTCTTTTCTCCTGACCAATTATCGGTCATTGCTGAGAATTGACAGCAGTTTAGGCCATTGAAAAGTGAACCCTACCTTAAAGTGTAAAACCAGAGCTCTCTGAGCTCTCTTTGTTTCCTGGCGGTGAAAGGTAGCAGAGCTCCGGCCTCTCGCTCTCTGCCCGGCCATGCGGCGGGCGGGGGCCGGGCTGGGCCTGCTGCATCTCCCGGCTGGGAGATGGGGCCTGCGGGGGGCTTGCCCCGAGCCCTGTCTGGGCCGGGCCGGTTCCTGGCTTGGCTGCAGGTTTTGCCGTGATGGAATTCACCAGAAACTGCCGAGTGAAGAAGGAGAGGGGCTCTGGGCTTGCAGCAAGTAGAGACGGTGACCACACTCTCCAGAGCAGCCATGAGGAACTTTCCATCACAGACGGCTCTAGTTCCTGCACCAGCCGAGGCCACAGAACTACCTACAACAGCCTGGGCAAGATTTTAACTCTTTCATTACCCAGATGAGACTTGCGGATTAATCTTTTTATCCAGAGAGAGAAAAGGAGAATGATCAACATGAAAAGAGACTTTATAAACTACCAGTGACAAGAAAGAAAAGAAACTTCAAGAAAGGTAGAGAATTAAGAAGATGCTTTAATTTAGCTGAAATGTCTTTCTGTTAAACTATGGAGATGGACAATGAAGTCCTGGAAAAAACTCCTTTAATTCATGATAAGTATATAGGGAGGAATAAAGTGTTCAAAGTGTAAACTTGAGTAATTATAGTATAGTGAAGTGCTGGGAGATTTGAAGTCTTGAGAGGCAATGAGAAAACTGTTGTCTAGTGAAGCTCACAGAAACAGATGAAGAAGACTTTTTTTACCTTTGAATACTCATCCTTAAAAATGCTATCCCTCGACTCATGACCCATACAGGGGTGGGCTCTGATAACAGCAGCTCTGGGCAGCTGATATCAGGGCAATGGAAAACTATAACAAAAAATAGTTTTCGTGTGAGAAACTCCATAAATTAACAGGAAGAAACTTCTGTTTCTCTACAAAGACAGGTGAAAAGACTGTAGCAAGAACTGGGACTGTTTTAACCACCAAAGTTCCAAAGTTTTTGTCTCTGTTGTCATGTGAACGAGAGAATAGTAAATAGATAAGGGATGAAAAGGTTTTTCTGGAAGTTTATTCTGGTGTTCTTATTCTTGTTGTTTGTCAATAAACTTTCTTTATTCCTTTTAAGTTTTATGCCTGTTTTGCCCTTATTCTAATCCATATCTCACAGCAAGAAATAAGTAATTTTCTTAGTTATTGGTTTTAAACCACGACAAGGATATATCATCAATATTATGTAAAGAGTGATATTTTCACAAACCACCAGCTGAAGCAGAAGAGAGAGGAAGTTTTTCTTTCCTCAGTTTAATTACTTTCAACAATATAAAAATTTCTCAGCTAGAAAAAACAGCTGAAAAGACTTTTCGAACATGCAAAAAACATGATTTGAAGTAGAAGCTTTCTCTTTTCTCCATTATTTTTCAGCAACACATCCAAGAGTTCTTTTGTTGGCAGAAGAAAACATTTGGCTGTCCAAAGAGAAGAAAAAAAATCCTCAAAAATAAAACTATTTTGTCTTCCAGTCTATGGACAAATACCTTTTTGTTTTTGGAGGGCAAAAGGGAACTGAAAAAAACTGTTCACACATTTAGCATACTTCATTCTAGTGAGCTCCCTAATTTATTAAATCATTACCTGTGACACTGACTGTTTTCCTGCCAAAAAGGGGGTTGTGTAGAGCTGCTGCAGCACAGACTCAGTTTTTCCAGCAGGTACCACCTCCCACAGCTCCAGTTCAGCTACATCTGCTTGCTGTGGGGGAGAGAGCAGAACTTGTCACGTAGAGAGAACAGAACTCACTGGGGGGTCAAAAGAAATCCTAGAGTCCTTAGAGACTCTCTGAACATCGATATTTTATAGACAAGATAACTCAATTTTTACCCTTTTTTTTTTTTGTTGGACAAGGCTTTGATGGATAATTTTCAGCCAGACAAAATTGTTAATATTTAGTCCTTTTCAGGGCTTACATGGTTTGCAACCGTGAGTTTGTAGTAACGGGAATCCCATCAGCATAGTGATTAGGCCTAAAGAAATTCCCTGCTTACTGAACTCCTGCTAGCCCATTCTAGAGAGCATTTTAATCTTATCTTAGAATAACTCTTGATTAATACATCTGAAAGATACAAACCCAGTCCTTTGAGCATCGGACTTTTGAATTCCAAGTGTTATATGAGAAGCAGAAATCTTCAGCAGCCCTTGTTGTCATTCAAACATCTTCAGCAAGGATTTAATCACTGGAAAATGTGGCATCCTACATTTTCTTTTTCCTGTTATTTTTCCCTGTAGTGGCAGTTAATTCCCCACTCTTTTCCTTGGTTCTTCCCAAGTGCTTGACAGATGTCTGTCACTCCCCTTGGCTTTATCTCAACTCGATGTAACATTTTGTCTGGGAGAGGCTGGGCAGATCTCTGAAAGCAAAAGGGGGAGTAAAATTAGGGCAGAATTAATTTCTTCATAAACAGAGCCCTTGAAGTCTTTTTTGTCACACTTGAATGGAGTTGTTCCAGGTTCCTTCTATGCTTGCAATAGAGATGATCCCAGAAATCAGTGCAATCATCTGAGGATTGGTCTCTCTCTCTGTGCAGTTTCTCTGCATGGGGCCAGCTGGAGAATCCATACTGTGTGCTATTTAAGGCACTGTGTAGACATGGACCTTATGTCTGCAGAGGAGCTGTAGCTTAAATTAGTTCATTGATTTCTGGGCATTTAATTTGTGATGTGTCTGTAAAGCTGTTCCTGTAACTCCCTGGCTAAATGGGGCTCTCTGCCCACTCTGTCATTTCCCCGTATAGAGAAACCCTGAAGAGGATTTAGGCAGTGTGGCCATATCAGATAACAGGGTTCATCCAGTTTTTAATTGTGTGATTATGCCAGATTGTTCTGAAAAGCATGGCTCTCCTTCAACATTGATGTCCTGGTCAGTGAAGAAGCCAATTTTGTTGGAAAAAACTCTGGGTTTTCTGAGCTGCTCCTTTCCATTCTGGTTTCTCTTGCTTCCCTCCTTTGAAATCCAGGTATTTAAACAGAGGTAATTAATGAGCTCTTATCAGCTCCAAGGTGTTGGTGCTCTCTGATACAATTCCGTTTATTAAGTCCAAATTATATTTCAAGAGTAATTTTCGAAGCGCTGTTAAGTGCTGTGCTGAACATTGCCTACACTGCATCTCCTGCCTCCTTATGCCCATTCATTTTGTTCTTCTATCAGAATGCACAATCCAACATGGATTTTATGGTTTGGGTTTTTTTCCCCTCTAAAGCAAAACAGGGCTTCAAGGACCACTGCAACATATCAGAAGTGTTTTCTCTTGGTGGTCCTGCTGGCTTCAAAGGGAGCTGCATAGTGTGACCAAGAGCAGTTAGAGCCTCACAGTTTGCAGGCTGCCTTTGATTTTTTGTCTTCCATTGAGAATGTGGAGGCAGGATTCTCCCAGCTTGTTTCTTTCATATTTGGAAGGGCTGGCATTGCGCTTGGTGCTCCTGGGTCTCAGACCTCTTGACCTTTTTCGTGGTTTCTCTGTGACGCTTTTGAAATAATGCTCAAGGTATCTGACAGCTCCATGGGGATTCTGTGATGCAGGCAGGCCTGAAATAGAATCACAAATTTGTGTTGGTGTGAGACAGCTAAATGGTGCTCAGTAACTTTCGGGACCCTAGAAACCCTGGAAAACAGTGATCCCCTGTAAATATCTTCTTCTGGAGTGCCTTACTGAAAATGTTGCACTTGAACGCTATTTCATAAAATCACATGGCTGCACAGCCACAAGTCCATGAAATTCCCATCCCTGAAAATGTCCTGGTAATGCTAAACGTGGAACTAAATTAGGTCATATTTAACAGAAGCTTTACAGCTGTATGTCCTATATAAACCTTTGAAAATGTAAGGGCAAAGCAGTGTGTGTTAGTGTGGGAGTTCAGTGGATAAGGCTGGGAGTTAGCTGAAAGAGGAAAGACATTAGATTGAAGAGAAATCCCTTTGTGAGGTCTCCAGTGAGATTACTGAGGTTCAGAATGGACATGAGGAAAAAAGTAAAAGTCACCACGTGACCTTTCCAGCAGTGGAATGAGTCATTTGGAGAGCTGTTGGGCAACTCTGGCCTTTGAAATGTCTAGGGTTTGGCTGGATGAAGCTGCAGGTGACCTGGTCTAGCATTGATGGTGGTGCTGCTCTGAGCAGGAGGTTGGTCTAGGTCACCTTTTGTCATGGTTTAGCGTCATCTGGTAGCTGAGCCCCACACAGCCACTCACTGCCCTGCAGTGTGATGGGGGAGAGAACTGGGAGGTGAAAGTGAGGAAACCTGTGGGCTCCAGCAAAGCAAAACATGGAATTCATTCACCATTGCCCATGGTTCAGCTCTCTGCAGGAAAGCAGGGCTCCATCACTTGTAACGCTGACTTGGGAAAACAAACACCATCACTGTTAACATCCCCACTTCCTCCTCCTCTTCATGTGTGCTGTGGTATGAGAAGTCCCTTTGGTCAGTGGGGAACTAGCTGTCCTAGCTGTGTCCCCTCCCAACCCCTTCTGCACCCCCAGCCCCCTGACTGGTGAGAAGTAGAGAAGACCTTTGCTCTGTGCAAGCCTTGCTCAGCAAGAACTAAAATATCCCAGTGTAATCCACACTATTTCCAGCAAAAATTTAGGCCATAGCCCTGTACTAACTCCTGTGAAGAAACGTTCCCAGCCCAAACTCCCTCAATTCCAGGCAGCACATCTGCATTAAGAATAGGTGCTACATGAGTGAAAAGTGACAGAGGAAAGAGTGAGACATCACAGGTTGTTATGAGAGCTGCAGGATGGAGCTCAGAAATCACCTTTGCTGTCCTTCTTGCACCAGGAACAAAGCACGAGAAAGGTCATGCTGTGGCATCTGTCAGGGACAGAGGGATGCTGAGGACTTCAGGGCTGTGCATCATCCAGTCATGCTGGGGAGAGAGGCTGTGCCTTGGCTTGTGCCAACTGCTTCAGCCCAGGGTTTGTATTCCATGGCTCTCAGCCATAAAGGTTGGGACGTGTGAGAATGAAGCAGGAATTTTGCCCACCATATGTGGCAATTCTCTGTGTCTTCATTTACAATTTGCAGCTGCCCTCCTGCTCTTGGTGTCATGATCCTGAGGGCACTAATAGGACTTAATTAACTTGCTCACCTGATTACCGCAGCACACCTGATACAGACTGATAGCTCCCTGTCAGCTCTGGCTGGAGGCACCAGGCTCAGTCTGACTTGTATTGCAGGTATGCTTGTGCCTAATCTTGTCTTTTGCTGTACTTGGTGGATTTTGGATGTGTGCTGTCAGTAGCTTTGGCTGTTTTGAGCACACAAGTACTTCCAGAAATGGGGTATGGATATCTTTGTGCATGTTAACTTACATCAAAATGCAGGAGGGGGACCCGTCATAAAATAAGCAATAGACCTCTTTTGTTTAGAGGTACAATGTCCTCCCTGCTTCTTTCAGCCAAGTTGTTCTTTATGTTTAAGGAACTGGTAGGTGAGGAAGGATTTTCTAGTTGATGGTGAAGAGCATTTAGGTTTTCAGCCAGCTCTCTGTTGTTGGAGAGAGGTGTTCAACCATTTGGGCTCTGCTCTAAAGCTCACTGAAGTCACCCAAAGCTCAGTTGCTATCTTCAGGGGAAATGAAATACAAAATCAGAAGAGACAGGTTTGTTTGTAGTAAGCAGGACTTCACAAACAGTGTGAGAAGTTTAGGCTGAACTTAATTCACAAAATAATTTGTATTGTCATGTAAACAGTGCCCAAACAGAAGATTCCTAAGCAAAACTCAGAAGGAAGTTGTAGTATTTGTAGCTCTGGTTCATCAGATGCACTGTGACTGCATCTGGGCACTGCAGTGGTGCAACAGTGTAATATTTATCAATAACAGTGTAATATGTTATCAATGTGTATTTGAGACAAAAAACCAGAAGATTTTGGCTCCTTGTGGTCAACAGGTCTCTCAAGACAGAGTAGCTGGCCAAAGTTCAGTGTGGGCATCTGTTTTTCCTTATTTAAATGTGCCTCTCCCTCCTCTCTGATGCTTTTTGCTCAGTGTGTGTTCTACTTTCACATTTAAAATGTTTTTCCCCCAACAGCCTGCCTCAGCAGCTGTCAGCTTACCCTGTGGGTACCTGGGTTTCTGGGATGGGTGAAATGGTGGCTACTTGGAGTACATGAAGTGCTGTGTATTACTTCAAGGTGAAAAGCTCTCCAGAGACAGCAGTTCCTGTGCTGTTGGGTATTCTTCAGCCTGCAAAGGGTCCCTACTCCTTGATTTCAGCATCCCTTAAGATATGGGAGGCTTGTGGCTTTGGTGGGGGAAAAGAGGACAGCTTTTCTACCTGTGTTGCTCCCTGGAGCCCTGGAAAAGAGGGTAGTTTTCCTCTGCTGAGAAAGATGAGGAGTAGAAAACATGTCAGTCCCCTCCTGGGCTGGGCTCCTGTTGCCTGCAGAGTGCTGCTCTCCATCAGGGAGCTTCCATGGCACTGTGGATTTGTAGCCATGGTGGCAAACACAGCTAAGTAGTGCTGCTTCAGAGCAGAGTATCCTCACGTGGGGGAAGGGTTTGCTACAGCCTTGGCAGTGATGCTTTAAATCTCCAAATAACACCCTCAGGAGATGTTGTTCCCTCCCTTCCCTGCTGAGCTTTGGAGGACTTGTGCTGAGGTGTCATCAGTCTTAGGAATACTTCAACATAAAAGATGTTTTTGGTTTACCTTGCTATATTTAGGCCTCACTTACAATCGGAGTACTAAACTTGGAATGTTTGGAGCATATGGGGGTGTTGATATCTTATATTTAGCTTGATCCTTCAGTTATACAAGCATCTGTCACAGACATGGCAGATGGCAGAAAGCCCTGATAGAGTTCAGAGGGAAAAGAACCAAGATCTTGGTTATTGGGGACAGGGTAGCTTAGGAATGAAAAAAGCTCATAAAACATATGTCTGTTTTCTGCAGGGAGGCAAGAGCTGGACTCTGATATGGCATGATCAGCGTGAATCTAGGAGAAGTGATTGTGATAGTTTAAAGTTTGAAAGCTGAGCTAGCTCAAGATTTTCACTTGAGCTGGGATGCCTTTTGGTTCTGGGGACTGTATAAAGATAAATGAAAACTCTGTCCTTGGGCCAGGGAGATTGGCAACCTGTTGGCTCAGTGAATTTTGTTCTGTGGCTGCAGCTGTTGGAGCTGAGGTAAAGAAAGTGTTTGCTCAGCTAACACTCCCAACAGGCCCAAATTTACTTGGGTGTTCTGGACACTGTGCTGTTACTCACAACAGCTCCCCAAGCTTGGCTCAGAATTCAGCTTTCAATCCTCCTGAAATGGAAGATTGGTGGTGCTGGAGGAAAATGGGGGAGTGGGAGAAGAACGGGATAGCCAAAGTTATGGGCTGGGCAGAAAGTGAGGCCCAGTCCTTTAAGTGGTAACAGGGTCTCACATGGGTCTCCCGCAGCATTTTCCTGTGACAGTGACTGGACATGAGGACAGCAGCTGGACCGGAGTCCAGCTGTGCCCAGGGGGGCAAGAGGCCAAAGGCACCTGGGCTGTGCCAGCCGTGGTGTGGCAGCAGGGCCAGGGCAGTGACTGTCCCTGTGCTGGGCACTGCTGGGGCCACACCTCAGATCCTGGGGCAGCTTGGGAACCTCAGGACAAGATGGACATTGAGGGGCTGGAGCGTGTCCAGAGAAGGGAATGGAGCTGGGGAAGGGTTTGGAGCACCAGGAGGGGCTGAGGGAGCTGGGAAAGGGGCTTGGCCTGGAGAAAAGGAGGCTCAGAGGGAACCTTCTGGCTCTGCACAACTCCCTGACAGGAGGGGACAGCTGGGGGAGGGCTCTGCTCCCAGGGAACAAGGGACAGGACAAGAGGAAACAGCCTCAAGCTGTGCCAGGGGAGGTTCAAGCTGGATGGACATCAGGAGGAATTTCTCCACAGAAAGGGTAGGCAGGCATTGGAAGGGGCTACTCAAGGAACTGATGGAGTCTCTATCCCTGGAGGTGTCCAAGAAGCTGGATGTGGCACTTAATGCTTTAGTTGACAAGGTGAAGATTGTTCAAAGGTTATACTCACTGATTTAGGGCATCTTTTCCAACAATAATGATCCTGTGGTTCTATTCTGTGGTACTGAAGGTGACTGAGATCTTGGCAGGGCGTGTATGTACTAGGATGGGGCTTGAAGTAACTTTGTTTTAACAAAAGAGGAATAACTGTCCTAGGAATGCATTCCCCTCTCCACATGAAGATGTGTTAAGTGATTCATTGTGGTCATATTACTCTTTCACTAACATGTACTTGCTTAGACAGACTCCTTGTATCATCAGTTAGGATGAGTTATGAACTAAGTTGAATTGACTTAAAACTACCCATTTTTGAGGACAGTATTGACTGTTTTTTCTTCCTCAAGAAAATGCTTTCATTCTTTTGCTCAAAAAACAGGCAAACAAAATCCCCATGATAATCTAATTGACATAGCAGGTGTGGTATTTAGTCACCAGGCAGGAAAATCAACCCCTTGTGAAATGCTGAAGCCAGGTAGTTCAAGTCACCACTTCCCTCTGCTTTCGATGCTGAACCAGAGCAGGAACACCAAGGGCATCAGAGGGATGGAGCAGCTCTGCTGGGAGGAAAGGCTGAGGGAATTTGGATTGTTCAGGCTGGAGAAGAGAAGGCTTTGGGGTAGCCTCAATGGAAGAAGGAGGTACCATTTACAAGCTGCTGAGAGAAGCTTAAGAACTGGGGGAGGTGGGGAGGAAATAGGGAGAAAGGGGAAAGGATGAAGTCCTAAAGCTTTCTATGTACCTGTTTACTTGAAATGTGTGGTGGGAATGAAACGTTTTTAAACAAACAACTTTGCAGGCAATAGAAACGAATCAGTGGCTATAATTTTCATAGAAGTGCTTCATTTTCTATCTGGCTGGTCTCCAGGACTTAATCAAGGCTTTCTTGGAAATGTTGGGTTGCAGTCAGTGTGAATGCGTTTCAGAGGCAATCTTTGGTTGCTGCTTGCTTTCTGTGCAGCTGCAGGGATGTGTTTAAGTGAGTAGAATGCTACTCTCTGTTCTGTTGATGGCACATAGCTTTTCCACACATAAGTTAGTGGGAACCTGCTGAATCCCAGGAGTAGTATTAGCCCCTCAGAGGTAACTGAGCTTTTGTGCAAGTCCCAACTACTGGTTTTGAGAGTAATTTCTCTCCTGAAGAGGGGAATGAAGCTTTAGGTGCTTACCAGTAAAAGTGAAAGTTGTTCAGGTACACAAGATTGATTTGCAGTGAGTTATGTGAAAGGTGAAACGATATTCATGAAGATTTCTTCCATGAAGAAGTAAGGTTTTCCTCTGGAAATGTAGTGCCCTTTCTCATTTTAATGTGCTTTGGAATGAAAATGATTCATCAGCCTTTCTTGCTGCCAGTCAGGTGATAATCCCAGTTAGATAATGCTGAGTGGCATTGTTCTGGTGCAGACAGAAAACAGGGCCCACTTCACTCTCCATACCCTGGTGCATGAAGCTGTCATCTCTGTTGGTGATCAATAATGCTGCAGAAATAGCTGTGCCATAGGTTATATCTGCATCTTGCAGGTAATGAATATTTGCCCAGCAGCAAGTATTGTGTACACATTTCCACATAAATTTGAAGAAATGTATAATTTAAGATGATACCTTCTGCTAATTCAGGTACCTAAGAAAAGTATTTAAAGCATATTTTTGGTGTGGACTTCTAAGTAAAAAGAACTCCTCCCAAAAAGACAACCAAACCCCAAACCTGTTACATGCTGTAATTCTGGTTTGTTAATAGCAGCAATTAAAACATGAACTGATGATAATTTATTTTTCTTTGTTTTTTCTGGGTTTGCTTCCTCAACTGATAGAAAACTGCTTCTTCCAGAATATCTTCTTACCAAAGAAAACATTTTTACACCAAACCATTCAGCCAAAGGAATGTTAATAAAAGGAGTTATTACTAATTCTTGCACTGAATAGACTTTAACTTTGACAGGAATACTATTTCAAGATGCAGCAGCTCAGCCTAAGAACAACAAGCCGTGTTTATTTTGTAGCTAATTCAATGGTTGGAGTTCAGTTACATCCAAATGCTTTAAGGAAAATTAATCAAGTAATGGGGGATGGAGGCAGTTGGGGAAAGTCTGATTTTATTTCAGACG
Organism: Parus major; assembly: GCF_001522545.3. Taxonomy (NCBI): domain Eukaryota; kingdom Metazoa; phylum Chordata; class Aves; order Passeriformes; family Paridae; genus Parus; species Parus major. The sequence continues at coordinate 60,381,116 of NC_031773.1, forward strand.
CTAGACCAACTGCTTTCAAAAAAAGCATTGCTCTTAGATGGAAGATATCTTTCCTTAATTCATTATCTTTCTAGGTACGTTTTTGTTTGTCTGTTGCCTTATCATAATGTGTTCTTACCACCATGTGAAGTGCCTTGTTTTCTTGAGGGCTGCTGGATGCCCATGTCAGACTTTTTTCTCCTTTGTGGAGGGAAAAAAAATCACTTTTGGGGAAGTTCAAACTGAAGCAGATTATTTAGATGCCACTTAAGTCTTCAATTTACCAGTGGAATGTTGCTGAGGATATGGTTGGATCCTTTGGAACACAGAGTAGATGCAACACACTTGTCAGTTTTCTTTCCTTGAAAAGTATATCCTCATACTCTTCCCACTCCCTTTCATGAGCAGGCAAGAAGGAGGAACCCAGGAAATTACAGGCTGGTCATGCTCACCTTGATCTCTGGAGAAAGTGATGGAACAACTTGACCTGGGAGGTATTTCCAGGTACAGGAAGGTGACCAAGAGGAGCCTGCATGGATTTACCAAAGAGATGTCGTGTTTGACCAAGCCAGACAATCTTCTGTGATGAAATGGTTGGGTTGGTGGATGAGGGGACAGCAGTGGACATTGTTCACCTGGACTTCAGTAAGGCTTTTGATACTGTGTCCCTCACAGCAGAGCAGAAGGAGGGTGGGATAAATAAGACAGAGAACAGGCTGAAGGGGATGGTCAGTGGCACAAAGTCTAAATGGAGGCCTGTAACTGGCAGTGACTGGGTTCAATCTCATTGACTGGGTCCAACAACCTCATTAATGATCTGGGTAATGGGGCAAAGTATCCCATGGCAGACAGAGAGCTGGGAATATTGGCTGGTGTCCTTGGGGGCTGTCCTGCCACCCAGGGAAGCCTGGACAGAAATGGGTGGAGAAATGGGTGGTAGGAACCTCCTGCAGCTCAGGAAGGAGGAGAGCAAAGTCCTGTGGAATGGGGAGGAAGGGGCACCAGTGTTTGCTGGGAACTGAGTGTCTGGGAAGCAGCTTGGCAGGAAAGGACCTGGCAGGCACCAGGATGAATGTGAGCCAAGCATAATCTGGTAGCAAAGAAAGTTAAAGGTATCCTGAGCTGTGTTGAGAGGACCATTGTCAGCGAGTCAAGCAGGTGATCCTTCCCCTCTGTTTAGCACTGGTGAGGCGACACCTGGAGTATTGTCATAAGTGCTGGGAGCCCAGGAAAAGAAAGTCATGGATGTGCTGGAGAGAGTCTGATGGATGGACTGAAGCATGTCTGCTGCGAGGAAAAGCTGAGAGTGCTGTAACTCTTCAGAGATCTCAAGGGGATCTTACCAAGGTGCAGAATTATCTGATGGGAGCAGGTACATAAGATGAAGCCAGACTTTTTTCCATGGTGCCCAGCCACAGGACTAAAGGCAGTGGGCACAAACTGGTTCTTTGTTTGTTATTTGGTTGGGGTTTTGTTTGTTTGGGCTTTTTTTTTCAAGTGACTGAACACTGGCACAGGCTGCCCAGGGAGGCTTTGGAGTTTTCATCCAAAAATATTCCAAAGCTGACTGGTCATGGTTCTGGACAGGCAGCTGTGGCTGGCCCTACCTGAGCAGGGGGTTGGACCAGATGACCTCCAGAGGTCCCTGATAACTTCAGCCTTTCTGTGATCAATAGTGAAAATAATCCTGATTTTCTTCTCAGTGTATTAACACAAGGTCTGATTTGGGAAAAGCTTCTGCTGATGGTGACTTCATTTAACTCTTGAATTTCTTCCTAATTTCTCTGTACAGTTCTGCAGAACAGAATCCTGAAGGGACTCTTGTACCACTCACTCTGCTGTTGTGATGAAAGATAAAGTTCAGGAATATACTGGAAAAAGTGTCAGGAATCACGAATTTATAAATAACAGCATGACCTATATCCCTGCATTAGACATCTCTCTAAACCTCTTCTATTCCTTTTTAGAAAAGACTGCCTTGTAGAATGTTTTTTATATTATTTTATACCTCTCAAGGGGCTGTTTTCCACATCTTACTATTGGGACATTTTTTTGACACTTGTGCCATTTTTTGCACTTAAATTCCTCAGTCTTAGTTGTAGATTCTCTTTTTAATTCTCCATCCTGTGTCTGTCCTGAGAGAATCCCAAATGCCTGGAGATGTCATTATTCTTCTTCACTTGAGAGTCTGCCTCTGCAAAGCTGCACGATGTAGATAGTGGTGGATATAGTTTAGGATCTTTCTGGTATTTCCAATTTTCAGAGCTGATAAGGTTGTTACACCCTCCTACACAACCTGGCTGAAGACTCATTTGGTGACTTGCACCATCAAACTGGTTGCTCTGTGTATTTCCCTTTTTGGCTTTTAGAACTGTTCTTCAACAGCACCACGATCCACTTCTCCTTCCTGCTGCCTTTCTACCGTTTTAAGCCTTTAACAGATGAGAATCCAGTTTGTTAAAACAATTTGAAAGCATTTGGTGACATTCACTGGTTTCTTGAAGTCTGTCAAAAAAAAAAAAAATAAAAAAATTCAGAGTTACAGAAGCAGTCAGAGCTGCAATGTGGGTAGGAAGTTATTTGTATACATATTTGTATTTATCTGACTAATATACAATACCTGAGAATCTGAGTTGTCCAGGGCAGCAGACTCACATTGATTCTGTTGTTGCGAGAAAAAATGACAGAGAAAACCTTAATCTTGTTTATATTTCTCTCAAAGACTCTCTGAAGCAATTTTTGCATGCCTTCATGTACTACTTGGGTTTTGGGGGTTCCATTCTTGTTTGTCCTGTGAATGTCATCTATGCATTATTGTGAATGGTAATGGGGGCCAGGCTACAAATTAGTGCTCAACTACTACAGCAATTAACAGTACTTAAAAATAGAATCATGGAATGGCCTGATTTGGAAGGGACCTTTAAAGATCATCTCATTCCAGTGCTCCTGCCATGAGTGGGACACCTCCCACTGGGCCAAGTTGCTCAGAGCAAGGGATGATCTCCTTCCTAGACTATGAGCACTGCATTTGGCTCTCCGTTTTTATACACTCAGTTGAGAGGAAAAGGGATTGCTGGGTGTGATTCATGGACAGCCTTAAATGTTGACCAGACAGTAAGTGAATCGTGCTGCAGAAATACCAGTTTGACCCCAGTGACTGTAATGGGAGTTCAGATCACTGGCTGAGCTGTTCAGTGAGTCCATAAATCACTGGAGATAACCAGGGTAAATCCAACCCCTCGTTTCTAAAATCTGTGAGAGATTAGGTACAGGTCTGATGCAGATTTTCAGCCTTGAGAGGAATGCCAGTCCCTTTGAGCAGGCCCAGATGACCCATGGGAACCTGGGAAGCTCTAGAGCACAATATTTGAAACATTTGCAGAAGAGCCTGTGATTCAATTGATGTAGCGGTATTTCAGAATCATCTTTCAGGTTTCCAGTATATTTTAAATTTTTTTGGTCTCTGTATAAATATCAGAGTTCTCTTTGGCTTGTGCTTGATGGGTCATTGCTAATTTAAATAGATAAATGAATGCATTGCTGTATGAATTTTTTTAGGGATAGATCCACCAAATGATGGGCACTGAAGTGCTCAGTTACTGCTTCAGCTGGGGCCACAGAAGGACCTGGGATGGAGTGGGTGGTGAGATGTAGAGGGTGACATCGTTTTCTCTGTTCTCTAATTCCCTTCTCATGAATTGTGTTAATGTTGGATCTCACATTTTGCATGAGTCAGGAGTGCTGTAGTGGTAAACATGAATTTCTAGTCAAGCACAAGTGCAATAATAGAGAGGATGAAAAGAAAACGTAGAAAAAAGCACTGCAGACTCTAGTGGGGATGGCAGAAGGGGGAAGTGTGATGGTTCTGTTCTCTGGCCTTCCAGAGATCTCCATGGAAATGAGTCTACCAAGTTAAAAAATAAGAAGTATGAGATATGTGCTTTATCAAAAATACACCAGATTGAGGTGGAAGAGAGCACTTCTTTCAAAACAAAAGAGTATTTTTGTCAAAGATAGGGAGGTGGCACGAAAGTCCACTAACGCTTTGCAACTTAGTAGTAACAGGCACCCACAGGAGCAAAATATATGTGTGTGCCACTGTGTCTGAGGAGAAATGAATATGTGAGTGTAGATGTGGGCTAGCTTGTGTATGGAATGGAGGGGTTGTATCTTTGAGCATTTGGATGGAAGGGGTTGTTCTGCTGCCTATGAATGAGCAATTTGCCTTTCTAGCCCTCTGTAGGATTATTTTTTCTCTTGCCCTTCAGAGCACTGAGCCTGGTAATAACCATGTTCTGCTGGTGTCTTCCATGTGTGAGGTGGCCTCACACAGATGAAGGCATTAGGATAATTGCTTGCACTAATCTCGTAACAAAGGATTGGGAGGGCATTAAGAAAATGTGTTTGGCAAAGTGTGTGGACATGATTTTCTGAGTCTGAAAGAGTTTTCAACCTGTCAGTGGCTGATCTGTTCCTGGGGGAAAGTCTTTTGGGAACATTTCTCTTTCAAGGACTGTTTTTTGTAAATAGGTTTTTGGTTCCCAGAACAGTATTATACAGATGTCTTGAGTGTTTCTCTTGTCCCACCAATGGGACAAGAGAGGTGTTGTTCCTTTTACCAGTCATGTTAAACCTGTATCAAAACACCTTATAAAAGGGGCTGAAAACCCTGAAATAAAGCCTTCTTCTGTTGATACCTCTGCCTGCTATAATTGAATTCACGCTCCTATCTTGTGTCCATTAGTGACAGAAGTGTAGTCCATATGCACCATCACAGCACCAAAAGTTAATCTGAAGTTCTTGTTGTGTAAGATGGATGTGACTGGGGAGCCGAAGGGACACCCTGGTATGTGACAAACAAAACCTGCTGGGTTTTCTGGTGCTGTAAAATGAGTGCACAGCAAGTAGAATTATGTGCAGTCAGTCCCTATCTCCTAAAGCATGCACAGCACATGGATGCAGGCACCCACTTCCCCATTTTTTTTCAGTACCCCTACAGAAAATCAGTATTTCTTTAACAATCATAGAATATCACAAAATGGTCTGGGTTAGAAGGGACCGTAAAGACCATCCAGTTCCAACCCCCTGCCGTGGGATGGGACAGCTACAGCTTCTCTGGGAAACCTGTGCCAGGGCCTCACCACCCTCACAGGGAAGAATTTCTTCCTCACATCCAATCTAACCCTGCTCTCTGTCAGTGTGAAGCCATTCCCCCTTGTCCTGTCACTCCAGGCCCTTGTCAAGAGTCTCTCTCCGTCTTTCCTGTGGGTTCCCTTCAGGCACTGCAAGGCCACAGTGAGGTCACCCCAAAGCCTTCTCTTCCCCAGGCTGAACAATCCCAATTGTTCCCTCAGCCTTTCCTCCCAGCAGAGCTGCTCCATCCCTCTGATGCCCTTGGTGTCCCTGCTCTGGCCTGGCTGCAGCAGCTCCCTGTCCTTCCTGTGCTGGGCCCAGGGCTGGATGCAGCCCTGCAGGGGGGGCTCAGCAGATTCCCAGGCTCTGTGGCTTATGTACTTCTCACATACTTGTATCACTGGGTTTCCACTGTTTTCCCTATTATACTGTTCAGTGTTTTCCCTCTTATATAATCAGTGAAAATAAACTTAACATTTATCCTCTAAGTTCACGCTTCTCAAGGTGTATCAATAACTGCTGTGAAGCTGCTTGGGTGGTTTGGTTTGTTTTGGGTTTTTTTTTGTTCTCTTTGCCTTAAGGAAAAGGAGGGTGCTGTGTTATGGAATAAATAAAAGGGGATTTTTTTACTATGTAAAGAATGCTGCTTTCCCCCACTGATGCACAGGTAGGAAACAAGTGTGGAAGGTGAGGTACTGATGGTTGGTTAGAATGTTTTATCTGAGACAGAGCCCAAGACTCTGTTTCTGTTCAGTTGTCCCCACTTTTGCATCACTCTGAAATCCTAAGAATCTTAATACTTATATTTAAAGTCCAAGAGACTTCTTAACAGACATTTACACTTGCTTTTGCCTTAAGATGTAAACAGCATGGTCTTGAAGTCCTCTGTGCTGACAGAGCCCAGCCCAACAAATATTGATCCAAAGGGAAGCCTTTGGATGCTGCTGCACAGCAATATAGGAGTATCAGCTCCTTTCACGTCTCCTCCATTGTGGGAGAAATGCATGTAGAATATTCCTTCTTGCTGTCTTTGCAACAGATGGAAAGCACACAAACAGAAAAGCGTGAATTTTAGATCTGTATGGGGGGTGGGAATGTAATAACTTGGAGGACAAGTCACAGTCATTGTCACTCCAGGAGTTTACTGTTATTAATTGTCAGCTTCTGTCCCTTATTTTTCCCCAATAAAGTCTCCAGAAGGCTTTTCCACTTAGTGAACAAACTGTTCTACACAACAGGGAGTAAGGAAGATGAATTCATCTCTATCTCAAATTTGGATGAGGAAAGAGTGGAACATTTGGTCTGTAGTGAGGAGAAGCAAGCTGCCTCTTCAGAAATTATCTTCCTCAAACTCCAATTAAGTGGAATGCTGGGTTTTGTGAAATTATCCCAAGGCTGTAAGCGTGTGTGGGCATTTTTTTTTATTTTAAAGCTGTGAGGTTCATACCCAAAAGCACAGAGTCTTAGCACTGTGCTAAGCACTGTTTGAGATGTGGTCTTTGTTCAAGCTTCTCTTGTTCTTGCCATCTAGGCTGTGTATTTTGACCCTGCTTGAGCACAGAAGTGGGACCAGATGACTCACTGTGGTCCCTTCCAAGTTTACCTATTCTGTGATATTTGTCTATGTTGGTGATGTGACTTATATTTAATCGTAGTTTTCTGATGGGTAACCTTAAGAAAATATGCTGCTAACCGTCATGTCACTCATTTATCATAGTCTTTAAACAGAAATTTCCTTCTCTACTACTTTTTCTGTCTATCCATTCACATCATTTGTGATGCCTGCTTGGCTTGTGCCAAGTGGTCCTGAGGTAAATTCAGCTGCTCCAATAATCCATAATTATTGCTGGTCCTTAAGCGTGGCTTACTCTTTCTATGGCCTATAGTGCTGTGTCTTCATGAACAGAGGTTTTTTTCTTTCCTTCTTCAAAATCATCAGCTGTGTTTCCTGGTATATCAAATGAGCAATAATTTACTTAGGAAAAACATCATGAGTTTCAGAGTGGGATTGTGTCTAATTGCACTGGCCTTGTTCCATCTGGGATTTCATCAGTCTTTTGCCTGTGATCCTTGTTGGATTAAAGCTTCCCTCTGGAGTGAGAAGGACTGGAAAATTGCAAGAGGGAGCAGGATTCTATACAATTCTCAGTATCCTGAACTAAAAGCATCCTGGTGGCATCACTCTGGTATCCTGAAGCTGAAAATCACAGGAGTCCTGTCAAACGGCAGGATCAAATTCCAGATCTCTGGAAGGCCAGGCATGGCATCCAGGTACTGTCCCAGGGTTTAGGATAGGGCTCCTCATATGCTAAATTTGCTTATAGAGTGATTAATGTTCCACTGAATAGAACTGATTTTAACAGTGCTTAGAAAACAGCTATTGGCTGCTCTTTAGGTCCTATTTATGCTCTAAATACTGTGGATAAGTGGATACCATTAACAGGAAAAATGCAATGTGTTTTCTCTTAGCCTTTAAAAGTGTGTCAGTGCTCCACCTGAACCTCCTTCCTCCCCATTTTTGAGTCCCTCAGCATTTGTACACTGAACTTTTGTGAGTCCTGCTATACTTCATGTGTCCTTCTTCCATAAAGGTTATAAACTCATACATTGCTCATCCAAAACAGTGGAGTCCTTCTTAAGAAAATCCAAAAACATTGCTAAAAGTAGAGGTAGAATTACACAGGAGTCGAATTCTAGTCCAGTCAATAATATTGCTATAAACGAAATTTATCCTGTAAATGTCAGGATATTCTTGTCATAAACTTTAGAGATCTCCTGAGTTAGCTGTTTAAAAAACAAATCAACCAGCCACCGTGGTCCCTTCTAACCTAACCTATCCTTTGATTCTGTGAGCTGGTTTTATTTCTAATTCAGCATAAAGCTCAGGATTTTGGGAGGAAGGTGGGTGAGTTAAGGTGAGTTGGGCTCGCCTGCCTGCCCCCCATGGCACTTGCAAGCCCTGAGCCAGCTGACATTATTTCAATGCAGAATGCTGAGATAAAATCAGACGATGAGCAAACCCTGGCCTGCAGCTTTTGCATGTAATCCACCTGTCCAACACACTGATATCACCTCCTGGGGAAGGAACTGAGACAACCTTTAGTGTCCAAACCTCAGAGTTCACAGCTTTTTTGGACTGGGTCTCCTGCCCCTTGATGGGAGCTAAAATGAGGCTTTTTGATCTATTTAATAACTTTTCCATACACAGCAGAAATTATGTTTGGAGAGAATCAGTCTTCGAAATGTGACTTTGGCTTTTTCAGTGCTTAGTTCCATTTTAGTTCCTACATGGACCCTGTCCTCTTTCCTACAATGTCTGGCAAGATGAAGGAGCTCAGTGCCTGGCAGTGAGTATTTTATTGTCTCCAGAGGAGGTGGGCTGAGGGAATGCTGGGGAGTGGCTGGTAGATGCCATGAAGTACAAGGAATGTGCAAGCACTGCAGAGCTACGTGCATGGTGGTGGGGCAGGAATTTCTGAGAGATCCCACAAAAAAATGCTGCAGTAACACGGAATGGGTGTTACCGCTGAAGATGAATAGATCACAGGGACACAGGTCGAGATGTGGTGAAAGAAAGAGCCAAGTTTATTTTTCCTCCCAGGATTTATAGGCTTCTGACCATGGCCAGGGATTGGATGGTCAGGATAACACTTTCTCACTGCACTGGCCATGAGAGATGCCCATCACAAGACGTGTAACAGAAAGAATGTACACATATCTATGTTTACAGTTACTGTCCTAGGAAAGTCCTTAGAAAACTATGTTAGCAAGCTCAGAAGCTGAGTTTTCAGGGTGACAATGGGAATGTTGGAAGAGATAGTGAAGTGAAGTGAAGAAAGTAAATTTTCCTGCACATTACAGACAGTGGAGATGGGTTCTAAGGTCTTGTAGGACAGAAACCCTTATTTTTAAAATGAATTGGGCACGGTTTGTTCTAAAAACAATCAAGATTCGTGCTACAGATTCCAGCAGAAGGAAGAGTTTCAAAGCATATCAGAGTTTCAAATCAGTTAATCTGGGGAGAGAAAAAGTAGGATGAGAAAGTGTAACAAGCATATAGAAGGGCTGCATGACAAATGTCTGCATCATCTGTCTTTTTTGCTTTAAATTCTGTCATTTCTGTGTTTTCTTCTGAATACCAGCATTAGGAAAAAGAGAGTTATGGTGTAAGTTCTTGGGAGGGGTGGGTGGGTAATACTGTATTGAAAAGTTCCGCCAGGAAATTTTGCCTTTATGGTTTGTATTACTGTATTTCCAAAAGACCTTTGAGAATCAAAACATTATTTTTTTAGGCCTTATGTGGCAGAAGTTTCTCCACTATAAGCAATAACTCTATAAAGAAAAAGTGCAGTGGTAGGAAAGATAAGAAATGGAAGCAATACTAGGAAAATCTGTTATGCATATTAATATTGCATAGAAATTTCATAGGAGACGAAATTGGATTTTAGAGTATTTACTTCTGAAATAAAAAATGCTGTGCTGAATCTGTGGAGATAGTTTTAGAGAATTTAGCTTTCTGAGCCCTCATTTTTCTTCAATGTAAGAAATATGCTACTAGTGCAGTTCGTGGTTTTGTAGACTAGGGAATGCTGATGGCATCCTAGAGAAACTTCTTCATGTCACTGCAGGAAACTGTAATTGTGGGGTATGCTGGTAAACAGATTAAAAAAAACCCCAAAAAACAGGCTGAGAAGAGGTTAGTGGCTTACCATAGAGCCAATGGCATCTATATAGGCAAGATTCCAATAGGATGCCTGGGCCATTGGTAAAGATTCCAGGAGGGAATGGATGGCAGATATTATAATCTTAGTTTCAGCACAGCTGTTAACTCTGTGGAAAACATGCCTTCATAATAAATGAGCTTTGTATTTAAGCAGCCAAAATGACGTACTGTTTCATCATGAAGTTCAACCTTCTCCCTCCCCAGGATTCAGGGGATGCTGGATTTCTGAAGGACAGAGCAAGAGAGGTTCCTGAAGGGAATGTGTAGCTCCAGCAGTTGTGGTGGCCTGGCTCGTGCCATGCACTGTGGTACTTGCAGGGAGCACTGGCTGTGCAGCTCCTAGAATGTGCTTTTTCACTTCTAAGCATTTTTTTTTCTCTCCAAAAAGTCAATTTCTGCAATGTTTGAAATGAATCTGAGATATCTTGGTCACAGGAAAGCATAGGCATTGTTCCACCACAACTGAGCCTGCCTGCTGCTGGATTTGGGTTAAAATTCAAGCAATTTCAGAAAAAAAACCTAGAAATTTCGTTTATCCATTTTATAGATGATATAGCTGTGCATTTGTCTCTGGGAAGAGACAGAATTGTCTTTCCTGCTTTAGTTGAATACCCACAGTTCTTCGACTCCTTTCTTTAGAAACGGGGACAGTTCCCGTAAATTTAAGCAGTTGTCATGTAAAAACCATGAGGAAGTACAGGCAAGGCTTCATTGCCTGCACTGAGTGGAATTTGATCACTGCTTATTGTATTGACATATTGGAAGAGGTTTTTTGTTGTTATTTAATGTGGTTGCTGATTGATCATTAGTGTATGATTGCTTCTGAAGGTTTCCTGTCTCCGCAAGATCTCAGAACAAAAAAATTATGGCAACAAATTTTAGAGAAGCTAAAGGGTTGGATTCGTGAAAAAAGTACAAAATAAGGCTGGGGTGGAGTTAGATGGTGATGAGAAAACCTTATGGACTTCAGTTTTCAGGAACTCCTGCAACTGTTTCTCTGGCCAGAAATGCACAATATAAAAGGGAATTGGGGAATCTATTAAAGCCTCTCTGTTTAAACCCATTCTGGGCATTGCTTCCTTATCTGCTTCCCTTGTGAAATCAAGGCTTTACTTTATTAGGGATTATGCCTTGATAAAGCCATATCTCTGGGGAGATATATTTCTATATTTCTTGACCGAAAGGTGCTCAAATCAGGAGTCTCTCAACAGAGACCCAGGAATAGAGAGTCTGCTGCTAAACCATTCCTGCTGTAATGTGTTCATATGAGAAACTTGTTGCCTCTCCCACTGGTGCTCAGGAGATAATAATAAGGACTCTGAAAAAATTTAGAATGTTACCTTTATTATAATTTTCTGGGTTTTCTGTTTGTTTTTTTAAAATGCTACATTAGTGTATCTGTACCTATATCTATAGAATATATTGAAATCATCTTATAGGAAGCAAGACCTGCTGCCTAGGGTTGACCCAAAAAATCATCTATTTTCTCCTTAAATACAGTCTTTACAATTTGAAACATTTTGTATTTAAGCACATAAATTTGTTGAGAGTTGCTTCAGCTGTTGTCATAAGAGAGCATTTGAAAAATAAAATTTTTGAGGCGAAATTCGATTGCAAAAAAGTCCATTTTTCTAACTGAGTTTAGAAAAAAAAGACATTTCACCCTACCTAACCTTTCCAAAATGCTCTGTATTTGGTTTGTGTCACTTCCTGTCCCCAGTAGCTGGCACCTTGTCCTTAGGGCACTCCCACACATGGTACAGACTGTGGAATTGTGCAAAAAGACAGCAGAAGGCTTTAAAATACTTAAAAAGACCTTTTTAAGGGGCTTTAATAAAAATATAGGATGGACTGTAGTGACTGGGTGCAGGATTGCTCAGCCAGATACACTGATCAGTGAGGTGTTACTTTTGACTGACCCTTCTTTTACACCCTTTTAATGTCCTAATTTTTCCTTCTCTCTTGTTTTGCCCTGATACACTAAACATTCCTTAAGTTCAGTCCCTCAGGCCCACCTCAAATACCCTCAGTTGTCCTGTTCCTCTTGCTTCCTCCTTATCAGTTACAGATTCCTCTCCAAAGCTGTGCCTGATGGTCCTTGGTGGTCCCATCAATAAGTGGCTAAAGACTTAATGTTCTTTCCCAGTGCCTCTCTCTCTCTTGTGCGCCTGGCTTGGGGCTCTGCATGTTGTTGTTTACAAATGCCTCCTTCATTTAATATTCCCTTGGAAGTGGAAGAGTTATTGAGTGGATAATGAAGCAGAGGCCCTCACCTTCCATATGCTCTTAGAGTGGTGGCTTCTATCTTGTACTGGGGCTTCAGCTCTGGATGTTGCCCTTGAATGCTATAAGAGCTGAACAGGGAGGAAGAAAATTTTTCTACCATTTCCCCTTCATTATAACTGATTAAAATTGTGTTTAATATGGCACTCACAGCACTCCACATTATGGGCAGTACTTCAGCTTGTTGTTTGCTTGGCTATCTCAAAACCTGTCATCCTCCCTGAAATAGAATTAATTTCTGAAGCAATGCTCTGGGCAATGATTCTGGTGCTGTCGCCCTGGAAAACAACAGCCAAAACCTAATTGTGGTAGGAACAAACTTTCAAAAGAGAGTTCAATAGCACCAGGAACTTTCCTGTTTTATATAGTTACAATATTTTTATTTCACCTGGAGAGAGAGAATCAAGTCCTTATTTCCTTCCCTATTTACACATTATTGTTTTCAGCAGAAAATGACTGGAGATGGCCCAGCATGATCCTGTTGAGAACAGGGGTGCAAAGATATTTTCTCATCAGTACAAACAGAGCCTTAGACTGGCTCTGAATGGGAGAGCACTCCTGAGGTTGTTTTTTCTCTTCCCCACAGGTAATAAACCTCAGTTAGAACCACCAGTGCAGATCCAGAGATTAAAATCTGCCCTTGGCCACCATGTGCCTGTTAGGGGCAGAAGGCAGCATGTCCTCCCTGTGGAAAGAGAGACAGAATTATGTTGCCAAGCTGTAACAGAAGAACAGCTGTAATGAGCCTAAAAGAAGTTGGGAGAGTATTAACTTACACAAGTGACCAGAATCTGTAACTGATACAGAACAAAACAGCATCTGTGTCCTCTCCCTTCTTCAGGGCCAGCAAATCTCTTCACTCTCATAGCAACAGCCACACTGAATAAACCTGCAGGAGCTTTCATCACCTCTACCAATACGCGACCCTTGTCCTGCTGCTCTTGTTAGCAAGGACTGTATTTTCCATCACCTCTCTTCAGGCAAGTTGAACTGCCCTTTGTTCTTTTGATGAACTAATCACACCCTTGGATGACAGGCCGGCTAGAGGGAAAGAAATATGGGGAGCTAAATATCATCCTGTGAGAAGGAGAAACACAAGAGTCAGGAAACTGAATTTGACTTCTGAAAATGTCTCTTTTTGGCAGGAAGGGGGAGAATTTAACATCCAGTTTTCAATGCCACATTGCAGAAGGAGGTCAGAAGGGGTCAGTCTTCTTTCACTTCCAGGGAAGGCTTCTGGAGGCTGGGAAAGAAAACAAGATATACTCTGCCGGTGGCTTCTCTTGTTGGTTTGGAAGGCTGTGACTCTGTACTTCTCCTACACCAAAACTTCTCTGCCTTGCAGGAGCTGGGCTGGGAGTGTAATTTGTTGTAAATAGTCTCCATTTTTCCTGAAGTCTCCCTTCAGACACTGAAAGGCCACGATTAGGTTCTTTTGCCCATTCCCTTTCAGGGTTAGATCAGAGCTCTTTACTTTGGACTAAAAGCAGCAGGAAGGACCAGGGTTTGTCTTAGTCAAATCCACTGCTCCTGTATAATGTGTGTCTAATAATCAAGTTCTTTTCCCAGTCTGTGGGAACAGGACTTTGCTGTTGCTGCCCTCAGTCTCCAGGTAGGCAACTCTTGTAGAGAGTAAAGATGCATTTCTGAAAGTCCAGTGTCTCTGTTGCCTTTTGAGTCTTTATAGGTATCGATTCCATCAGTAGGATGGGTCTTCAAAAGTGTTTCAAGCATCCAAGAGCATAAAATCCAGGGAAAGACAAAATGGTCTAAACTTCAAACTGTCCAAGTGCTATATGAAGACTCCAAAGTCTCTCAGATTGCTTAAAGATTTCTTGAAGCTAATTGGTTGAGAGTTAGGTGCTTTTGAGAATCTGAAAGTGCCTTGATCTTATTTAAAACTCTATATTCTTAACTGACATTTGCATGTACAGCCATTTTGGTCTTCACTAGATGGAATTCAAACAGAAAATAACAAAGCAAGGTGTCACATGTTTTAGTAAAAGTAAGGATACCTTCAAAGACAGTTTTTTTCTTGTTTGTTTTCGTATAACTGATTAAGAAAATTAATGTTTTATCAGTTCAGCTACTATATTTTTTTCTTGGTGTATTATTGTCCAATCAGATGTTTTTTGAAGAAGCAATAGTTCATCCAGGAAAAATCTGTTTTATTTTCAGGAGTAGTGGGACAAAGAATTGCTCTGCTTTTGAAACCTTCCCCTTTTGTTAGTGAAGGGTGTATTTATGTGCTAAATCTGTCTTAAATTATTAGATGTTTATATATAGACATGGACATAGCTATGTCTTGCAGCACATCTGGGGGTAGTGATTAAAAAAAAAAATTAGTTTTATTCCAAGGGAGAAAATCAAATCTGCATTGTCTGACTTTTATTAGCATGGTACTCTATATCTGGCATCACCTTTTCAGTCATAAGGCCTTATGCCTTTGTCTCACTGTGTAGAGCAGCTTGTCATAGGATTTTTGTCTTGCTTTTGAGAATTAGAGCTTCCTGAGAGCTCTGGAAATATTTTCCTCCCTTCTACCTCACTGTTGATCCAAGTGCATTGCTGATTTTATTGTGTTCTGTTCACAGAAATCAAAGGGAAAACTTTGCAAACAGTTCTTGTTGACTCTCATCAAAAGTTTGGGCCCTCTTTTGCTCAGAGTGGGTAGATTCAAGTTTTTTTCCTTTATAAATTTAACTGAATCACCCCTGGCTGAGGTTGTTCCACAAAGCTGAACCAGTGTTGCTTGTATTGAATATTGACTCCAACAAGTAAAATGCTCTTACAGAGCTCTGGAAGGTGGTGATCCCCAAAACCTGAAGGGTTTGAACTTGATTTGAAATTGCTGAATAGGATTTGTGTAATGCCATCCCTTCCTGGGGACGTGGAGGTGACAAAGCAGCAGTACTAGCACACTAGTTCTGCAAATAGGTTAATCTTGCTGGTTGATACATTCCAAGACTACAGAAAGACTGGATTGGATTGACTTCCAGAGTACCAGTAAACAAGGCTGGCTCTTCTGATTTCCACCCTTATTTTGAGCAATTTTTTCCTTATCAAAATTAGATACAATCAGATAGAGTCTAGGGTGGAGAAGGGAAACACATTTGAGAGGCATCATCATCATCAACTGTGTTTTGTCATGCCAGGAGGGAAGTAGGAAGAAGGAGTGATAAGAAATTCATGTTTTGTATTTTATTATTCATCCGAAGCCTTCAATTAGTGCTATGCTAATGAAGTCTTTTTGAATTGTCTGACAGACCTTATGATAAACTCCTTAACAAGACAATTAAACTGGGAGGATGTCAATTGGGTAATTAGCTGATAATCAATATCCAGCAGCTGTGATGAGATGGCAGGCAGATGTCAGGCCCTGCTCAAGGCTCTGGGTACTTTGTTGGTTCAAGTTTCAGGGAACATGCTGCCAAAACAATAATAATTGCATTGTGTGACAAGAGTTGGGATAAAGGAATAGCAGCTTAATAGTGATATTAATTTAAACTGAATATGTAGAAATCCTTTCTCCTACACAAATCATTATGAAGTGGTTGATCCTGGCAATTTGAGATTTTTCTTGACATGGGCATTAGACAGGGAAGGTATGAAATGTCCCGACTAGAACTTTAAATTCCTAAATCTCCAAAGAGCCAGGGATATCAGCCTATGTTACATTAACCATTTAATTATAACTTCATGGATGCAAAGCTGATTGGACCGCTCCTTTGCAATCTCAGAGGCAACTGGAACAGAATTTACTTCTTTTGTGTGTAGACGTAAACAGCAAAAACTTAGATCTAATCCTGAGCAATATATCTCAACTCCCATGATATCCAGAAAGAAGGAGCAGGAGTTGTCTATAGCTGTCTACATCTGATGGAGATGTGGTGCACCCTGGAAGTCTCTGGTTCTGTTCATTACCTCTGGAAGCTAGGACTGCCACAACAAATGCCCGAAGTTTAGAGAGATGAACCTCACTGTGATTAACCTCATCACAGGTATCAATGAGAATAAGAACTTGCTTGGAGGGAGCCTGTTTGTGTGGCAGATCCAATGGCACAATGATGTTTTGCTCAGTAATACAAAGCTGGAATTTGGCTTTGTAAAATTCAGCTTATTCCAAATATAACTTGGAGCTAGAAAAGAGAGAGAACAATTTAGTCATAGAATGGACATTTAAGATCATCTCATTCCAGCCCGTGCATGGGCAGGGACACCTTCCACTAGCCCAGGTTGCTCAGAGTCCCATCCAACCTGGAACACTTCCAGGGATGGGGCAGCCACAGCTGCTCTGGGCAACCTGTGCCAGGGCCTTACCACCCTCACAGGGAACAATTTCTTCCCAATATCCAATCTAAACCTGCTCTGTGCCTGTGGGAAGCCATTGCCCCTTCTCCTGTCACTCCAGGCCTGTGTTAAAAGTCCCTCTCCATCCTTCTTGTAGGACACCTGTTACCTTTCACTGCCAATCCTTGAAGATCCCAATATGATTTCTCTGTATGATTTTCCATTGTGCGCCAATGCTCTGGCTTGGTGAGAAACACACAATATAGTGAACAGAACATTTCCTGTGAAAATTAAGACTGAGCCATATTCTTGATTTAATCACCTAAAAATGTGGGGGGTTTTGGTTTTTAGGGGGTTTTTTTGACAAAATTCTTGAATGTCACAGAATTCCCTCCCATCCTAGGTGGATGTCCCTGGACTTGTGTGAGGTAAAGAAGCAGGATGGAGGAGACAGGGTGGGCAGGCTGTGCTGGAAGCATTTCCCTCTCATGTAGCAGAAGGGGACATTAAAAATGCCTCCTGCAGGTTTCTGCTTCTGCTAAAACCTCTCCTAAGGGCTGTGCTGTGCTGCAAAGCACCTCAGCAACTCCTTCCCTACAGTTTGTGTCAAGTCTGGCTTGCACCAGCCAACTCAAATCAGAAAAGGATGACCATCACTTTCAAAGAACCTCCCAGAGGCTTGAGATTCAGCTCAAAAATAGGAAATAACAGTTGGGGAAAATAAAGGAAAAACTAAAAAAATGGCAACCCATCACAAGCAGTTGCCACAGCTTCTTGTGTATTATAACAGGTTAGTGTTCCAGGGTTGTACTGCTGGGAGAGTTTGACAGCTATACACTGAAAGACACCACTTAGAAGTGTTAACTTCTTTTAGCTTAGCCTTATGGAGCCTTTTCACTGCAGACTATAATGCTGGCTACAGTGCTCATCATTCATTCTTAAAATGTGAGGTTAATGTGTAGCTATGCTGGATATTAAGGGAAACAGATGGAGCAAGGAACACAGTGAATCACAGGGAATCTGCTCAAGAATTTTTCTCACTAGGAGGTTTTTTCCTTACTGAGCCTGCCTTAAGTATCAGAGCAAGCTCAAATCATCATCTAAATGCCAGTTCCACAGCTCCCTGGTTGGGAATCAAAGCTTCCAGCTAAATGTTGGGTTTGTCAATTTGGGTTGGGACCCAACAAGGAGAAGCAGAAAATTTTTTCCCATTGACTTTAAGCTGGATTTTTTTCCCTAGTCTCTCCTGAAACACCCAGCCTCTGACTTCCCTGATGACTTGCAGTATTGTACTTTGTAAACTTCATGTGCAGGCCTGCTTATGTCAGCCATAAGAAGGTACTCCCAGTTCCAAACAGAAACCATACCTCATATCTAAATTTACTGTAATTCCAGACTACGCATCAGCCTTCTGGCCAACTGCCCCAGGGCAGGGGATGGCTCTGTGGTTACATAAACAAGGTTGTTGGAAGCACCAAGGGAGGTCAAACTGGCACGATTCCCACAGTCAGAAAGCCCAGACAGGATGAAGAATGTCTGGTATTCTCAGCTGGGAGCAGATAAACTTCCAGAGCTGGATAAATAATAGATGGCTGCAGTGATGGTTGTCTCTGAAGTGTGCTAGTAATTTTGGTAGAATGTGCTGAATGGCACGGGTGCATGTCTGTGCCCTCCAGGTGATCTAGTGTTTGTCACTGGTGTGTAAGGGAAGAGAAAATGAGGGCCTGTTGTGAATCCAGTGGTTATTCCCTGGAGGACATGACCAAGGGAAGCATCACCACCTCCTGGTGTTTTCAAACTGGATGGCTTTAACTCAATATCTCTCATAGTTTGTAATGAAGAAGTGAATGGATGAAATTGGAGTGTATGGAACACAAGGGAATGGCACCAAGAGATCAAATGGCTCCTTTGTGCCTACATATTCCAGAAAATCTTTTGCCTATATTTTCTGTTAAGAGTTTGGAGCAAAACATTTCTAATCATCTTCTGAACTAGTAAAAAAAGAGTGATAATTTCTCTTTTTTTCCTATCATTACCCATTTTGAGTAAAATGTTTTGGCTTGATTTGTTGTCAGCTGGCTTTCAAGATTTTTTTTTTTTCTTTTTTCTTTTTTCCCCTCATTCTCATGGTTCATATTGCAGTAATCTGTACCCTTGGAACAGGATGATCAGAGTTTAGTATCTGCCCTTACTGAACCAATCCTCTTGGCTATGACATGTGGGAAAGTGGCAGCTCTGAAAGACATTGGTATCTTCTGCCCTCACCAGCTGGGTGGGATGTGCTGTTTTGTGTGGAGTGAGAGCAGAATATTCCCTACTGTTCCCTCTGCAGGAGGGAAGGACTTTGCACACCCCTTCAGCTGGAACACCCTGCTCCTCTTGGCTTACCTCCACACAGGCTGGGGATGGGGGAGAGGGAATATGTCAGTCTTCCAATCCATCTTCAATTCCACCTACTTTGTCTTTGGAGTGTTGTGAGGTACACTCGACCAATTTTAGGCCAGGAGGTAAAAATCTAAGGCCTTTTTTTCTTCCTCTGTAGCAAGGAAAGGAAACCCAGCTTCTATTAAGAGGGGACAGAAGTCTGTGTTGGTGTCAAGGTTCCCATTTAGCTGACACAGGTGGTTTGTTCTTCCATAAGCCTCCATCTGGGCTGACCCTTGGTGTCTCCTGAGGCAGGAAAAGGCAGAATTAACACATTGGCAAGGTCAGAACTGGAATCTTGTACCTGTTCTGTATAAGGCCCTAGGTTTGCAGTTGCAGTGGTCAGGAACAGACTGGGGAAGGTGCAGGAAACCTCTTTCCCATTCTTTTAAGGGGCTGGAATCCTGTCCATTTTCTGTGCTGAGGTGGTGGCACAGTGGAAAACTGCAGTTCCTGGGCTAGGCAGACAATCCCCCATGTGATCCTGCAGCAGGCTGTGTGTTCGTCTCTGCTTCTGTGGGGTCTTGGTTCTTGAAATCATAGAATCCACTGAGTTGGAAGGGACCCACCAGGATCATTGTGCCCAGCTCCTGGCCCTGCCCAGGACACCCCAACAATCCCACCCTGTGCATCCTTGAGAGCATTGTCCAAATGTTCCTGGAGCTCTGGCAGCCTTGGGGCTGTGATCATTCCCTGGGGAGCCTGTTCAGTGCCCCAGCACCCTCTGGGGGAAGAAAATTTTGTAAACTCCATCCTAACCCTCCCCTCTCACAACTCCTGCCACTCCCTGGATCCTGTCCCTGGTCACACATCAGAGATCAGGGCCTGTCCCTCCTCCATATGAGGAAGCTGCAGAACTGCTGTGAACTCTGGCCTCCATCTGCTCTTCTCCAGCCGAACAGACCAAGTGACATCAGCCACTCCTTTTGTGTCTTCCCCCTCAGGCCCTTCACTGTAGCCCTCACCATCTTCCATAGCCTGACTGGATCCCTCCAAAGGAGTTGGTACTTACACAGACCTGCTGCTTTATGTGGCACTGTGTGAGATCTGAAGTGTGCTGAGTAAACAGCAAAAAAGGAAAAAAAAAAGCCTTGTCCTCTCCCTGTTCTTGCTCCTTGTATAATAGGCAGTGGTGTTATCCAGTGTGACAAAGTCTGGGGCTTTTCTTCCCTTTTCTGTGTGATGGCTTTTGGGGATGGTTTTTCTGGATCACTTGATACATCTCTGCCACCTTTGGGACCTCCCCTTAAGGATTCATGTCACTCCCCAGCTACACCCTCTGGGTGCTGGCAGGAAGCAGTGCAATACCAAGCCTGTTGGTGACCAGGACAGGTGGCCAAAGCCCTTTCTAGACCGAAGGTGGCAGGAGCCCCGCTCCTGATTTACACTGCTGGAATTCCTGTGGCTTGAGTGGAGGCTTTCCTCGCCTGTGAATTGATGGGAGAGCCAGGGTGAGCATTTCTCCTCTTCCCTGGCAGGTGGGTGGTGTGTGGCTTTGGTTCCCTGTGTCACTGTAGTAACAGCAAGGTGTTGTTTCCTGGCAACTGACAGGGTTGCTAAGAGAAAAGTCAGCAGCTTTGGTGGATGTGACATCTTTGACATCCTCCACTCACATTACATCAGGGTGGGTGCGATGGAGAGAAGATGGCCTGGTGGCCAAGTCTCATCTCCTTTGACCTGGCTGAATGCTGGAAGCTAAGGCAATGGAACAGCCAGTCTGGGAGATGGGGAATATGGATACTGTTGTTTGCTATCCTTGCCCCATTCAATAACTATAAGTGACACTTCCTGCCCTCTGCTAGAAGATGAAATAAGTTCTGGGAATAAAAATCATTCTCTAGGTGCTGAGTGTTATCACTGGTCTTTGATGCTCTGGCTTCCCAGTTCATTTCAGAGATGGCTTCGCTGAGAAAGAAGCTTTCCTCAGAGCTGTCTGCTCTGCTAGTGCTTCATTCTTGAAAGAGTTTGCTTCCCAAACCCACCTGTCCATGTGGTGAAAGCTATGGTTGAGGTGGGGCATGGATGGGTGGGGGAAGGAGCACCAGGTTCTCTGAGGTATTACTCCATCTTAGCTCAGTGGGATTCAGTGCAGTTTTATCAAAGCAAAGCTAAAAGCAACACAATGATGAATTGATAAATCCTATTTGCTCACATCTGCCCACTCGAAGCCAGAGCTGGGGACACCACTCACTGCTGCTGCGTGCCAGAGCATGTGCAGAGGGAGTTGTTGTGCTCTCTGCAGTGCTTGGGAGACAGATGGTGGAGCCCACCCATTCTCTACAGAGAGGAGGATTTCTGCAGTGCTATGGTGCTGGCAGACGATGCAATAGCAATGTTCTTACATTTCACAGAACTGACTGGTCTCAGAAGTGATATTTTACCAGTGTTCTCTTCTGGAATCTTTTTTTTTGTTCCACAGCTGCCTGCACAGCTTTTGGCACATTGCGGATGGAGAATGGGTACATCTCTGGCTGGACCAGCTCTGCCATTTAGGGTGAGAGTTGGACTGTAGGGAAGAAATGGAGTGCTTTTAGGAGAGGAGAACCAGTGAAGTGATAAGAACCAGTTCTTATCCCTTCTAAAATTCCAGAAAACCCTCTGTCTTACCATGGTATGGGAGAGCTTCTGTTGGTTGGGAGTTGAGGAAGGTCAGATTAATGGAGATGTCTTCTCTTCCCTGCCTGAAAAAAAACTGTTTTAGCTGTACAAGTGGGACTTGTGACAAGAGAATGAAGCCCGGTGCAATTTTGCAGAGGCCATCAGAAATCCTCAGGACATTCAGAAATGCTCAGTTTCTCACCAATTTCCTGCAGCTGACAGCACGTTTGCATTGACCTTGGTAATAGTGCCAGCCTGGCAAATGAAAAGGACATGAATCACTAAAAGGAGAATTAAATTTGCAAGGAATGCCTTGTATTTCATTTTCTGTTACTGCCATTTTTATCTGTCCCAGCTAATTCTTGTGTCCCTACAAAGCCTGCCCTAGTGTTCCACTTCATGGAGCAGGAATGGTGTCTGTGCTCACAGCAGGGGTGGCTTTCTCCAGCTTTTTTGTCAAATGCTATCATGGACCCCCTGAGCTCCTTGTTCCTTTGCCAGCTGTGGGGAGTGTGCAGCTCACTGATGTGGAGCCTTCTGTCTCCTTCTCAGAGCAAGGAACCAGCCCTGACCTGACCAGTGCCTGTAAGAGCAGCATTCCTTGAGTGGAATAGATTTCTCTGAGTTGGAATAAGGGGGGGGGAAGTAATATCTTGCAGCTTTCACTTCAGAGATTTTCATCCCTCTCTCTTATGTAAGCATGAGAGCATCATAGGCACAAGAGGTGTGGGTTACAGGTGTGTGAAATGGCTTCACTAGTCAAACATTACTTTCAGCATGGTTTGAATTAGAAGAGGTGTGGGATTAAAGAACCCATTCTCTTTTGCTTTTTAAAAGAAATATACAGGCTTGGTGTAATTACCAGTGACACTGTGGGTGCATCCAGGCACAATTGGTGTTTTCTTCTTCTCCCTTCCTTTTTGGTTGTATAAAACATCACTGCAGCTCATTTTTCAGGATTGTGTGCTCATTATTGTATAGTGAGTGGCTCTGCTCAGAAGTTCCTACCTGAAATATCCTAGAAGGTGAAGTTGTTTCTTAAAAACCAAGAACAGTCATCTCTAAAGAACTGGTCCAATAGTCTGAGCAACCTAGAGCTGTTTGAATTTTCAGTCTTAGTGCCCCTGAGTTGTGCTGAAAAGAAATGACTGGATACCAGACCTGACTCCTTGGCTTCTGGAGCTGAGCCAAGTCCATTTCCTATAATTAAACTGCAGTCATCAGGGGCATGACAACAGCTGGATGTGACCAGGTGATTCAGTAACCTCTCCTGTCTTCCACCAGAGACAAGGAGGAAGAGGGGGCAGAGCGAGTGAGGAATTTAAAATGGATGCTGTGACTCGGAGAGAGCCTGGGCTCCTCTCCTTCTCCCTTCTTTGCCAGATTTTGTAAGGTCACAGTGAGGCTGCCCGTGCTCCTGGTGCCTGTTCCTGCTGGAAGAAGTGCGCAGTGCCTGCGGAGCTGTGCTCCAGCTCAGCACGGCACACTGCAGCCAAGTCTGGATGACTTTGCAGATGCTGGTGCTGCGCACGGAGTGACCTGAGCTGAGCTGAGCCATGATGCAGTCCCAGCCCTGGAGAGCTCTGCCTGCAGGAAGGCAGTGGAGCTCAAAGTGGAGGTCCTCAAAAAGGATTTGCTTTACAACAGCAAAGAGAAAAAAAAGATTGATGCAGCTGGCTGGGGTGAGGATGCATTTGTGTTGCAAAGACACTGGGACAATTCTTTTGGCCTCTGTGGAGACAGAGGAGCTTGGGAACCATGAGGAAAATGTTACCAAGAGCTCTGTGGGTAGGACATATTTTGTAGCAGCAGCTCCATCTATCCCTGAGCAGATCTAAATCAGAGAAACCTGAGCACAGCAAATTCCGTTTTTGGCAGTGTCCACCAGCATTTTCTATCTGGGGAAGTACAGTTCTCTAGTTCTGTGCAGACAAAATGTCAGGGCTTCATCTATGTGTCTCCCTCCCTCCTACCAGCTGAGAATCCAGCAAGTACCTTAGTAATGAAGGATTAACTGTGCAATCAGATCTGTGCTCCTTGTGCCATCCCCACATCCAAGCACAGTCATACCCTGAGCATAGGAAAACATGCTCACAGAATAAATCCAGGTCAGGTTTCAGGCTGCTGGCTTAGCTGTGGCCCTGACTTCTTGAAGCTAGAGTTCTGACTTGCTTAGCAACAGTAAAACTGTGCTACAGGTCTAAAAAGCAGGACTGGAAAGGTTTTGTTCCTGACCTCCCATCTGAAGGACACAACTCCTGACCTGGCTGGCATCCTTTGTTTCTCATTTTTGATCCACAGAGAATCATCATGGAACACTAGAATGGCCTGGGTTGGATGGGGCCTTGAAGATCATCTCATTCCAGCCCTCTGCCATGGGCAGCGACACCTCCCACTAGCCCAGGTTGCTCAGAGCCCCATCCAACCTGGCCTGGAACACTTCCAGTGTTGGGGCAGCCACAGCTGCTCTGGGCAACCTGTGCCAGGGCCTCACCACCCTCACAGGGAACAATTTCCTCCTGATATCCAATATAAACCTACACTCTTCTTGTTTGAAGCCACATGCAGCCTCCAGCAAAATCCCTCTGGCATTTCACCTCTTTAGCAAGGCTGGGGATGTGGTAGTTGCTGTGGGGTGGAAGAAGAGCTAGGGAGGCAGGGCAGTAGAAGCCCTGTTTTGGTGTTCGTAGATGCCAGCCCTAGCATCTGTCCCCCTAAGGAAGGAGACATAGTGGTTGAGAAACGTGGGAACAGAAATTGAAATGAACTTTGGGCCTTTTCTGTTTAAAAGATGTCTCCATAGTACTAATCCTGTTGATGAGTTCCCTCATCTCAAAAAAACCAGCATTTCCAAGCCAGGCAGTGCTGAATATGTCCTTGCTTTACTTGCCACAGGCACAGAGTAAAGAGCCTGAGAAAAAAAAGTAGCTCCTGCTGCCAGCACTGGAAGGCACTGGACTTCTCAGATGTCAGGCAGATCTGAAACATCAAAGGCACTTCTCCTGAACTATCTGACCTTTTATTACCCATGCCCTTCCACTAATACCCAGCAGATTATCTTTGCCTTGTTTTTGCTGCTATATACCTGACCTGTGGAAACCCCCATGCTTTGAACATGCTCTGTGAGGGCAGGGAGGTGGCATTTGCAGTGACTGCTCTGCTTCAGGTGGCTCCTCTGTGAATTTTCTTTTGGATGTGTGTGACTGGAAGTGCCTCCAAGCATGTGTCACCACCCTCACACCTCTGTCTGATCCTAAGCTATAGGTGAGTAACTTTTCTCTAAAAAATCCTTTTTCTGTTTCTCTGTTTCTGCTCCATCTCTTCTGTATTTTTCTTTTATTCTTGGATTTCTCAGCCTCCTTTGGACTGAATTCTTTTGGGATCCTCCCTCGTGGGGAGCTCTGCTTATCTCAGTTCTTATGATTCAAAGAAAACTCCCGAGCTCGTTAGAATCTTGTTTCTCATGTTTATTAAAAGGTCATCGCAAAACTTAACGGGTCTCTCCAGGCTGGCTACACAAGGTTAATCTTTGCAATCTGGTACATTTCTTTCTTCTGATGGTACAAACAAGGCCTTGTGGCACACATCGTGTCTGATGCACAAAATGGCCCCAAAATATGCAGTTCTTTTATCTTTATACCTATTTTTACCCAATTAACAATAGACACGTATATTATTTTTCTTAATGACCAAATGACCCATCACGTCTGTGATGCACTGCGGCGTTTTCTATCCAATCACTTACTATTACCCAATAGCCTCTAGGAGAAGAACATGAAGAAGAAAGAAGGGACAAGAGACAACACCCTAAATCCTCCATCTTGTCTCCTGTTCTCTAAACTAAATTTTTCACCCAGTGATTTAAAATACTTTCTAATCTACACACTTACACTTTTAGCTTTTTCTATCTAACTTTAACATTTGTTTTCATGTATCACCATGAAAACATGCTCATGAATTTCATATTATATGAAATTCAGTGTTCTTCTGGATCTTATAACTAAGTATCAGAAACAAGGGCACACACTCTGTATTCCAGACTCCAACAAGTGAGCACCAGCTCAGCAGAGACTGAGAGGAGGTTTAGCCCCCGGGCAACTGTGGATTTCTGGGAGTACAAGCTGGCTGTACTTACACACAGTACAAGCTGCACCCCCAGACCACCAAGGATAACCATTTCCAGTGTTTTTCTCTCTCCTTTCAGCAGTCTTGCTGAAATCCAGGGGTGTACTTGTGGAAACAGGTGCAAAAATGGTGGTTTTGGGAGAAGATGTTGCTGGTAGCTTCTGGATGTAACCATGATTATGAAATTAGGTGGTGAAGGAAAGCCAGTACAGAGGAGAGAGACCCTGCACTTCCAAGCGCTGCTCTGCTGTGTCTCAGATGTCAGCCACTGACCCCATCACACGGCTCCTATGGAGATGCAGACACTGCCACACACAGATTGCCTCTGGCTCTGCTTTCTGGGCTGTCTGCAGCTTTCTCCTTCCTGGGTCTGCTGCTCTGGTCCAGGGCTTTCTTCAAGCAACACCTCCCACCGGCTTCCTGCAGTTCTCAGTGGTTCCTCTTTTGCGTTAGAATCTGCTGGAATAACTTGTACTGCATGAGCAATCCTTGAAATCTGCATCGAGTTTATCCATAGGGCACAGGACAGGCACTAGCAGAGACTATGAGAACCACCAGATTAACAGAGGGAACAAAGGGCAGAAACTGTGCAATGTGTTGCTCAGGCCATTAGGAAACCCTGATTTCTAGGGGAAGGGGGGAGTGAAAAATGGAGAGGCTGTGTGAGCCTTG
The DNA here is from genome assembly GCF_001522545.3 of Parus major. Lineage (NCBI taxonomy): Eukaryota > Metazoa > Chordata > Aves > Passeriformes > Paridae > Parus > Parus major. Next base: position 60,407,343 of record NC_031773.1, read on the forward strand.
GCATGCTGGACCAAACAGTGAGGGTCAGCTCCAGTTTTCCAGAGCCAGGACCCTGGAGGACTGTTGCATTCATTAGCTATCATGTCATGGTGTGGAAACCAGTGGCTTGAGGCTGTGCCTGCAAAATTGCATGTCTGGTCCTCTCCTGTTGTCCTTTTATAGCCCTCAACCTCCACACAAGTTGCAGCCTTCCAGCAGCTGAAGGGAGCCTGTAGGAAAGATGGAGAGACTATTGACAAGGGCCTGGAGTGACAGGACAAGGGGAATGGCTTCACACTGACAGCAAGTTTAGATTGGATATTGAGTGAGTTTTTCCAGCTAGAAGTTAGTTTTTAATGCTGGACTAAATCCTTGAATAATGAGGTGGAACACTTCTACAGTATCTTTGTTCTAGAAAGGATGGTCAGTTTCTCTATAGACAGCAAATCTGTGATTATTTTTATTGTTACAGAAACAGATAAAAATGGATTATAGTTACCTCACTTTTGCCATCTTGAAAATAATCTGGAAGCTGCTGAATGAGACATAGAAATATCAGGTAAAGCTGTACTTGTAGGCATGAACTGCATAAAAATTAGACTGTTAACTTGGGCTAGTCTATGAAATATTATTGAAACAAAATTGGAACAATCCAGCTGGGTCATGCAGTGAGATCTGTGATTTATGAGGGTGAAACCAACTCGACATCATCTTAACGACATACTATTAAATACACATTACTAAATTCTATATGTCCAGGAGCACACTTCCTGAGGGCCAGCATTCCTAGCTAATTCAATGGTTTCCACTCTTTTTCAAACATATTTCATAGCCATAGAAAATGAGCAGAAGCACTGTTTTGGAAGGTTTCTCTGCTGGCTACAGATAAAGGTAGAATTGAACAGTCATAGTTAATATAATGTCATCTCACAGATTCTCGGAATATCCTTAGTTAGAAGAGATCCACAAGGATCATCAAGTCCAACTCCTGGCCCTGCACAGGATCAGAGGCAGGCATAAGCATAGAAATGTTTAGACTTTCCCTTCTGAAGCAAGGAAGGGAAGGAAATGGTGTAAGACTTCCTGTCCTTCATCTACCTAAGTTTCTGTGAGATGACCTTTCCAATGCTAATTGAGTAAGAGTGAGCTGTGACAGGAATAATTCTTAAATGAAAAAAAAAATAAAATAAAAAGCAAAAAACATACAGACACAGTTCTGAAAGCTTAAATTGCTCTCCCTGATGCAGAGAAATATCTGGCACCTAAGGTAAACACCACCAAACCATGCTGGATTCCTGTCAAAGTGGAAGCTGATGGTCATTCTGGGAGTGTAACTACTGATGGTTCAGCAGCTGCCAGCTTGGCCAGTTTGTTTCTGCAGCTTTCAGGCAACAGTTTGAGTTGGCCTCTCTCAGCAGAGCTCATTCCAGGGACTGAGGGGTGGAAAATCCCTTGTCCATTACATATCTCTGGCTCCACAAACTTCCATCTCCTCTTGAAAAGGGGAAGGTGTCCTGCACCTCAGTTTCTGCATAGGAGGAGACAGCTCTTTCCTGTGCCCATAAGTTTTTACCCCAAACATTACAAAGCTCATGGAATGGAAGGGACCTTAAATATCATTTTGTCCCAACCCTGCTGCCACGTCCTGACCAGGGACACCTCCCACCAGGAGTTCTCCCATGCTTTTAATGGGAATCACATAAGGACAGGAGCTTATAATTGTTTATAATTGTGGCTTGCAGTTGTCATGCTTCTCATGAACAACAGCCAGCAAGAGGAATGAGAAACTGGTTTATTGGTATGGGAACTCAGAAAACCCATGGAGTGCAGAGCACTCTGCATCCAAGGCAGGTGACATCTGGTGATGCCTCAGATGACACCTGGAGTACACAGGCATTCGTGAGGATCACCACAGCATTCTAGAAAGTGCCCTTGGACCTACACAGAGGACCTGCTCCATTTCAAAGCCAACTTCAGTTTCTAGGAATGATATAATCATGTTAAGGGAGACCAGGTTTAAATTATCAGGTCAGCAGCCATGATGTGGAGGAGGCAGCTGAGGTGTAAGCAGATAGCAGTAGCAGGGTGAACTAGAGTTCACCTGGGTTACAGGGCTCTGTGCATGGCATTAACTGGGTTTGATGCAGAGCAGTTGGAGGGATGGGCAGCCAGCAAGCCCCTGTGGAAGTGGGATGACCAGAAAGTTCTATGTCCGAAGCAGGGCAGGAGGTGGTCCCTCTCTAGGGACAAACTGTCAGAGTTGATGGGTTGGGAGAGACGCACAGCAAAGAGAATCCCTGCTTGCTATGGCAGAACAGGTGCGTGACTTCTGCTCTGGTGCAGAAACCACAGCAGAGTCCCAAAGTGCTCCATTTGGAGGAAAAGGTGCCTTGGCAGGGGTGGGATTAGTGGGATGCGGCAGGGGAGATTTGGAGATCATGGAAATACTGTCAGCAGGTTTGGGCTGGAAGGAACCAAGGGTGACAAACACACTCCATCTATATTCTCACCTCATTCCCTGCCCTTAATTATACAGAGAGAGTCAAATAGCTCTTATTTTATATACCCCACTACCCTATGACTCCTGAGGGGGAGGCAGTTTGTCTCTCACTAGAACGCTGGAAGGATGGGGAAAATTAATTTAAATGCAATGTTTTGGAGACATGTTCTCTGATGGTGCATACTAGCACAGCCTCAATGAATTCAATTAGCAGTCCTGGCCCTGGAGTCATAAATATTGGTGAGTCTCTCGCTCTGAGCGCTGTGGCAGCATGTGCAAGATTTTAAAAGAGCAATTTTCCACTCCCCCCTCCTCACTCTCTTTTTCATAGAATTCCAAAAAGTGCTAAATAAAAGTTGTCACTCTTTGGGTCAAAGTTCTGGAACCAAATATCAGCTGTACTGACTGCCAATCTGCATCTTAGAGCAACCCTCACTGGATGCACTTGACTGTCTCATTCAAAGGACTTTTTTCACATTAAAAATCCCCTTGAGTTTGATTAACAAATGACAGATAAGCTGCTCTAAGTCCTTATGGGAATCCTGAAGGATAGATCAGTGTGGGGGCATGCAAGGACTTTCATTTCTTTTTAGAGGAAATCCTGCCACCTCTTATGCATGGAGAATTGCAAGAGAATGGTTCATATCCACAAAAGAAATATTTCCTGTGCATATGAGGTGTCAACAACAGACAGGATTCCCTCTCAGCATACACACATCCTCTACAAATTCATTGAAGACCCAGAAAGTCTTGGTGTCCAGTGTTTTGGGGGGTTTATTATTTTGGGGGAGGGACAGATTTAATTTTAGTTTGTAAGTGCAGCAGGTCTCTTCCCAGACACTGACAGAAATCCATGAGAAGTGGATGTCATTTACTGTCATTTCTTACAAGAAATTGAGGGCCAGCACAATCAGGGTCAGATACTACAGTAATAACAGCTTTCACAGTAACAACCAGTCATTCATTTCTAGATCCTCATGCCTAGCTCACCAGAGCAGCTTCAGCTAAATCCGATTTATTACAGAAAAAAATCTAAGTCAACTTAGCCAAGGGGCAGAAATCCGAGATTGGTAAAAGGGTTGAAAGGAAAGAAAGCATTTATTTCTATGCCATCTTCCCCTCAAATGTACACATAGGAAAAAAAGAAAGATGAGAAATTTGTCTTCAGCCTTTACTTGAGAGTTTCCTTACCTGCATTTAATAGTTCATCACAACAACAAATATCAACATGAATGATGGCACAGCAGCAGCTGTAGCTTAAATATCTAAGTCTGTTTTTCAGAGAAAGGTTTCTGGGGACATTTATCCTTCCTTTTCCCAGTTCTCTGTCTTTGCAGCAGCAGCAAATGCAGCATGTTCCCCTGCCCTATGTGATTTTTAGTCTGGACATTGGGAGTTATTTCTTTACCAAAAGAGTGGTGAGACACTGGACCAGGCTTCCTGAAGGGGTGATCAATGCCCCAGGTCCATCACTGCTGGAGAAGCATTTGAACAATGTCCTTAACCCTTGGTCAGCCCTGAAGTTCTCTGGCTGTTGCACTGGATGATTACTGTGGGTCCCTTCCAATTGAAATATTTTGTTCTATTCTATTCTACTCTATTCTTTTCTGTTCTATTTCATTCTATTATTGCAGTTATTGTCTTTGTGAATAGGAAAAAAAGAGGGAATGGGAGTCCTAAAGGACATGGCTGTTCCCTGAGGTTTTGGGCAGCAGATTTCAAGTGAAGTGGATGCCAGAGCAGTCCCCATATGCCAAGATATTAAGGAACTTCAAATCAGGAGTGAAAGGCATTGACAGCATTGCAGAGGCTGCTGACCCAGCACCTTCCTGCCTTGAACCTGGCTCAAACAAAATGCATAACCTGCTCATGGGTTCTAAATCCGGTGGTTAGTTTTGAAAGCCAGAAGGAACTTTCCTTTCTCCCCACCTTCTCCTGCATCCAAGCCTTTTGCCTCAGTGACTTTGCTGAGTGGGCTGGGAGCAGGATACTCAGTCTCTGCTTCCCACCCTGCTCCTGGATGGGAACAGGAAGGGTGCCACTGTGGTGGGAGTGCTGTCACTTCCTGTGCAGGCTTGACCTTCCAGAAAAGACAGATGTGTTTTTTATGTGTTCAATAGCTGTACCCCATCTGAGGGTGTGTGCTGAGCAGAATGCTGGTAGTAGCAGAACTTCCATCAGCTTGAAAAGCGTTGTCCCTTAGTTATATTCATAAGCTAAGATATTGAAATGAGAGGGGGAAATGAAGCTTGACATTTTTTCCAGTGTCCATATATTTTACTGCATGGACTCCAGCAGATCATCACGAGGGGGATTCTGCCCCTCTGCCCTGCTCTGCTGAGCCCCCCCTGCAGGGCTGCATCCAGCCCTGGGCCCAGCACAGGAAGGACAGGGAGCTGCTGCAGCCAGGCCAGAGCAGGGACACCAAGGGCATCAGAGGGATGGAGCAGCTCTGCTGGGAGGAAAGGCTGAGGGAACAATTGGGATTGTTCAGCCTGGGGAAGAGAAGGCTTTGGGGTGACCTCACTGTGGCCTTGCAGTGCCTGAAGGGAACCCACAGGAAAGATGGAGAGAGTCTCTTGACAGGGGCCTGGAGTGACAGGACAAGGGGCAATGGCTTCACACTGACAGAGAGCAGGGTTAGATTGGATATTGGGAATAAATTCTTCCCTGTGTTGGTGGTGAGACCCTGGCACAGGTTTCCCAGAGCAGCTGTGTCTGTCCCATCCCTGGAAGTGTTCCAGGCCAGGTTGTATGGGGCTCTGAGCAACCTGGGCTAGTGGAAGGTGTCCCTGCCCATGGCAGAGGGTTAGAACTGGATGGTCTTTAAGGACCATCCAGTTCTAACCCTCCAATCCACACGTCAGCTGTCCCTGTGAGCAGGGAGGGCTCAGAGCAGGGCCCAGGCTCTGCTCCAGGGGGCTCAGCAATGGCACCAGAGGAACAGGCAGGGACTGATCCCAGGAAGTTCCACCTGGACATGAGGCAGAACTTCTGTCCTGGGCAGTGACTGAGCCCTGAACAGATTGTCCAGAGAGGGTGGGGAGTCTCCTCACTGGAGATACTCCTGACCCATCTGGGCACAATGTGCCTGTGTGGCACACCTGTGCTGTGTGCTTTGGGATGGCCCTGCTGGAGCAGGGAGCTGGGACCAGATGAGCCACTGTGATCCCTTCCAACCTGACCCATTCTGGGATTCTGTGAGTGCAGATGTTTTCATCATCTGTGTTAAAATCCTAATTTATAAGCCACTCATAAACTCAATGTTAAATTCTTGATGTGTTGTACAGAGACTAAGGAATAAGGGGAAGTCTCCAGAGCACAAATGCTTAAGCTTGCAGTCTCCAGTGAGACACGAGGAACACCTTGCCTCCCAAGGAAGGTGTAGCAGGATCAGAGAAAGTGATATTGTATATATTTCTGCGGTGGTTTGAGCTTGTCTAAAGGATATTGGTGTGAATATCCATTTTGCATGAAAGGTAAGGTCTTTCCAGAAGGGCTAAAGTGAGCTGCTTATTAGAGAGTCGGTGCTGTAAATGAAATTTGGGTGGTGGATCTCATCCCTGACCCTGGTTGCTGGGTTATTATCACCTCCCTTTTTTCTGGCAGTTCCCCATGTTTTTTGAGGGAGGAGAACAATTTGCAATGAAGGCACACTGAGGTGTTCTGGTTGCCAGAAGGTTCATTTTTGCTTTTTATTAATTACAGAAGTTGAGTGACTGCTTCAAGTGCAACAGTATGGCCCTGGTGTCTTGTGAAACAAATGGGCCCAGGCGAAAGGTCTGACCTGAGCCTCAGCTGGTGTCCCCTGACATCAGACTAACCACACCTGCTCAGGCCAGCTGAGGGAGCCTGTCTCCTGTGTGCAAAGCCAAGCTGTTTGACTAAAGGGCAGCCTCAGCCAGCCTGGAGGACTTGTTTTAGGATGAGATGTGTGCTTCTGTACTTCCCATGTTGTTTTTTTTTAATGTTTGCATCAGCTTACTGATGGAGCCTTGAGAAAGAAAGGAGGGAAGCCTTCCCTGATGTCTCCAGAGGTGTGTGTATCCTTTAACAACCCCAGAAAGGGAATGTTGGCTTCCCATGTTGAGAGTTTCCTGGAGGGAGAAGCTGATCATCTTCCTAGGGTCACCGAGTCCTCTTCTGCTTTGTTAAGATGAGTGTGCCAGGGACACTGAGGTTCAGATGGTCTATGTTTCAGAGAGTTACAGCCCCAATTCTACAGCTGGGGAGAGGCAGAATAATTCTGCTTCACTGCCTTCTCCTGCTTGAAGCCTCAGCCTGGAGGATTTGTTTATCAGCTCCTTCCACATGCCACCACAAAAATTCAGCGTGTTACAATGCTAGCGAGAATGACGTTTAATTTTAGCAGACACCTCCTTTCTGTGTGTGGGAAGATGGGTTTTGCTGGGCGCTGAAGCGCACAATAAGGCTGTTATCGAACATTCCCATGCTGGTGTGAATTAGAAGCAGCACAGTTTTCAAAATCAGCAAATCTGTGCCTGGTTTAAACCAGTCTGCTTTCAAAGTCTTCACCAGGGGCATTTTTTACGTGCAGTCCCAAGAGACAAAGTGAGAACTGAGGGTCATATTTTCTCTGGAGCCACACCAGTTTATATCTGCTGAGCCCCTGACTTGGAACGCTTATTCCACCAAGTGTGTCAGATTTGCTGCCCTGTTCTGCAGTAAATGCCTAAAGACTTGTGCAGTGCCTGAAGCAATGCATAAAAACAGTGACCAAGCAAAAAAAGGATCTGTTTCAGGGGAAAGAAGGACTTTTTGGATCACCTCTGTGGGGAGGCAGAAGAAGGGGAAGGAAGGGAAGAACAGCGCATGAAGGAGCTGTGCAAGAGCGAGTGCAGAGGAGGATGAGTCACCTTCAGGCTTTGGCTTGGGTGGCAAGGGAAGCACTTCCACCTCCAAAACGCCTCCTCCTCTTGCTTTTTTGCTGCCTTGCAGTGCTCAGGCTCTGCAGTGACTCCCAGTTCTGGGCTCAGAGAAGGACGGTGGCAGTGCCCCAGTGTGGAAAGGGCAGGGCAGGAAAGCACAGCACCTCCTGTGGGGATGTCACAGCCCTGTGCTATCAGTGGCTGTCAGAGGACTGGCCACGGGGCTCTGGGTAAGTCTGACTCCCTCATGTTTTAGTAGTCACTTAGCACTCACAGCACTGGCAGAGGCAGCACCAGCAAATCAAAGCATCTCCAGTTCTTTACACTCGACTTTGCTTGCTTGATGTCCCACACAGAGAAGTTACCTCACAGAGTCCTCAGCCGAGAGCTTCACAGCTGCTTATTTCCAGCACTGCCATCAAAACCCAGCACTGGGGGCAGCAAAATGGATATTTCCCCTTAATTGAACGATGACACTCAGGCATAAAGTCTCAGTTAATTGCCTGGGCTCTTCTGGACTCTTTATTTTGTCAGTACAAAACCAAGGCATTGCTAACTGGTGATTCATGGTAGAGCTGACAGGCACAGTGACTCACCTCCCAATAACACTGGTTTGTCTCCAGGGTCTGTGGGTTTGCTGGAGACATCTAACTTTCAGGTGGGTAAACTTAGGTGAGATGAATTTCATCCCAGGAAGCAGTTTCTGCTGCCATCTCTTGCCTTCCTCTGCAAACATCTCCAGTGAAAGGTGTGTGGTGAAGAAATGCACTCTTCAGGATGAAGCAGAAGCTCTGAAATGAATATTGTGAAATGTCAGTGGCTCTGCCCATGGACCTATGGCCAGCTTGTAAGAAAGTAACTATTAGACCTGGACTGGGAGTAGAAAACCATCAGTCTGAGTGCTCAGCTTGCTTTTACCCTTTTACTTGCAGGCAGATCAGTCAGGGGTTACTCTGAAATCCACAGAACAGTTTTCTCTAAATGTGCAGAAAATTTGCTGATCGGAGCAAAGCGGAGTGATTAGGTGACCAAATCAACACGAAAGATAACCAAAACAACCCCCTCCCCCAACATGATATAAACAGCACTATTGTTTTGGAAATATCCCTCTCTTATGACTATTTTAGAATAAAAAAGTATTTCTCTAATAGCATTAAGCCTTCATGTGCAGGTGAGGTACTTTTTCCAGACCACCAACACCAGTGAAGATGTCAGATGTGCTATAATATCAAAACAAATGCACAAACATGCTAGATGTGAATATTTATTCCTAAATTTCTATTTATTCGTAACTTGAAACCAGCTGGCTGAGTGTCATTAAATTCAGTAAATCCCAATCTAAGCAATGTTACACAAGAGATCAGTTCACGGGTTTTAAAGAGAGCTGAGGAAAGTTCCTAATGTTCATAAATATGAAATTATTTGCTTATTAAGTGTTGTCTCTTATTAAAATACTGAAAAGTTGCTTAATTTAACTTGTGCTGCCATTGGCAGAAAGTTGTCTTCATAACTGAAATTAAATATGTAGAAATTTCTTTACAATTGTGGTGCAGATTTGTACTTGTGGTACTCTCATGCCACTGACAGAATGTGGATTTTTCCAAATGTGCAGCACATTACAGGCCTCTAGTGGTAGAAATAAAAAAAATAAAAAAAAAAAAATCAGCTTAGGATCCATCCTAACTGTAACAGGTCCTGATGTTACTCAACTCCAGTCTTAATAAATTACATAATGCTTTCTGTTTATAGATTTGGCCTTGTAATTTGTTCACATGAGGGAAATGGATATTCAGCAGAGGTCAGGGATGTCAGTGACAATTCTCTGTTAATCTTAAAAAAAAAAAAGAAAGCACATGGTGCATAGGCCTAGTCCTGCTCAATTAATTAATTAATTGCAGTAGCCAAAAGAGGTAGAATGCTGTGAGTCTACCAGGTTACGACCATGCCATACCACACCTGCTTAGGCTCCAGCCTTACCACCCCTTTTCCTGCCAGGGGTGTGTGGGCACAGGACTCTGCCAGTCCATCTGAAAGCCAGGTTGCTGTCACCTCCCTGGGAGATTCCACTGAGAGTTATTCAGGAGCATCCTTCTTTCAGCCCTTGCAAAAGGAGCATATCCTCCTGCCAGGGCTGATCTCGCAGCATTTAACATTTGATTTACTCAGCACAAATTTATTTATTTTGCACAAAGTACAAGGCAGTGACTAAGCAATTCCCACAGGGTTGTTTGGTGATTTGGTTTCAGTTTTCTGGTTTGTTTTGTTTTGTTTTTTTAATTAATTCAATAATGGTTTTTCATTAAGATTACTAATAATACTCTAAAACTCTTCATTTTTGAGATAAATATGATGCCAACTTATACTTCTCAAAAATCTCAGCATTTTACTACATTTTTAAGGGAGTTAACACTGTGGAGAAGAGTACTGTATGAAAAAAAAAAAAAAAGGGAGACGTTTCAGAAGTGACTGAAGGTTTTTTTGCCCCCTAAGTGTTTTTTCTTGGAAAACAGAGTTTGGTCATTGCGTTTCGGTAGAGGAGCAGGCAAATTTGAAAGGCTTCAGAAGAGGTTAAATGAAATGCTGTATATATGAGGACTAAAGAGCTGTGGAGGAAAGCCTAAGGTCCTCAAAATCTGTGTGACCATGGAAGAAGTGATGCCAGAAGAGAGTAAAATTCCATTGAGGGTGGCGTTCAAATCAGAACATCATTTTTGGAAGTGAATGCATTCCTTTAAGATGCATCATCTTGGGCTTAAGCATAATTAAGCCTTCTCTTGGATTAATGGAAGGGACCTGGTCTAGTGGAAGGTGTCCCTGCCCATGACAGAGGTGTTGGAACAGGGTGATTTTTAAGGTCCCTTCCAACCCAAACCATTCTATGATTTACATTTGCCTGTCCTGTCCAGGGGATGTGTGGGTTGGACCATTTTGGTACAAATAATGCCAACATTTCTTAAACATTCCCTCTCATGATCTGCAGTGAAAAAAAAAATCTTTCAGCACAATAGTCTAGTTGCAGGGCATCCTGAGTGAGACTTCACAGCAGTTCTGCAGCTTCCTCAGGAGAGGAAGAGGAGGGACAGGCCCTGGTCTCTGCTCTGTGTGACCAGGGACATGACCTGAGGGAACACCAGGAGCTGTGTCAGGGGAGGGTTAGGGTGGATATCAGGAAAAGGTTCTTCCCCCAGAGGGTGCTGGGCACTGAACAGGCTCCCCAGGGAATGGTCACAGCCCCAAGGCTGACAGAGCTCCAGGAGTGTTTGAACAACACTCCCAGGCACAGGTGGGATTGTTGGGGTGTTTGTGCAGAGCCAGGAGCTGGACTCAATGATCCTAGAATCCAAGAGAGTCTATGATTCCAATGCTAAATCAACTTTTTAAACAGATTTCTTGCAGCTGTTAAATGTTCCCTGTATAGAAGACACTGTGATGCCTGAGACATGGCTAAAGACTCATAGCTACATAGCAAAGAAACAAAATCAGGTAATAAAATAACTGGCATAAGTGCCTAGTCCACAGCTGAGCCCTGGCATCTATGGCTGATTTCCAGATAGCTCAGAGAGAATGAATATTTGCCTGGAATCTACAGGATATCTCTGGTAATCTGTTTAACTAAGGTGTAAGGGCCCCAACAGAAGTGATTTCCTGATAGTACTGAGGGGTGGGTTATTCTGTTAATTTAGGGCTAAAGTTGGTCTGTCCTCTTTATGAGAAATCGCTGCCCTTCATGGGGTGGAAACCTTGCTGCACTGCTCCCACAGTGCTGAGGGAGAGTCATCAGCTCCCCAGGACACCACTGGGAGCTCTCAGATGGGACATGAGGCCCTTCTCTCATAACCTGTTACTGGTGGCAGCTGGTTTTTGGCTGACACATTGCTCCTGGGGAAGGGGCTGGGCAAGTGAGGCCATGAAATCCTGAAGTGAATACTTTCGTAAGCAGATGGTGACCTGTTGGTGAATTGTGTGGAGGAATTCTGGCACTGCATAAACCAGCCCAGTGACTGCCTGTGCTGGCACTCAACAGAGTCCTAAATGCATGCCTTTGGAGATGCTCTTGCAATGGACAGCAGGAAGCCTCTAAATCTCTTTTTTAAAATCTTCTTCCTTACCTACTTAGCATAGAGATGGAGCTATCAGCCTGGGGGTCAGTAAATTATCCTAATTTCAGGGCACAATCTCTGTAGTCTTAAGAAAGTCCATGAGCCATGTAGACTTTTTTTTTTTTTTGCAAAAGGAGGCCCCTTTTTCTTCTGCCTGCTTTCTTTATATCATTAGTTTGGGCCTTGCTACCTACAGAGTAATTATATCATATTTTAATTGTCTGAATCTCCTCCTGACAGAAAGTCATTAAAAGGTTTCCTTCATCCTCTATAAGACAGACAAACTGTACACCCTCCAGTTTTTAACAAACAGATGAGACAGGGATGTGTGACCTGCATACTCAGAACCAGGCTTTCTTTCCAAGGTCAGTGCCTGCCCTGTACTCCATCGTGTCTCCTGCGGTAGAGATCAGTGTTTTCCTCTCAGAGGGGTGGTTCCTTGGCTTCCAGCTAGAATACTCTATCATTGTGTTCTTCCCACAGTGGAGTGCAGAAGATTGTGCCTCAAAGAACTGCAGAGCAACAAGGACAAATCCACAAACCAAAGGAGAGTGTATAAACCCAAATGGATCAGTTCCAAACATCTCACAGTGATCAAGATAAAAAGGAAGGATGAAGTCTATTGAAGTACAGTGAGCTAGCCCACATCATCCCTCAGGGTTTGGTTTGTAGAGTGGAATTATGACAAGACCTGTGCCTGTAGGCCAGGTTAATTTTCCCTAGTACCTAATACAGTTGTGGGGAAATAGAAAACAGGAGGAGAGGGAATTCCTACATGTTACTCTGGCTCATTTATTGCCACTTTTACCAGGACTGTACTTGCCAGTAGCAGCAAAGATATTAACAGGTGTTGCCATGAACAGATTGCCTTTCTGTAAGGATCCCTAAGAATAAAACAGTAGCTAAACCTTGTAATGCCTCAGGGAGTTGCAAAAGAGTCACATCACTTTTATGATGCAGCTCTGCAGCTGTTTGACTGTGTATGGCCCTTCTATTATTGACTGATTCACCACAGGCCCAAGGAATCTGAACTGGAGGAGTCTCAGCCACATTGTTTTTCTGCAATAAGTGGAGGGGGAATGACAGTTTTTCTCCAGTGATTCACCCATGCTGTTTTCAGAGAATCCCAAAATTATTTGGATTGAAAGGGACCTTAAAGACCATCCAGTTCCAACCCCCTGCCTTGGGCAGGGACACCTTCCACTAGACCAGGTTGCTGCAAGACCTGAGCAAAACCTGGCCTTGAGGACTTGAACAGTGTTCATCTCTTTGAGAGCAATACATAAAATCCAGCCAAAGTCCTGCCCAGCAGAGATGTTACCATCTCTGGATGAGGAGTTTGTTGCCTCAGTAAGGATTTCATGTCTTTTGTCATGAGCTGCTTTAACTCAAGGCAAAATCTTCTATTTCACACATAGATAGAGATTCAGAATGGACCATGACAAAACAGAATCTTTTTTGCCATTGTAAATATAAGGCAATTTCAGGAAGATGTCTGCTGTTCTCCACACAGTAATTGCTTTAGAGGACAGAGATCAGAACACTCTGTGCTGCCTATTGGCTTCAGAATCCACCATTGGAAGCTGGAAAGTCGAACTGCTCATTTTCTGGCTCCTATAAATATCTGCTCTATTTGGCTTCCAGATCACTGGGAGCAGATGTACCAGATCATTAGAGGAGGAAAGAGGATTTTGTATCCTCAATTTTTATTGCTGCCATAAATACTTTGGTAGTCACTGCACAGGGAATCAGACTCTGCAGAGCCTGCAGTCTGTATGTTAGACTTGATCCAGTGCTTTGCAGGCATGGGCAGGAGAACAGCAGGAGCAGGCAAAATGGGAATAAAATGTGAAGTGGAAAAGTCGGGGATACATCACTTTCTGATTGACCACCACATGTCAGAAATTTGCAGGCATAATTAGGGTGAAAGGTTTGATGATGAAAAGGAGCAATACTAATTTCAGTGGGGAGGTTTCTCCAGGCGTAGGGCAGGAACAGAAGGGGATGAAAGCATGGTATCATCACAGAGGGATCCAGGTAAGTTTAATTTGGTGGACACATCTTTGCAGAGGGAGGATGATATGGGTATCTTCCAGGCAAACAAAAAAAAAACAAAAACAAAAACAAAAAAAAACCCCAACAACAATAGCAAAAACAAAACAAAACAAGTTGTATTAGACTTCCAGAATCCCCATGAGGCTGACAGATATTGGTGTGGGTATTCAAAGCATTTGATTTTAAAAACAGAATGCACATTATTTTCTTTTAGGAGCAACATTTCAATTACAAGAGCACCCTCTTTCCTATAGTGTGAACTCCAGAGATTTGCAGGTGACCTGCACAATGTTTGGGCACCATTTAATGTCTCTCTTCAGCTTCTGAAGTAGCATCTGGTATGATTGGCATGTTTGATCAACTGAGTGCACATATCAGGAGGAATATCAGAAACTAGAGGGAAAAGAAAAAAGAGGAAAAATAATCCCTTCTCTAATGGCAGTGGATGTTCAGTGGCAAGTTCTATTATGTGCTCTCCCTTCAATAGGAACAGCTTGTCAGAATTCATTGCTCAGCTCAGTGCTGTTGGGGGGTTTGTGTGGGAGTGAAATGGAAGAGGAAAGTTCTCAGAAACACAGAAACATTCAAGTATTACCAAGAGACAGGTATATGGAGATTCTGTACTCCCTTGATTTCAGATGGGAAGAGACAGCAGTCATCAGCACCGTACTCTCATTACGTGGGTACTGCACTAATTACAGCAGGAATTAAATCTGTGCTCTACCCATGACTCCAGCATATTGGAAATGCCATGAGGTCTGGGTTTGAAGACCCACAGGCTTCTATTTGAGCCCGTGGACAATCAAGTTTGTTCCATGTTCTTTGTAGAGCTGTAGGATTAGAGAAACATTCTTTGTGTGTCTAAATGAAGGCTCATCACCTTCTCTTTCTTTTGGCTTATCACTCCTTTTATGACAAGGTCTTGGCATGAAAACCTTTTTGCTACCACACTGAGGTTTGGGTTTTGGTTTGTTTGTTGTTGGGTTTTGGTTTGGTTTGTTGATTTTTTTTTTTTTTTTGTAAGAGGTTGTTATTACCCAATTGATCAATACATAATTTTAAGCTAATTTCTGGGAGGTTTTTGGATGATGCTTGGGATCAGCATTAATTTCCATCTCCTGGCCAGTCACAGTGCTACTTTGAAATAACACTGATTCAACAAAGGCTAAAAAAACAGCAGATTTTTGGATGAAAGTCGAAGGTTTCTGAGTTCTCTAGGCCTGGGAATTACTTGGGATTGCATTTTTGGAGATAGAGCTGTTTCGGGCTCCCACAACCAAGACTGATGCTTGATCACAAAAGCACATCACAAGACAAGGTTCTTATCTCAAAGAACCGGTCAAGTAAGTAGGCAAGGCTGACAAAAGGTGGGTCTAGAAGCAAAAAGGATTCAACTAAGATGCCTTTACATAGGTATATGTCCAGTGCCACTGCAGATGCCTTAAGACAGCTCTGATATCCACGTGGATGTCAGAGTCTCACACATAGGGCACAGAACTTTGCAGGAATCCTTTGCCTACCAGAACAGTGGGAGCTCAGGTGAGATATCTTGGGGCATCCTGAATGTCAGCATGTTCCTTCTGTGTGGATAGCTGGATCAGCCCTTACAATTCCCTTATGCCTCCCAAAAGTTCATTAGGGTAGACACCTAAATTTAGGGCTTTTGTTAGATGATTCACACTTGAAATTACTGGTCCATGGTCACAAAGACAGCAGCCCCTGAGCCAGAAGTACCCTCCTTTGCACCCAGATGGGTGGAATATGGCAGATTTGGCTCTCCACTCACTGCAGGTCACCATCACCACACTCCTGTAGGAGAGACAAGGTTAATTTCTCCTTTACAGCTTTGGAAACTGAGGCACAGAGAGGCTGAATGGATTTTCTGAGACCCCCTTGGATTAATTAAACTGAAAAACCTATGCTGGTAAAATCAAAATATTGGGGTTTAAGACTGCAATTTACATGAGAGCTGATACAATCTCCCAGTCCTATGCACAGAAACAGGCTGCTCAGTCCCTCTGCCAAAAATCTCTTCCTGTAATCTCTTCTAAACCTTTCAAGATCTGTGCAATTGGTTGCATGGTGCATAAGCGAGGCAATCAAGAAACAGAATCCCTGTGCCAGAAGCATCTTCAACTGCTTCACTGTGCCTCTTAAGGGCTTCTTTTTGCTCTAAATAGAAGTGAGTTTGGATTTTTTCATGCACAAGAGCTTTGTGGACTAGACCCAAATGTGCTGAAAAGTTTGGTGAGTGTTTTAGTGATGGCTGACTGTCACCTGAAACTACTTTATTTCCGCAGAAACATATATAAGCCAGTAATTGCATATTAGCAAAACTAACTCAGCCATTCAGTTATTATTCTGGAAATTCCATTGCTGTAAAAACATCTATTATTGTATTCCCCATTGCTGAGAGAGTACTCATAAAACCAGCTGTCATTTATTTCTGTTGCAAGAAATTGAGAGCTGAGGTGGTTGTTAAAGAGCGAATTAGGGGAAATGACATGAACTTCCCTTGGCAATATATTCACAAAGATACTATTTCAGGAGTTTTGAGCTTGCTCTGGAGCACACTCTTGCCATGGAGCAAGGTGGTGCTTCATCTGCTGGAAGTGTTGACAATACGCTCCTTGAACTTTTCCTGACTCATAAATATGTTATCCCATAAGCAGCTTGTCTAGCAAGAGTGCATCTATGAGATGAGCTGAGTAAGAGACTTGTGGGTTTGTCATCTTCCTTCCTGTTCTGTGGCATCCTCAGCTCTGATATTTACCTCTCATTGAAGCCAGTTCCATACATAAGTTACTAGAAATTTTTATTATCTGCATGTAAAACACTACTATCTGAATATCTGTATCCATCAAACACTTGAGCAGTTTGATCCACTTGAATTGCATAGGAAGTGGATTTGATGCTATTCAGGACTTCCAAGGGCCAGGTGTGTGTAAGTTTGAGCAGATATGTGTCCACACCAAATCATTAAGTGTGTGCTGGTAGCTAAGGTTGTGATGGCTAGATATTCTTTGACACAGCTTGAAATTCCTGCTGCTATTATTTGGTGTTTTGTTGATTTGAGCAGGTTGGTCATATCAGTTGAAGGTGTATTCTGCTGCAGAAGGGATCAGAGAATCACAGAATGGTTTGGGTTAGAAGGGACCTTAAAGATAATCTTGTTCTTCTCCCTGGCAAAGAGAAGGCTTTGGGGTGACCTCGTTGTGGTCTTGCAGTGTCTGAAGGGAGCCCACGGGAAAGATGGAGAGAGACTCTTGACAGGGGCCTGGAGTGACAGGACAAGGAGCAATGGCTTCACACTGACAGTGAAGAAGTTTAGATTGAATATTAGGAAGAAATTCTTCTCCGTGAGGGTGCTGAGGCCCTGGCACAGGTTTCCCAGCTGTGGCTGCGGCATCCCTGTCAGTGTTCCAGGCCAGCTTGGATGGGGCTCTGAGCAACGTGGGCTAGTGGAAGGTGTTCCTGTCAATGGCAGGGGTTGGAACTGGCTGATCTTTAAGGTCCCTTCCTACACAAACCATTCTGTGATTCTGTACTCTGCCAAGTCTCTGCAGAGGGGTTCAGAGCAGCACCATGACGTAGCCTGTGTATCCAGATGAGAGTGGCCCCCTGCTCCTTGCCTATCTCAAGCATTAAAACAGGCCTATCTTGGTAATTTGTGCTTCTCCTACAGCTCTGGTTGGAAGCAACAGAAATCATAGGACCAAAGAGCAAAAGGTCTAGAAGCCCTCAGGATTGTTTTACTGCTGGTATTTACTATTGATAATGATTTTGTGGCAACCACCTCTAAACTATGCTGGAGATAGACAGATTTTTCATTAATTAAAATATTTTTTAATCTCTGATAGAGCTGTCTGAGCTCTCACACACTCCACATAACTGAGTTCCTTATTACTGTGCCTGTCATTAATGTCTCTGCAATGCCCTTTTTTCTTGCCAAATCACTGAATGAAATACCCAATTCACTTTGGCATTCAGACCTCCCCTAATACTATTTCAGTGAAGGAGCAATATTGGGGGTTATTTTTCCACTGATTTCTTGCTGAAAGTTAAAGCCCTGAGGCTTTTATGTGTGGTCCCTGCAGAGCTGCCCTCACAGTTGTGCTGACATTCATCAAAGGACACCCATTCCTGGAGTGTAAAAGCACCATGCTACTGATGACATCTCTCCATCTGCCAGCCATGCTGGTGAGCATCTGCAACAGCACCACTGGGAATACTTCAGACACAGGGAAGGTTTAAAAAAAATAAAATATGTTTCATGGTATTAAAAAAAAATAAAAAAAATCCAGTTTATGTGAACAATGAAATAGTTTGCCCAAATAAAACTTGTGGAAATTCACTGAAGGTGAATTATTTTTCACCAGGGTAAAAAATACTGGATGGCAAAGTTTTGTGTCTGTAATTCTGAGTCTTATGCATCAATATAAATAGCTCAACAAACATTATTTAAACTACCAGATAGATATAATAAAATATAGTCCCGTCTACATGTGACAGATAGAAAGGACTGGTCTGATTTATCACTTCCATTGATTCACACGGATAAATCACTGAACCTTTTTAAGGACTGGGGCACCAAAAATATAGAAATGAAACCTGCTGGTTCATGAGCAATTAGAAAACTTCAAGAAAAGATCTTAATAGGAAGCTCTGCAAAAAAACCACAAAACAACAAAAACAAAAACAAACCCAAAAATCCCACAAAAAATGTGTATAAAGCTGACTATGACTGCCAACTTCACTATCATTGTAAAGTTCACTACAGTTGTCTCCCTGACCCTGGGTCAGCAAAAAACCCCAATGTGAGACCAAAAGTCGGTTAAAGCCTCTTCTAAACTGGATTGCCCTTCTAATCCCCTGACCCCCAAAATTCAAAACCTTCATCCTAAATCACCTTACCCAAAAATATTTATTTAAATTCTTTCATGTTTTCCATAAATCTGAGAAACACAGTAGCTGTCCAGCAGCATCAGCACGTGATGTGTTTCAGTGAAAAGCTCCCAGCACATGATATGCCTAATTCCTAAAGCTGCTTTGAAAAGCTAATCTTTGGTGCTTTGCCCTTCATAAAGGTTTGTCATGGATCTAGTGACAGACACAATGCAATGGTATGAGAAATGGTGCTACCCTCTATTTTATTTGGAGTCTGCTAATAATCTGTGCCCGCTGCATCCACACCCCAGGTGACCCAGGGTGACCAAGCTGAACCCCATCACTTGGCTTCGGGCTGTTTCTTGGAGGTCCCTGGTCCTGGGGGTCCGGGGTCCTGGTTCTGCATTTGTACCCCCATATGGGACTGAATCACTGCAGCTCTCTGCAGTTTCCCTTGTTGCAGTTGCTGGGATCACTTGGTAACACTTTCACACCCTCCAAATATTTTCCTGTCTCATGGAAAAGGGTAGATGTGACTCCCCTGGGGACACAGGCTGGATATGAGGGGTTCACTCCAGCTGAGTTTTCCCTGCCTTCTGTGCCTGAGTGTGAGTGAGTGAGGAGTGAGTGAGTGAGTGAGTGAGTGAGTAGTGATTGAGTAATGATTGAGTGAGTGAGTGAGAGTGAGTAGTGAGTGAGTAGTGAGTGAGGAGTGAGTGAGTGAGAGTGAGTAGTGATTGAGTAATGATTGAGTGAGTGAGAGTAGTGAGTGAGTAGTGAGTGAGTGAGAGTGAGTGAGTAGTGAGTGAGTGAGTGAGAGTGAGTGAGTAGTGAGTGAGGAGTGAGTGAGTAGTGAGTGAGTAGTGAGTGAGTGAGAGTGAGTAAGAGTGAGTGAGAGTGAATGAGTAGTGAGTGAGGAGTGAGAGTGAGTGAGTAGTAAGTGAGTGAGGAGTGAGTGAGTAGTGAGTGAGTGAGGAGTGAGTGAGTGAGTGAGTGAGTGAGTGAGTGAGTGAGTGAGTGAGTGAGGAGTGAGTGAGGAGGGAGTGAGGAGTGAGTGAGGAGTGAGTGAGGAGTGAGTGAGTGAGTAGTGAGTAGTGAGTGAGTGAGTGAGTGAATGAGTGTTCCCACAGTTCTCTTCCCCCTCATTTGGTGCTCTGGACCTATTGTGAGCACACGAATGGCTTGCTGAGAGCCCCTTGTGCTGGTGTGAAGGAGTTCTCCAAACCGACTGCTTTCCAGCCCTAATCCCTCGTCTTTTACTATGGGTAAAGCTGTCGTGGCGCGTCCTGAAGAAACCTGCAGAAGAAATGCTGGCCCGGTTCTCACTTAGCCGGGCTCCCGAGCGTGGCACTAAAGGTCAATGCTTCACTCCTGTGGAACCCCAGCCCTCTTCTGCATTCGTTTCCCTCTTCTTTCCAGTCCTCTAATGTGATAGACCGTGTGGGGAGAGGCAAGAGAGGGCGGGGGAGGAGTGTGTGATGTAACCTCTGACTCCGGTGAAGTTCCGCGACAGCCCCGCGGTGCCTGCGGCTCACCGTGGGGTTTTGGTGCCGCCGCTGGGAGACTGAAGAGGAGGCATGAAGATCCACCAGGGCTGCGGGAGACCTAGCCTGTGACTCACCTCCCTTGTGGAGAGGAAAGCTGAGCCCAGGCTGCAGCTCCTTGTCTTGCCGGCTCTACCTGCGCCGCGACCGGCTGGGGACACCTCTGGAGAAAGGGATGTTCGGAGGCAGCTGCGCTGCTGCGGTGAGTCTGCTCCTCCTTCCTGGCTTTTCCCGACGGTTTGGGGGGACAAGGAAGGGAAGCGGAGCGAGCTGGAATGCGTGTGGATTTTTGGGGGGACAAGGAAGGGAAGCGGAGCGAGCTGGAATGCGTGTGGATTTTTGGGGGGACAAGGAAGGGAAGCGGAGCGAGCTGGAATGCGTGTGGATTTTTGGGGGCATATAACCGTGTGGAATCCCTGCTGGATTGACTCTGAGCCAGTTGATAATCACCGACTAATCTGGGTGCTGGCAGAGTCCAGCCGGATTACAAGGGCATGTGGCTGTGTGTTAAGATGGGTGTGACACCTCCCAGGGGTCTCGGGTTTTGTGTCAGAGGGTCACCCCAAAAAAGGGGTCGACTGCAAAGATCAACCACAGGAGAGAAATTTTGGGGTGTCTGTCACTGACACGATGTGGGGCGTGGATGTCACAGTCTGTGAGGAGGAGTCAGAGGAGAAAACGTGCTTTTCTTAATGCCAGCAGGAGATGAAACTGGGAGGAAGCTGGTCCTGTATATCTGCTAATGGATCAGGTAGCTGTTGAAACTAACTGCAGAAAAGTGTTTTCTAGGAGAACTTCCGAGAGCCATTGAAAACATCTCCTTGCTAAAGGAAAGAAGAGGAAGATCATCATAATATGTATGAGTATTCTACTTTATCTACTATGTTCCAGAATCTATACAAGATAAAGTTAATGTATAAACTGGGGCCTCAGAAAGCCAAATAACACCTCTGGAGCTGTGCTGAATGAATCCCTAGCTGCCTTCCAGCACTGGGAATATCCAGTAATACCTGCAGAAGGATGCAGTTATGAAACCTGGTGTGTGTCCTCACGTGAATGTTGTGCACACACTGCTTTAGGAAAAAATGCCACATGACTGATTTCCCAATGGTACTGGCAGTTCCCTCCTGGCTCTGGCAGATCACATGCAGCTGCTCAGAGCTTTTTTTTTTATTTTTTTTAGAAGTGAAACCTCCATCAAATATCAAAATCTGGAAATTGAATAAGTTATTTAAATTTATAAATAAATAAAACCTGGAAGTTAAATAGCTAATCATTGCAAGGGGCGGGGGGGTGGGATGTTCTCTTTCGTTCTTTTTTAAAGGGACCTTTAATCCTGATCTAAAAGTTAAATTTTTAGAAAGCTAACTATTGCATTTTCATTAGCTGTAGTCCTGAGCCTTTGTGTAAGGAGCCTCCTTACTCTAGACTCGGCTGAGTTAATTTCTTTCCAGAACGTGGGATGGCTTCAACTTGGCAGAAAACTCAGGAATTCTACAACTGGATTCTTGAAAGTGGAGGTAGGTAGAGATGCTGTCTAAAATGGGAATTTCTGCATAAATAGAGGGATCATGAAAACCAAACCTAGGAGGAATGCAATCATTATACTTGCCCACATTTTCCTCAGTAGGTAGATTTCCACTTTTCCTTCTCCATGATCACAAGCTTCCCTTAAGTCTTGAAACATATCTCATTGACCCTCCAGTTGGATCACAGTAAGGAATGAAGGGATGGGGAATTTCCCAGTGGGTTCTGACAAGAAAAGCAATAAATGCTTGGGATTGCCTGTTAAGTCTGGAGTACTAATGGAAATTATTTTTTTAAATGCATATTGATGTGTCATGGGAAAGCTTAGTTGACCAAAGAGTTAATACTTTGGGGTTTAAATTCATTGTGATGCCAGTAAAACCTGTTATCAAATGAAATATTGACAGTATCCACTCCTCAGTGCTTGAAATTTGATACCTTGCCATGAGGAGACATCAGATCTTCAGTAGTTCAGAGGTTCAGTTTTGTCCCAAAGGGCTCTATTTTATCTCTGGATGTAAAGAAAAGCCACAAAATGCCATGAAGGTAGACCAGCAGGCCTGCATGATGGCTTTGGCAGGAGGAGGATGTGGGGTATAATGCTCAGATTGTAGATGTTTCAGGACTTGAATTTTACAAGAGTGTAAATTGAGATTCAGGACTTCTGACAAACTAAATTCAGAAATGGAATATCAAAGAGCTCCTGACACAGCCATCATAAAGAACTGTGAGGTTTAGAAGGGATGGGGATTAACAGAGTTGTCCAGACTGGTATGGTATTTATAAAAAAATGAGGGAGTTTGGCAGAGTGGTGATCACACTGGGAACAGGAAAGGAAAGCATGAATAGCACCTGGGGACATTTTTGCTGATATAACATATCCTGGGTGATAGCAGGATTAGGAGGATGAGGTGGCATGACAGAAGATCTGTTGAGCTTCCCTTTGCTGTAGGACCAAAGAGCTGTTTCAGCAGGGGTGTTTTGGCATTTCCCAGTGAATTCATGCTTCTGAAGAGAGTCCACTCTATGTGCAGGTATAAAAATGAAGAAGTGGAGAATTTCAGATGTCCTAAGGATTTTAAGGAAGTAACACCAGTGATTGAAACACTTCTATTATTTAGCTGTAAAGATTTATGCTCCTGAGGAGCCACTGTTGCTTTGGCTGCTCCTGCGCCACCCTGCTCAATGTCTGGGATCACTCCTTTTGCCCAGAGAGGGCTCCAGCTCATTCCAGGAAAGATCTGCCTTCCACTACTGCAGTCCATCCCCCAAAATTGGGCTAAAACCTCTGTGCTAAAGCCTTTTGGCAAAGTCACAGCAGAAGGACTGGGGTGCATCTCTGTAAAGACACAGAGACACCATTTTCTTTCTCCAGCAAGCACACTGAAGGGAGTAATGAAATACAATTAAATATATGGTGCCAGCTGTGGCTGTGTGTTTTGCTTCCCAGATCCAAGGACAGACCCGTGGCCACTGGTGTACTCCCCACTTCCTGTCACCCTGATCTTCACCTCCTACCTCTTCATGGTGGCACTGGGGCCGTCCTATATGTGGCAGCGGCAGCGGCTGGAGCTGCGGGCTCTGCTGCTCACCTACAACCTGGCCATGGTGGCATTATCCAGCTACATGTTCTACGAGGTGAGGAGGCAGGATTGGCTCCTAGGTAAGCACATGAGAAGGGTTTGAATTCCAGAGCCTCCAGATTCCAGGGTTTGAACAGCTTTTGCTGAAGGGAGTGGGAGCTGGCTTGGACATGTCCATGTTTTACCACAAGAGGAGCAGTGTTGTCTTGCTGTACTTGATTTCCTCAATTTCTCAATCCTCTGGCCATTCATGAAATTAACACGGGACTCCCCTCATCCTGAATGAATGATTTGCAAGTTGAGATCTCCCCATTAGGCACAGAGTGTGTGGAGGATGTGGAATGGCCTCATTTCATCTTGAGTTTGGCTGGTGATGGATCCATCTCTGAGGATGAGAACCACTGGTCTAGTGGAAGGTGTTCCTACCCAAGGCAGGGGGTTGGGACTAGATGATATTTAAGGTCTCTTCCAACCCCTTAACATTCTGTGATTTTCCAAAGTTGGCAGTTCTCTCCAGGAGTGCCAAGCACTCTATGTATTCCTGCTGCTGAGAGTGTAAAGAACATTTTTTTCCTGCTTGTTCTTTCCACAAGCCTGTCCCACCTAGTTTATGTAGACCACAGAAAATATTCACGGGAACAAAGCCAAAATAGGTTTCAAAAACACTCTGATGCCAACAAATTTGCTGTTTTACTTTGTATCACAAGCATTACATTCATACAAATTGCCTTTTCTTTTTTTTTTTTTAACAAATTCTGCTCCATCTGAGGACAGGCGTGAAAATTGCTTTTCTGTGCTTGGTTATTCAGTTATACTAATTACTTGGTCCAATTTTTGGCTTTCCAATGAACAGGCAAATTCAACCAAAACAGAACAGAACAGCCTGGGATCTTTGCGAAGGAGAACAGTGTCTTCTCACAGAGCCTCAGAAGCTTAGAATTCACTATTACTGCTGAAATAGTTGTGAGCCCTCCAGCCATTACACAAAGAGTTACAAATCTTCCCAGGCCAAATTTACTTTTTAGGACTCCAAACAGAGTGTGAAGTACTTTGTTTAAGGTTTTTACTATTCGTTCATGGATTTTCTGGCAGTAGCTATAAGACTGAAACCCTACTACCTTAGCATTAAAATGTCCTTCTTTTTTAGATCAGATTGATTTTTATTTGCTTTTGATTTGTTTCAGTTTCTGGTTACTTCAGTTTTGGCCAACTACAGCTACCTGTGCCAGCCAGTGGATTACAGCCGGAGTGAGCTGGGAATGAGGGTACAGTTCTGGAGAAAGCTTGCCTTAGGCCCTTTCCTCCCGTAGTTATGCAAATTCTTTTGCTCATAAATAGCAATTTGCATGGCTAAGAAGGCTTTGACCCCAGCTTGTTGTTGCCTGTAAATCTATTCCACTAAATTGTCTGCTTCAACAGTTCTTGCATTTTGGTTTAGCTCTCTAAAATTAATCATCTCAGTCAACCCAGCCATCTGAGTTTGCTCTTTGATCACTGCAAAGAGGGTGATCTTACCAGCTGAAGTATCAATATTGCAAATTACCTTTGAAATAGATGTGATTCTTCACATGGATTGTAAGGATTCTGGGCGATTGCTTCCAACAAGAAAACTGATTTTTATATCCTCTGCCTTGCATGACAAAAATCTTACTCAACACTTCTTTTAGTGGAGGGGCTTAGCTAAAACTGTTTTTCGGTTATCACCAGGGGTTGTGTCCCACTAGCATCAGCTTTCCAAAAATGCTGCATGAGTTTTTTCTCTTTGAATTTGGAGTTACAGTACCTTGCTTTGAACAGATGTAAGCCTCATATTATCTTTTCAGTTTTTCAGAGTCTTGGCATCTAGACAAAACAAAACAAAACAAAACAAAACACAAAAAAAGACAAAACAACAAAACAAAAAACCGAAAAGAACCTCTTAATTTTCCCCCTTTCTGGAGACCCCGGGCAGGCAGGGATACAGCATGGTTGAAAATGTGTCGATTTTGGGTAAAGCTCTCACCGCTGTGTCTTGTGCTGCCCAGCAGATGGCAAGAGTGTGTTGGTGGTTCTTCCTCTCCAAAATCATCGAGCTGCTGGATACGGTAAGGAGGGCTCGGCTCCTCAGCGGGACCGGGGCTGGAAACATATACTTCCTTGTCAGAAAGGGGCAGCGTGCCAGAGCTGATGTCCTGGGTTGATCCTGTGTTGGTTCGCTGCCTGTCTCCATTCCTTGGCTGCACACACTCCCTCCTCAGCATCCTAACTGAGGCTGGGCACTGTGCTACAGGAGGGGCTTTAACCCTGGATGCTGCCAGGTGGGCCACCAAAATTTTATCAGCTGGTGCCACACAGGTTCTGCTATTGCCTGGCTGGCTGATTAACAGTGGGGCAAAAAAGGAGCTGCAAGTGGACAAGTTCTGGCGTCTCTGCTGCCATGGATTATCCCAGAGCTGTGTGCTAAAGGTTTATGTCCTGGGGAAATTGAAAGTCCACCTCTTTATGGCTTGTCTTCAGGTCTCCTTCTGCAATGTAAATGAACTAAGTGGCCTCTGCTTGGCCAGCAGAAAAAGCTATGTCCTAGCCTGAAGCTTCACAGCTCCTTGGGGTGTAAGTTTGCAACCCACTGAAATGTGAATAAACGTGGATTCTTCGTAGGCCTATTGCCAGGGGTTTGGCCAATTCCCTCTCTGTTTGCATCAGCAACAAAACCAGCTTTTTGCCAGTCCTGAGTGCCTGAAAAGTAGATTCACTTTTTGTTATGTGTGTATGTATGTACATGGTGAAATGTAGTGACATGACATGTATTCATCTGGCAAAACCATTCTCTTTACTAATGCAAATTCCACAAAGGTTTGGCCATTCAATACAGTGGTTTTTTTGTGGATTATTGTCTGGTAGCAGTAAATATACAACCTGTGTCCTGAAAAGGAGCAAACACAAGCAGCTGTGAATTGTATGGAAGCTCAGTCAGAGTCTCAGATCCTCTTTGGACTTTGGGCCTTGAATCCAGACATAAAAATATTTGGGGCTTTGTGGAAGAAATTCTATCTTCCAGTTCCCCCTATAAGTTCTATTGCATTTCACCTATTTTTTTCAACATCAGAGGAAATGGGTGTGGGAGATTCAGACTCATCATTAGCTATTTGTATAACTTTTTTCTGTGAAATTTTTGTCTAAACACATCAGTTCAAAGTTTTCCTTTGCCTGGTTTCTTTCAGGTTTTCTTAATTCTGCGCAAGAAACAAGAGCAGGTGACTTTTCTGCACGTGTACCATCATGGCTCTATGCTCTTCAACTGGTGGTCAGGGGTCAAATACGTGCCTGGAGGACAAGGTATGCTTGTAAGAGACAACCTGGTGTTTCTCATGGTTTTTTTTGGCTCTGGAGATAGCATTAACAGTGCAGATGGGCTGAGTGGCAGGTAGGAAGTTCACCTCCTTCCAAAGGTGAGAAAATCATGTGCATTTTAGATGATCCCATCTGCTCAGCTCTTGGGGCTATTTAGGCTGCCATGTTCACTGCCTTACCCAGAATGAGAGTGTGCCATCAGAGTGGGTCCAAACAGACAAAAATAACATCCTACAGGTCTGTGTATATCTCCTCCCAGAGCAGTGCTCCCTCACTCCCCTACCAGAGGCCCTGGGGCAGCAGCCCAGGTTTTGGCTCTGTTTCCTGTTCTGGCTGTGCCCATTTTTGGGCTGTATCCAGAATGCTGCCCTGTTTTACTCAACAGAAAAGGAAGCATCTGGGCACTACTCTCAGTAGGCCCTATTCAAAATGCTAGGGAATTCTTTTTTGGGAAGTCATTTTGGCTATACAGCCTTGACACCAGAATGGCTTAGGTCAGATGATCATGTCCCTTCTCTGCCTTTGAAGCTCTTCTCTGTCTCTGAACACTTGGTATTTGATGGGTATATTGTGGATGCCACAACCCTGGCAGTGTTCAGTGCCAGATTGGATGGGGCTTTGGGCAATTCTAGTGGGAGATGTGCTCTGGGGGCTGGAGCTAATGGCCTCTAAGGTCCCTTCCAACCCAACCCATCCGATGATTCTGGATGCTGAAGGAAGGGAGAAGCTGGTGTGCTTCCACAGCAGAGCCCGGGTGGAATGTTCATGCACGGGGTGGATGTGATCTATTTTTGAAGCATCATCATAGTGACTGTGAGACCTTCATAGAGCTAGCCTGGAATGGGTCATGTGCCTCGTTCACCCTCACTTCTTCCCTCCTCAGCCTTCTTTATTGGGATGCTGAACTCCTTTGTCCACATCTTCATGTATGGCTACTACACTCTGGCCGGCCTGGGACCACGGATGCACAGGCACCTGTGGTGGAAGCGTTACTTGACCATCCTGCAGCTGGTAATTAGCTCCAGGTGTTCTTCCCTGCCCACCCACGGGTGTGATGGCCCCTGTTGTCTGTCACCTCACTGCCTCAATCTCTGTTTGCTGCCCATGGAGAGCAGCATGTCCCCAAGTGCCCTCAGGTGCCACTCTGAGACCTGACACCATGGGTGACCTGCTCCAAATGCTGCTTTCACAGGACTGTTGGAGGTCTTCAGTGACCATATCAAACCAATTATCCACAGCTTCACAATGGGAAGGGAAGAGAAAAATTGGCAATTGGATTCTTCCTTTTTATGTTGTATAAGGAGCACTGAAAACAGAGCTTGATATGAAGAGGTGGGGGCTGCGGTTCAGGGAAACTTTGGATTCTCAATAGGGCAGCAGACTGGGGAGCCTTGATTCAGTTCCTTCAGAAAGGAAGAGGGTCTCTAAGTGCATGCAAACAGGCAGGTTCAAAAGAAATATGTGAATTTTTCTCTAGAAAATCCCCCTGGATTTTCTTTCTCTCATCTCTGATGAAGTTATAAATCTGGAAAACCCTGTGTTTTTCAAAGATACAGCATAGATGCAATGGTCCAGACAAGAACAATAGTTGTAGGAGAGTTTTTTTCACTAAAAAAGAGGCTTTGCAAGCCAAAAGTATGCAGTTACAAGGGAAGAGAAAGAGGATATGTTTAAAATAGTGGTGTAGTGGAGGCTGATCCAGAATTCTAACTTAGCTTGCATGGCAAAGAAGAACAAGAAAGCATTGCATGAAATAAAAATGTATTTGTAATGCGAATTATAGCACAGGAAAAAAAAAATAAATTAATAGCTTTTTGGTAGGTAGAACTCATTGCTTCAGACTATTGAGACAGGTGACCTAGTAAAATACAAAAAAAAATAAATTAATGTTTAAATGAATAAAGGTAGTATCTGGAGTTCCTCTCTGCAAGCTAAAACACAAATGAAAATAATTATGGGTATACTAACCTGATTACCACTGGGGAAGAGGATTCTCTCCCCTTCCGTTTCCAGATTCCAACATCTCAGTTACTGCACTGTGGCAGAGAAATGGGCCAAGGGCAGGAGAGGCTGGATTGGTTAAACCTTCAGGTTTGATGGACATCTTTCCTGGTAAGAAAACATTGCTGGGCTTGAGAGGCAGGTTCCCAGGGATGTCAGCAGGGGCAAACAGGTGATCCTCTGGGTTGAGGACACTGCTAGGATGTTGTGACAGCTGTGATGGTGTCAATGTCCAGCTGGGGTGTATCTCATGTGGGATCCTTAATCTGGCTGCTTCTTTTTTCCACCTCTTCCAGTGCCAGCTGGTAGCCATTGCTGCTCATTCTTCCTACAACCTCTTCACAGAGTGCCCATTCCCTGATGGCTTCAACACCGCAGTCTTCGTCTACATCCTCAGCCTCCTAGCTCTCTTCCTACACTTCTACTATTGGACCTACATTAGGCGAAAGCGGGAAAAGCTGATTTAAAGGAAATCAAAGAAGACAGACAGCACAGACTGATGAACGTGCATGTTCTCTGCTGCTTGTGATGTGGTCTCAGGAAGAAAATGTATCTTGTGAGTGTGTGTCTTACCTTCAAATATCCCAGTTTAGGGAGAAGAAAGGAATGATGTAAACTCAGGGATTAAGGAGCTGAGGAGCACACTTAATTAAGATGAGGCCAAGCTAAAACAAGTAGTCACCAGCATAGCAGGCTTTGGGACATTTGCCAGATAAGGTCTTTTTCCCTTTCATCTTTAGCTCAGTGTCCCAGGTCCAGCAGCCAGCTACAACTCCCTGCCTCATTTCCTAGGCTGTAGAGGGTTTCTTTGCATCCACAAAAGTATCTCAGCTTGGTGTTGTAGATCAGGCAGGGTCATGTGCCTCCAGCCTGGAAATCAATGTCCAGGTAGTAGCAACAGCCAGAAATCCACAGGGACTGCAGGATGCGCTCTGCTGTACACTGCATCCCACCCTGCCCTGCTAAGGGAGATCCTGCTAGGCCTGAGGTGGTCCTGGTGGTTTAACTTAATATAATTATAAGCAGAAAGGAAACTGGACATTAGGTTGTCTGGCTGGACAGGTGTCTTCACTGTCCTGAAGCTAAAGACGGCATTATTAGCACTTTAATCCTAATAAGAAACTGGTGTAGTAAGAGTCACCATGTCCCATTTTCTGGAATGCTTATTTCTTTTTGGTTGCTCTCATATCAATAGAGTATTTTAATGCCTGAAGATACTTGGTATTGGTCCTTATAGATACCATAATTGAACTAGAAAGAATAGATTGATATTCCCTATTCATAACTTTTTTTATCCAATTTGTTATTCTTTTTAATACTGTTATTTTTAAATTTTGCTTCTTGTCAAACACAAGGAGTTGAACAACACCATAAGCAACCACTTCCACTACCTAATTGTATAAGAATTAATACAAAATGTATAAAATAAATTCACTGAGTAGTGCAAAGCTGCATAGCTCCATTGATTTTAAGAGATCACTAATTTGGCTTCTATTTTTTTTCTCCTAAATCAATTACAGCTAGAATCTGGCACTTATATTCATCTGCAGACTGTTAAATACTGTTAGAGTTTTGATGTGGTAGTGCTTTGAAAGCCCTAATTAAACTACAAAGTGGTGATTATTGATTGAATCCTGCTCAGTTGATTAAAACAGGTATTACAGAGTAGTGGTATTTTGTGAAATACAGAGGTGTTGGAGGAGAGGGTTGGAATTAGTGAAATGGTGCATTGCTGTTGCCAAGGCAAATCCAGCTGAAATATAAAGAAGTCCAACTCCACTGGGAATGTCCAGAGGACTAGAGCTAGCCTGAACCTAGCAAATGGATGTACGCCAAAAGTCCTGTGTGCCCTACACCAATCTGGCGTCAAGTGGCTACAAAAAATAAATTCAACTTGCTCCTCACTGCTCTGTGTTCATACCCCAAATGTTTCCTTCAGCCCCTCCACACACATAGAAGATAAAACAGCATTCTGCCATTCCTCACCCTCCTCCCCTTCACACACAGCCAGCCACAAGGGACTTGTTCACATTGTCACAAGGACCCATCACAAATATCCTTCCATTGATTTGAGCAGTCTCTCTTCTGATTGTCATTGGTGAGTATGAAAATCACTGCATCTGTGCTAGTTGGTTTTCTTCCTGCCAAATATTTTTCCATGCTAATTAATAAGTAAATAGTGACACTTTTGCATACTGGAGTTTAATGGAATTCTACTTTTGACAGAATTTTAAGTAGCAAATCCCTGGGTGGATCCTTCATCCCTCCCTTTGTTTGGAAAGGCAGGAAAATGGGATCTGCTGTGTATCTAACATATTCATGTGGAGGGTTTCCTCTGGGGGCTCTCCAGAGCTGAAGACTCCATGCAAGTAAGCTGTTTCATTATTCCTGTCCACTTAATGATTCATTTATGGCCCTCTCCTGCTTAAACCCATCAGTACATTTGGCCCTCTAGTTTCATGGTTGAACATTTCCTGCAGTTGGCTAAATTATCTGCGCTCACAAAACAAACTAATGCTCTTTTTCCTATACATGAGTAAGTTTCAGCCTCAGTTTCCCCTCACTTTAATGTTTTCAGAATATAGTAACTAAGTTCAGTCATAGTTTTATACCAGAATAAGCATCATGTATTTTGATTTTCCTTGATTCATGACTTCTTAAAAATTAGAAATCAGCACAAAATCTGAATGAGACTACTTAATGCTTTTCTACTCTTAAAATATATGAATTTGTAAACATGCCATTTAGCTATAAAAGGCATATAAAAGGAATTTCCTATAAAAAGGCAGTCTATGGAGTTTGTGTCTGTGTGTGACAGAGCAATGGATTCTGGAGTGTCACTGGCCACTTTGTTACATAGGTGGTAACAAAACATGAAAGTACAAATCTGACGCCTGACACCTTAATCAGACACCACTGTCACCATTTATTCTAGACATGAAACCTTTGATTTATTCCTGTTCCTCTTCCTCACAGCCTGAGGGAGTGGCCTGATCTTGAATGAGTAAGAGCTTTTTGTTGATATGACTTTGATGGCATAGGATGAAAATGAAGTATTTTCAGTTGACTGACAGGAGGGCTTAAGTTTGCCCAGTAATACCACGCCTTCCGTACAGGAACAGACACTGGCATGGAACACAGCTGTTACAGAAGCACTGATGCAAGCAAAATTCACTTGTGAGGGCATTTGCACTGGCAGTGAAGAAAAAACTGCAGTGGTATAGCAGGTTGCTGCTTCAGATTGCACTTGTTTGTGAGAGAAAACATCCTCCTGTATTAAAATTTTATCTCTATATTAAAATATATATAATATATATATGTATATAATAAAATACATCTGTCATATTATATATATTTAATAGAATATAATATATATATTTTTATATATTTATATTTACTTAGATAAAAATATACCAGTAGGAAAACCCACCTGGGCCATCCTGTTGTGACAAAAAAGCTGAGAGCACAGTTATGTGCTCATGGAATTTAACAGAAAATGAAGGCACCAAGTTGGATTTCCCCTCTAAGATCAAGTCCCTGGAATTAAAGGTTACACCACAGCAAAGCACTGGAAGTCAAAAGGGGCAGGAAATTATAAATTGCAAGCTTGGATGGCTCATGCTGTCTGGTGGAGTCCCAAGATATGGGGATGAACTGAAAATATCCTGTTGCAGCTGGGTTTGTGAAAACCCTCTGGGTCAAATGCTGGTTCTACCAATATCAGTGACAAAGGCTGCAAATTCCTCTGGAAGGAGACTGGCACAGCTGTGTGGAAAACAACACGCTCAGCTCCAAAGCTATGTTTGCTGGGAGCAGGCTGGAGTGTTACTCAATCTTAAGAGATGACTTTTGAGGGCATGGTGGTGTGTAAGTCCCCCCCTTAAAAAATGTGGGTTGTGAGACGTTTGTAGAGCAGTTTACACGAACAAGATGTAAAGCATAGTGTAAGTAGGCTGCTGAAATGAATAAGCTTGATATCTGTTAGTGCTCAGCATCTTTCCTGCTGTTCCAGTCAATTTAAATTATGGATGTTCTGATCAAATTGCTTTTGAATTAACCAGACCATTTACTCAATGCTTACTTTCTCTCTGAAGATAAATGAGAGGGATTCTCATTTTAATCAAAACAAAATGCAGAAAAGAAAATCAATTACTATTTAATGTTTTTTCCATCCCTGTGTAATGGAAAGTTTCCAGAGGAACTTGGGCTTAAAACTGCAAAGCAATATAAAATACAGGGACGTGGTTTTAGCTACTGAGTTTTTTATACACTATTAGAAAATAAGGCTGTTTGTTGGTTTTTTTAAAAAGGTGAAAGATTTACTCTAAACAATTAAGCTAAAGCAGAATATTGTAGATTGCTTCACCCCCCAAAAAAAAATCTCTTGATGCAGATGTAAACCATCTAGAAGCCAAACATTTAAAAAGATCAGCCAGCCCTATACATAGAACAGTGTGAATGTGCTGAATTCATTAATGAATGGCTTTGTGGATTATGGCTTGATAGATGGAGTGCTCCATCCAGATGTTTACTGTGATTTGTCAATGGCCTTGTACTTAATCCTCCTGGACAGGAAATACGAATCTTTTCTCCAGGGTCTCCCCTGGGGACTGTGGCAGTGCCT
The DNA here is from genome assembly GCF_001522545.3 of Parus major. Lineage (NCBI taxonomy): Eukaryota > Metazoa > Chordata > Aves > Passeriformes > Paridae > Parus > Parus major. The sequence goes on from NC_031773.1 coordinate 60,440,362, forward strand.
CTCTCTGGCCTGAATCATCTCAACACGGGATCAGGCTGCTGAGGAATTAACCAAGTGGGGGAGGCACAGATTTGCCTTTAACCCTTTTGGTTTCCCCTCAGCTTCAGATGATATCCTCACCATCTGCCACAATCTCGCTATTATTTAGTCAACACACAGGGAAGGGAAAAAGGAGTCACCCGTGTCACCCTGGCACACAAAATGTGCCAAGAGAAACAGTGAATAAGTGTGTTTGGGTGCGGGTAGGCTAATGCAGCCCCTGCAGACTGTCCCCACTGCTCATTTCTCAGCATGGGGGACCTCCCCATGGAATGGGTCCTTCATCTCACTGTGGGACACTGAAGGACAGCTCACAGCAGCCACACCTGCTATGGAACGCCACAGTGGGAACTGGAGGAGCAGAGGGAGCTGCAATGAATGCTAGGTTTTGTTGTGGATGTGCTGGAGTGTAAAGGGCTGACTTCTGGCTAAATCACAAGTACGTGGACAAACAAATTCTTTTCAGGGAGTGCCTGGTTAAAGCATTAGTAGAACATCTCAGCACTGTTCTTCCCTAGTCTGCATGTCATCCGTACTCTCCAGTACCTTGGCTTTCTGCTGCTTTTCAAAAGAGTGTTCAGGGTCTTTACACTGAGGTGAAAAAATGAAGGCTATTAAATAAAAATTATCCATTAAAATTCCCTGCTTGGAGTAGATCTTCCTTCCCCTTTAACATCATCCACTTTCTCTTGTCCCTTTTCTCTGCTCTTCTTTTGCGTCCACACATACAGACACTGTGATAGACTCTCAGACCTTTTAAAGGTGTAAAGAAAGTAGCTACAAGTTATTCAAACACTATACAAGCAGCTGCATTTTTCTGATCTATCAATTACTAATGTACATTTTCTCCCTAGGGGTTTCTGCAAGGCTTTCATCCAGGTGAATTTGGGCAAGTCTTTCTTTGCACTAGCATTATCCCATCTGGCTTCAAATTCAGGATGTGAACACTGAAACTTGATACTTGGGCTAGAAACCTGAACTGGAACTTAAATCCTGCATGGTCCCTCCCAGGCATTCCCTGCTATTGATGAAGGAATGGCAGAATGGATACAACCATATGAGAGGCAGCAAGTTACTCCTCCTCTGAACACTTAATTTTGCTCTGTGTTGTGCTCGCTATCACATTTAAATATAATAAATACATAGTTATTCCTGAGGCAATATTTGGAGGGAGAATGCCTTGCAGGAGTTGAGAGAATTGGAAAACCAAAATAGTTTTTGAGTGTGCAAGCCCTTCTCTGGTTGTAATCCCTGACATGTATTGGTAGCAGATCAGCCGCTTCTTGCTGGGGTGCACAGGTCTATCTGTGGTGTGTCTGTATTTATTACGGGTTTTGCTAGTCCCAAAGGATGTTATCCTATGTTTTGCCGGTTTGATATGTTATCTCACTAAATAACTGTAAATCAAAGGACCGTTATTTTCAAAGAAGAACTTATCTTCAATGTTATTTTGCTTCTAGAAATTACTTGTGTGAGTAAAGCTGTCCTTTAAGTAAAGGTGGCATGGTGGCAAAACAGGTTGGAATTTCTCAGTTCTCAGTGCTCAGTTTTTGGAGATAAAATGCAAGCCACCACTTACCAAAACTGTTTAATACAATCATGGTTTTCTATTTTGGCACTGCTTTTAATATCATTGTTCATATTTCATACACAGAGGTAATGTTTTAAATTAAGGGAAAGCCACTAGTCACAATGAATCTAAATGGAGTGTTTGATGGAGCTATGTGTAGTAACATAAGGATTTCGGAAAAAATCTCACTGTGATGCCAACTGGAAGGCAAAATGGTCACACTCAATTTTGTTAGAAAACCAGAAACTCCACAAGACTGGAGTGGTGCATATATACCTACACGTTCTGTACATATATAGTGTATTTCCCTGCAGACCTTGAATAGAATGAATGAGTTTGTGGGTTGAATATAGAAAGTAAGATTTTGGCATCAATTGTATTACAGAACTGTAATTGAAGTCATTGTGTAAAGCTGCTCGCTTCTCTCTAAATAAAAGGTACATCTACTGAAATATTTTAGCCTTGGATGTGGGTTTAAGAATGCATCAATGGAAAGTGTTTGAAAATGTTAACACGAAAGCCACATGGCAGAAATGTTATTTGCTGGCTTGGGAAGCACCTTTTGGAGCAGCACTAATTCAGCGAGAAACTCGAGGGAGCAGGAGCCGGGAGAGCAAACGCAAAGCAGAAAAAAATAATACCCAATCCCTTCCTTTGTTCTTATTCCACTGGGGAATGGGGAGGGGGGAACACACACGCCAAGAGGCTGCAGGAGTCCCTGGGGATTTCAGTTCTGATTTTCATTAGAGGTGACTGGGGGTTTGCAGCCAGAAGCGCTCGCTGCGAGCAAACCCACGCGCGGGGGCCGCTCCGTAATCCCCCGGCTTGGCGGGGGCGAGGGCTGCGGAGCGGAGAGCGCCGTGCCGCGGTCCCCCGGTCCGGAGGGCATCCCCAGCCCCCTGCCCGGGCGCAGGTACTCCCGCACCTCCGGAGCGGTGCCTCCGCCGCGCATCCCTCGCCAGGGCACCTGTGGGCATCTCCATGGCCGGGTCCCCTGCCCGAGCGCGTCCGCCTCTCGGCTCGGAGCCCCTCGGCGGGGCGGGGCGGGGCGGGGCGCGGGGGGATGTGGCATCCCGGCTCCCCAGGGGATGCTGCCGCTGCCTGCGCGGGGGCGCAGAGCAGGAGGAATCCTCTTTGACGTCAAGCGACCATAATATAATGATCGCTCGTTCATATCCGGGTCCCCGGGCGGCTCCCCCGGGCCGCGCTCGGCCGCGCTCGGCGGCTCAGTGAGGGGAGGCGGGTCGGGCAGGGCAGGGCAGGACAGGGCAGGGTAGGGTAGGGCAGGGCAGGGCAG